>NC_043014.1:12038094-12075213 GCF_006345805.1 Octopus sinensis | reverse complement strand
CCCTTTTCGTTCCAGCAGTCGCCGAAGCAACACGTATTTGTTCGTCTCCCTGCGGCCATTAGCACAACTTCATAAGCCAGCCCTAACTCAACTCGTCCTGTCGAAAGACTCTTGTCCTACGTCCTGGTTTTGTTTTGTTTTTTATTTTTTTTTTTGTTTTACCGTTTTTGTTTTTTACGTTTTGTATTCTTATTGGTGTCACGTATTCTGTATTTTTGTTCGTGTCCTTCGTTCGTTTTCCGTCCTCGTGTTGTATACATTCGAAGCCTTTCTTCCAGGGATCTAATGCGCTTGGCTTAGATTTCCCTTGGCGGGCTGCCAAATCGGAGCAATCTCAAGATTAATCAGCCGAAATTGCTAAGATGATCTGGTTCTTGACTGATGACTGAGGGCTTGAATGTCCCGTCCGTGGTTCTTGTGTCGTCTCTGTGGTGTTTCATGTTCTTGTCCATGTCTGTAATTATTTTTACTGTTTACATTTACATATTATATATATATATATATATATATATATATATATATGTGTGTGGTGTGTGTGTGTGGTGTGTATGTATATATATGCATATATACACTGCCCAATTGTCTGATCAAAAATGAAAATATATGCCTGCAGTCCTATCTGGTGTATAAAATCCTATGCAACCAATGCAACGAAATGCCCACCGAAAGTGCCATCAGACAAGTACACATACTCATCGGAGAACAGCGGTATACTAATGCCTTTTCTGTCAAAAAACATCTTCACAAAAGCCACACCCAAGACATTCAAGTTTCTACTGAAACTATAGAAAGGAACATTGGAAATTTGCAAATAAAAGAGGCTATTCTAATTAGGAAACACACACTATATATAATTTGTTTCGGATTTTGGCACAAGACCAACAAGTTTGATGGGAGAGGCTACTGTTTTGCTTTTGTGATCGGGATTAAGGGAAATTGAGTAGTTGGCGAATGGTTGGTCAATGATACTTAATGTTCTACCGTCAAACTATCTTTATCTTGGGACACTCTTTTTAATCTCCTACATGCCTCTCTACTAGGCGGTGTGATGGCAGAATCGTTAGTTCAAATACTGACAGGCATTTCTTCCTACTCTTTACAACCTGAGTTCAAATCCCGCCGAGATTAAATTTATCACTCTTCAAAATCCTGCGACGGACCGGTATCTCAATCATGGGAAATATTGTGATTTCGGTCACTTATATATCATGGAGACCGGGTAAGTGACCATTATGTGTCCTAGGGCTCAAGAAAGAAAATTCCTCTCAATTACTTTTCCAGAAAGGTTTATGTGGCCCTTTATACTCGGCAGCTCTTAACCTTTAGATACTAGTAAGTAATTGTTCTCTGGGTTGTTTTCTCCAGGAGCTTTCGTTGTAACGGATAATGTAGTTCAACTGCTGTTACTCCAGACTAGATTTTGGGCGTTTTACAAGTCTGTTTCTGTCTATATAAAGAAATATAAAGAACAGAAATAACCTGCGGCTGATGGTTCCGGCCGCCACAATGAGTGGTGGTGGTGGTAGTAGCGGCAACGAGGGTGGTAGAAAAGCATAAAAAAAAAAAAAAAAAAGAAAAAAGGAAAAAGGAAAAATAAAGGGAAATATTATGCTTTTGATGGTGGAGCTGGATGAGGTTTTGGCGTACAGAATTGCAGGGTGGAACGTGTTGTCTAGTCGCCGTTGCAATAGTGGAAACATTAGTGAAGATGGCGATTTTGTTGTTTTTATTATTTTTCTTTCTCTCTTTACTTCTCGTTGTTGTTAATGATGGTGATATGACTGTTATTACTCATGGCGGCGAGCTGGTGGAATCGTTAGAACGCTGGGAAAAATGCTTAGCAGCAATTACTTTTTCTGAGGTTCACTTTGCGTTCTGAGGTCCACTTTACGTTCTGTCCTTGTTTGTCCCCTCTATGTGCAGCCCCTTGTGGGCAGTAAAGAAATAGGTATTTCGTCTGCCGCTACGTTCTGAGTTCAAATTCCGCCGAGGTCGACTTTGCCTTTCATCTTTTCGGGGGCGATTAAATAAGTACCAGTTACGCACTGGGGTCGATATAATCGACTTAATCCGTTTGTCTGTCCTTGTTTGTCCCCTCTGTGTGTAGCCCCTTGTGGGCAATAAAGAAATAAGAATCGTTAGCACGTCAAACAAAATGCTTAACAGCTTTTCATCTGTCGTTACGTTCTCAGTTCAAATTTCGCTATGGTCTATAAAATAAGTACCAATTGAGCGCTGGGTTCGATGCAATCGACTTTCCCTTTCCCCAAAACTTCAGGCCCTGTGCTTTAAGCAGGAAGGATATTACTGTTGCTTTCCCTTAAAACAGGCAAAGCTAGCAGTCTCTTTCCATTAAAAATATTGAAATGAAAATTATTATCGTTGAATAGTTTTATAGCTTTTTCGTCTTTGGCGTCGTTTTTGGTTCTAGACATGTTGGAAGTTGTTGGTGTTCTTGATGTTGCTGTTGTTGGTGATGATGTTGCGACAAAATTTTTCCGTAAAATGTTCGGATATAATCAGTTTTTTTTTTTCCTCTCGACAAGCGGCAGTTTCTGAAGTGGCTACTACCTCTCGTCTGTCAGGATTGCCTCCCAGCGTTTCTCTCTTGAAATGTCAACGCTGATGACATTTATATATATTTTGATTATTTGCTAAAACGCAGACGACGGCAAAAAAAAAAAAAAAAACAAAACAAATAGCTGTGGCTTGTCTAACTAGAGAAAAAAAAACTTTAAAAAAACCTTTGTATTTTTTTTTCCTTCACTGAGTATGTAATAAATAAGCTCCAGAACCAAAAATTCAAAATATCATCGGAGGAACTGGAAGAAAAGGCGAGAGAGAGTTTAAAAAACTTTACAGAACGACAATGTGTACAGTTTGTGCAGCTCGAATTTAAAAAATAACAACAGCAACTGCAACGACGACGACGACGGCCGCGGTGGCGATGGCGACTACGACGACGACGATGGCGATTTCTTGGTTAGCCACAAGGGCTGAAAGATACAAATGCAGTAGGAATAATAATAATAATAATAATAATAATAATAATAATATAATAATAATAATAATAATAATAATAATAATAACAATAACAACAACAACAACAATAATAATAATGATAATGATTTCAAATTTTTGCCACAAGGGCAGCTTGGGGGAGGGGAACAGTCGATTACATCGACCCCGAAAGGATGAAAAGCAAAGTCGAACTCGGCGGAATTCGAACTCAGAACTTAGCGGCAGACGAAATACTGCTAAGCAATTCGCTCGGCCTGCTAACGATTCTGTCAGCTCGGCGCCTTAATAATAACAGCAACAACAACAATAATAATTCTTTATTGCCCTCAAGGGGCTAAACATAGAGAGGACAAACAAGGACAGACCAAGGGAGTAAGTCGATTATATCGACCCCAGTACGTAACTGGTACTTATAATAATAATATAATAATAATATAATAATAATAATAATAATAAAAATAATAATAATAAATAACAATAATAATAATAATCATAATAATAATGATAATAATCATAATAATAATAATAATATAATAATAATAATAATAATAATAAGTATGAGATCATGGAGAACCACAATGACTTCGAACAGTGACAATGAATCTCTCAATGCTGGAGATGTAAGCATTTCATGTGGCATTTTCCAGAGTGACTCTCTGTCACAGCTCCTTTTTTGTCTAGTCTTGTCTAGCACAAGGTTTTGGACGGTCCGAGGCTATAATAGAAGATACTCGTCCAAGGTGTCACGCAGGGGAACTGAACCCGGAACCTGTGGTTGGGAAGCAAGCTTCTTACCACACAACCTCGCCTGCGCCTATTTCAACTAACGAAATATTTCGTGTAATATGAAAGAAATGAGTTAAATATTACTTGGTATGTGTCACGGCACCTTTCTTTTTATGTGCTTGCTCCCCGTGACTTTAGAATCTGGCAATACCTTTGCACTGAATGTTAGCCCTATGGCCCTCTAGTATACATTTAAATTCTGAGCTCGGGAACCCAGTTTCTTTTCATTCATAAATTATCTATTAGCTCTCCCATCACCCTCCCTCTCTCTTTCTCTCCTTTCTCTCTCACTCTCTCACTTCTCTCTTTCTTAATCTTTCTTTTGTCTCGTCGCATTCTTAACAACTCACGGTATTACGAACTTTCTCTGACAAAGATATACTTCAAAAAAATAATCTCGTTATATAACTAATGAAAATGTACAGACATGCACACACACACACACACACACACTTACACTTGAGCTCATTCACATGTATTTACATGTGTATATATGTGTGTATATACATGTATGTGTGTGTATGGGTGTATATAAGAGAGAGAGAGAGAGAGAGCGCGTGGACGAAAGAGAGTGTGGGTGGAGTGAGATAAAATGTGCATGTATCCGAGAGAGAGAGAGAGAGAGAGAGAGAGAGAGAGAGAGAGATAGATAGATAGATAGATAGATAGAGATAGAGGGAGAGAGAGAATGTGTGTGTGTTTTACGTGTGTCTATGAGTACAATCTATGATATGTGTCTATGAGTGCATGTTATGTAAGTGTATGAATATATAAAAAGATTTCATCTTTTAATAAACACGAAGAGAATAATGATGCACTAAAGTCGATATAAACAGTTTCAGCTGAATCAACTGTACTAACCATTGTTGACATTATTCTTCTTCCAGGAGCGAACGTCTTCATACTGAGGTTTCTATATTGAGGTTTTCTATCTCATATGTGGGCAGACGACAGACAACACAGTTACTACAACCTCTTTCCAATGTTTTTCCATATATTTCGTGTGCCTTAGTAAAACGTCTGATGCAAAAGAGATAGATAGATAGATAGATAGATAGAAAGATAGACAGAGAGAGAGAAAGAGAGAGGCTGCATCTAATGTATTACCTCTTCTGGTGCAATATTGTTTGTTTATTTATTAATGTTTCAATGAGTTTGTGATAGACACACTTTTATCGCAGCTGTAAGCAGACGATAACTGAGGTACTACTTCCTTTGACATAGCGTTCTTCACATGGTGCACGTGACCTAGTGAAACTTCTAACGCAAACCAGGCTCTGATGGCATCAAGTGTACGGTTTCTTTCGGTGCACGGTCTTTTTAGTATAAGTGACCTTTAGTAAACTTTTCTTAGAGCAAAAAGCAGACGACAAATGAAACTATTTCTTTCGGCGTAGTGTTTTTCTTTTTCCGCTGGATGGCAAAATCGGTTGCTTACCGGACGAAATGTCTTCTGGCATTTAGCTAGAATCTTTTCGTCATTTTCGAGTTTATTAAAATTAATATCAGTCCACAATTAGGGAGTCAACTTAATCAATTCTTCATTGCCCTGTAAATTTATACCAAATGTTAGAAATATTTTATTAAATTTGAGAAAAGACGTATTTTGATAGGGGTGGATGAGTAATGTTTTGCTCAGATGTTTCCATGTTAATCCATGTAGTAAGAACCACACTCTACCTCTGACTGACAAATGTGTTTTAAGTTTTCTACCGCTACTACAGTATAAGACTTTGCCGCTTGGTTTCCTATTGCACTCACAGGCAATTTCGACACATTCATTTCTCCTCTTTTTGATACCTCTATTGTGTCCACTCAGTCTTAGACACCGTGATAACCAATACGGCTATTCCTTCCTTCACAGAATGTAAACTTTCTGAAAAACCCTGTATATCCTTGAATTTCCTGCCACTATCGATTTTAACGGCACCGATGTCATTGACACCTTGGGCAAGTGTCTTCTACTATAGCCTCGGGCCGACCAAAGCCTTGTGAGTGGATTTGGTACACAGAAACTGAAGGAAGCCCGTCGTATATATGTATATGTATATGTATTTGTATATGTATATCGTTAGCCACTACTTTTTTTTTCTCTCCTTGTTTTTTCTGTGTCCCTTTCTGTAGAAGAGCATAGGCTCGAAACGTAAAAGACTTTTTCTATTCCTGAGCGTTATACTAATACATCTGTTTGTTTTGTACACCACCTGTCTTCGTCTTTTGTTTTTTTCGTAAACTCTATATATATATATATATATATATATATATAAATATATATGTGTGTATGTGTGTGTGTGTGTGTGTGTGTGTGTGTGTGTGTGTGTGTGTGTGTGTGTGTGTATGTATATATATATATATATATATATATATATATATGTATGTGTGTATATATGTTTGTGTGTCTGTGTTTGTACCCCCACCATCGTTTGACAACCGATGCTGGTGTGTCTACATCCCTGTAACTTAGCAGTTTGGCAAAAGAAACCGATAGAATAAGTACTAGGCTTACAATGAATAAGTCCTGAGGTCGATTTGCTCGACTAAAGACGGTGCTCCAGCATGGCCGCAGTTAAATGACTGAAACAAGTAAAAGAGTAAAAGCGTAAAGAGTGAAGAGAGTTAGCTCAAAACAATAAAAAGAGATGCTAAAACAAAATTTAGATTAGTGGTTCTCAGTCGGGGTCCACATGAGCCTTGGGGTTCCAAACTAGATTGTTATCTTTAAAATTTATCTGCAATAAATTGGTTCTGCTTTTACAATACGCAAAATATTTTAACAATTTTTCTATACAATTCCTTATGATATCTCTCTCTATATAAAGCTGAAGTTGTCTGTGTATGGCAGGTTTGGTAACCTTCAAGTAACACTATCTCCTCCGAGACCCTGCGGCGCAAGTTGACAAAATTGGGAGCATAATAGAAGAAGGCTTGCTCTTCCTTTCGTAGAAGAAAATAATCAAATCGGACCTTGTTAACAAGAATTATTTATATCAGAAAGGTGGTTTTTTTCTATGAAAATCCCTATTTTTTTTTTACTACTTTTTGACTGCTGTGTCGCCATTTTTCTGTGTATTTCAACCAGAAAAATGTTCTCTTAAAGAGAATAACAAGCTACATAATGCAAAACTTTTACTTTTCAAAAATTCCAATTCTAAAGGGTCGAAACAAACCCGAGCAACGCCGGGCGATACTGCTAGTTTAAGTATAAAAATAGAATATGGTTTTTACATATGTCGAATGGCTATGTGTGTCTACTTGGGTACAATAAAAGTCAAAGGAGACCATAGGCAAAAAAATGCTCGAGAACCACTGGTTCAGATGAAGATTTTGCCACAGAATTTATGGGAAAGAAAATATAGTAAAGCTACCGAGAAAAGTATAAAGGAATTCAGTGGGTGGTACATGGAGGAAGTTGATCTAGAATGTTCGTACAGTTTTTTATTTGGAGTGGCTGTTCCATTTTAGACATGTGAGCCGTACTGAAATATGGGTCGTACTAGTACCTCAATGAGGATCAGGAATTGCTTAAATATGTATGAAGTAGTGCATTTGACTCAGTAAAATGTCTCTACCGAGCGGCCCAGACGACATTAAGTACGCCATTGTTTATGCTTTTCAATGAAATGTCTCCTAGCAATGTTTATAACAGGGCAGAAGGCAGCGTCAGCTTGTTTATGTTTTATTATTTCTTTTCGACTAATGAATAATAGGTACAAATTAGAAGGAATGTTAATCGTGGTCATATTTAATAATTGGAAACGAACAAGCTGTGGGACTTCGTGCAGGGCACGATGGTCTTTGAAAAACATATTTCTAAGAATAGTTGTTTCCGGATGATCACCAGTGCATGCAGGCAATAATCTTTCATACTCTAAGTAGTGAAAACACATAGAATAGTTGTGTGAAGGAAAGATTTCTGTGAAATGTTTCGTGTGAAGTCTGAAAATGGTAACTTGGCGAAGAAAATGAGAGAATAAGAACAGACTGCTTCGAGGGGATTTAGAAGCCGAGGCCATAATAACTCTATGTGAGTGATACAAAAGATAGAAAAAAAATGAAATAAAGAATGAATGAATTAGTAAATGAATGAATGAAAGGAAAGAATGAACAAAATAAATAAAGGCAAAATGGTGAAGAGGACCTCCAAATGGAGAAGAGCTGGAACGAGATAATGACAAGGATGGTCACTTTCGCCCGGCAATGGGCCGAGAGGAAACTGTCCCAAATGGTCGGGCGGAGGTGGCGAACACGTACATCGCGTCCGTCATCTACTACCGCCTGACCGTTGTGCCTTGTCCCGACCCTACCATCACCAAACTAGAATGCATTCTGTTCCGCTTCTTGTGGAAAGGATGCATCTCGATGGTCAGGCGATCCATTTGCTGTCAACACCCGTTAAAAGGAGGACTGGGCATGCCGCGGTTGATGATGCGCAGACACGCGCTGAGACGGCGACATCTCCGGCTCTTCGTAGACGACGGTGAACAGGTGTGGTCGCCGTTTGTGAGGCACGCTTTCCTGCAGCTCGTCTCCACGACCGAACTGCAGTCGTGGATCAAAAAGAGGCCGAGGAAGAGCGAATGGCACTGCAAGTGTCGCGTTGCTGTCAAGCAACTATGCCGTCCCGGGTCGACCTTGAGCGACTTCAACACAAACAAAGCTTTCTATAGGGTATTAGTGGAGGGGAGGTACGACGACGAGCTCGGGGCGAACCTGGGCGTCGATGAGAAATACCTGACCCGCTTGTTCAGGTCGACTTTCGGGCCAGGACCTATGGACAACTTCCAGAGATCCCTGACCTGGCAGTGCTACCGAGAAGCGCTAACAGTTTGGGATAAGCTCTACAGACACAGCTCGAGAAACATGGGGCCGACCTGCTCGAGATGCGGTCAGAGCGACGAAACCGTTCTGCACGCACTCGTGCAGTGTCCAACCATTTCCGACCTGTGGGCATATGTCGAACGACTGCTGTCACGTGTGGGACGAGTCGGTTTATCAGCCGAGTCTATGGTCAATATCGTCACGCCTCCTTCCTTCAAACGGGAAGGAAGACCTATTTTCATCATCCTTGTGGCTATGGCGAAAGAATGTATATGGTGGACGCATCTGAAAGGATTAGAGACAAACACTTTCCTCTCTGGTCGATCTCTCATCAACTTCTTCAAGTATCACTTGAAAAGAAAAGTGAGAGTAGAGAGGCAAGTTTTGTCTAGCGAATGTTTTAAAAAAAAGATGGGTGAATGTAGTAAGGATGGCACGTATGAATGACGAAGCCACCTTGAGCATGATCCTATGAACCTGGAAAAATTTAAAACAGAGATTTACTTACTTGCAAATAAATGTATTAACCTGTGACATTAATGACCGAGGTTACCGTGGTCTTTTCTGTAGGCTTTTCTTTCCATGGATAAACCTTATCTGCTTCCCCTTTACAATTTACATCATGACATATCTGTGATACACGATCCCTATTGATAATTTTTTTTCTTTCTTTTTTACGATCCCTTTTGATCGAAAACCTGCCCTACTTCTTTTGTTTTTCTCTCCCCAAAAAGAAAAGCTCTACTTTGTAATTTGTCCCGTCTGTGTCCAGCCCTGTGTAGCTAATAAAGAAACATATCTAAATATGCATGTACGTATATTTTAATGTATGCACAACTATGATTATTGGGTGTAAGATTGCATGTTTGTCTTGTACCCATGTGAAGGTCCATGAGTTTACATTCTTTCACTAACCTGGATTCTGAAGACCGTTCATCTGATACTATTTATATGACATCATTGTAAGTTGGTACCCACACAAAGACGCGCGCGCGTCACCACTACTATTACCACTACCACCACCACCACCACCACTACTACTATTACTATCACCACCTCTACTACTACTACTACTACTACTACTACTACTACTACTACTAATGATGATGATGATAATAATAATAATAATAATAATAATAATAATAATAATAATAATGATGATGATGATGATAACAATAATAATAATAATAACAATAATAATAATAATGATGATAATAATAATAATAATAATAATAATAATAATAGTAATAATGATAATAATAATGATAATAATAATAATAATAATAATAAATAATAATAATAATAATAATAATAATAATAATAATAAAATATATAAACGAAATAAGATAAAAATGAATACAAGAAAGATAGAATATATACATTTTTTTTAAATGAGTAGAAATAATAGTTGTATTTAGATACTCAGCTTGGGTTACGGTTAATACAAATATGAAATTTCCTTGCTTTCTCTTACAGCCTACGAAGGAATGGAAGGTCGGGGGAGAGAGAGGGGGTGAGAGTGATACATTCATAGCTACGTGTGCGTGTATGTGTGTGTGTGTGTAATTGTGCATGAATATATGTGTATATGTATGTATGTATGCATGTATATATGTATGTGTATGTATGTGTGTGAGGGCGTGCGCCCACGTACACACACACACATATATACATATGTATATATATGCATTTTGAAAGAAAGAGACAGACAGAAAGATATATATATATATATGTATATATATATATATATATATATATATATATATATATATATATATATAATATATCAATAAATAAAATAAAACATATGCATATATATATAAACATATATGTACGTACCTACCTCTACATGTACATATACACGCATATATGAGTACAGGACACCAGATGGACGTCGAACACAATGAGAAACGAAAACATAGACACAAACCAAAGGAACTGGACATTTATTTAAAAACAGCAAAAAAAAAAATAGGGTACAGGACAATTAACACAAAGAAAAAAACCCTTCTTCAGTCGCTAAAGGTTTCATCTACTCTACGTTTCGAAGGATAAAAGCGAGACGTATCTTCAACAAGAAAACTTTCCTTCCTGCGAAAAGCAAATCAATTAAAATTCTGAGATCTTTTCACAGAGGGGTAAAAAATGGTAAAAACAGGACAGTAACGACAGTAAAGGACAAGACAAGGAAAAACAAGATAAGAAGGGCTGTTGACGCCGAACGAAAAAAAGTATTGCAAGCGCAGAATTTTTTATGGTCGACGAGCGGAGCCAAAAGAAATGTCGTCCATTACCTTGAGAGAGCCAGGCGAGAGAGACAACAGCGGAAGGGACGTCGCGGGTGAACGACGGGAAAGCGGAAGTCACGTCGCGGGTGATATATATATCACCCGCGACGTGACTTCCGCCTTCCCGGTAGATAGATAGATAGATAGATAGATAGATAGATAGATAGATTGATAGATAAATAGATAGATAGATAGATAGATAAATAGATAGATAAATAGATTGATAGATAGATAGATAGATAGATAGATAGATATAGATAGATAGATAGATAGATAGATAGATAGATAATAGATAGATAGATAAATAAATATATATACCCAGTATTCATTCTATATCGAGTGAAAAAACGGTATGGACGATTTGTTTTGGAGTCTAGTAATACCATGTACGCCTATGAGGATTTACTTTCCCAATGAAACTCAGTTTTTTCTCAAACTTTTTCTCAAACCTGTTATAATGTGATACAAGGATTTGGTGTGGCAATTGTACGCGGCTGAAGAAGGCTTTTGATCAATCTGTTATATCAATTATGCATTGTTATAAGAATAAGTTGTTCAATAAAGCCCGAAACATATGTACCGCAAAATCCTTTGCGTCCTGTTTTTCATTTACTTCATTTGATACACACACACATATATATATATGAATATATGTATGTATGTATGTATGTATGTATGCATTTATTTATGTATGTGTATGTGTGTGAAGGCGTGCGCCCACATACACACATATATACATACATATGTACATATATGCATTTTGAAAGAATATATATATATATATATATATATATATATATATATATATATATATATATATATATCGATAGATAGATAGATAGATAGATAGATAGATAGATAGATAGATAATAGATAGATAGATAGATAGATAGAATAGATAGAATGGAATAGCGTCATACTTTTCCTCCAAAACCTAAGAAATTTCAGAGCCAGAAAACAGCACTTTGGGATGCCCAAGAAGCTTTGGGATGCCTTAGAAGCTGGGATGCCCAAGAAGCTATTAAAAGGAGGAAACCGGACAAGAATCTTAAAGCAATCCACGTTCAACATGACAATGCACGACCACATATACCAATGGCGACAAACCAAGCAATCGGCAAATTACTCCAGTCAATGGTCCACCAGCCATCGTACAGCCCTGATCTGGTGACAAACGATTCTAAAATGGCTGTGAAGAAGACGGTACAACTGTGCAAACCAGAAGATTCAAGAGTGGCATCGTTTGTGATGGAGACTATGTTGTATAGAGCTTTGATTCCCAACCGTGGTCCATATGACCATTGGGGATCTATATAAGATATTTTTGTTAAAATTTATCTGCAATAAATTGGTCATACTTCTGCAATGCGTTAAAGATTTTAGAAATTTCGGCATTTGCCATATTCTGAACGCCTTATTTCCTTGAGCATGGATACATTGAAACTCAGACGTCTGGCAGCTGACTTGGCAGTCACCCATAAAGTTATCAACCATCTTACTAACAATAACTCTGAGCACCTTTTCAAACTCCCGTGGACATATTTACAAAGTCAGAAAACAGCACAGCTCCCATAACTTTCGGAAACATTTTTTCACGCTAAGAGTTGGTGAAGCATGGAACAGACTGCCGGCATCAGTTGTTAGTTGTCGGAGCAATGCATCGTTCAAAACTTCCATGCTTCCTGTGATTCGCCAAAACTACACTTGATTTTCTCCTATGACTTTCAGAAACATTTTAGCCAGTTACTGAAGTATGGAACAAACTGCCGGCATCAGTTGTTAGTTGTCGGAGCACTGCATCGTTCAAAACTTCCATGCTTCCTGAGATTCGCCAACACTATACTTGATTTTCTCCCCTCCATACACACGCAAGCATGTATCTGACGCATACACTGTTCACTTCCCAGACATTTGTACATTACTGCATATGCTTTATATGCACTTTTGACAAGTTGTGGTGCACATGAGCACTCTATACAATAATTTCATTAGTATTTATTACGTCAAAATTCCGCTTATTAATGAAACCTGGCTTATTAGTTTGGCAACAGTTTCGGGCTTATAGAACTGAACATGTTAAGAGGAAACTTGGAAACTCAGATAGCTGTAATTTCAGAAGGCATAAACATCTAGTTACAACCTATTTCTTTACTACCCACAAGTGGCTAAACATAGAGAGGGCAAACAAGAACAGACGAACGGATTAAGTCGATTACATCGACCCAAGTGTGTAACTGGTACTTAATTTATCGACCCCCAAAGGATGAAAGGCAAAGTCGACCTCGGCGGAATTTGAACTCAGAACGTAACGGCAGACGAAATACGGCTACGCATTTCGCCCGGCGTGCTAACGTTTCTGCCAGCTCGCCGCCTTCACAGCTAGTTACACCATTTAAAAGATTCATGAGGAAGGAGTGGAGCAAGTGGATGCAGTCTTCAGATTTTGAAGTGACGCTAACAGGAAGAAGAAAGGGACCTACTATTACACAGGTGTGTTCCTCCGAGGCCAACATTACCCCTCATTCTTTTGGGATCGATAAAATAAGTACCAGTTGGATACTGGGTCGACGTAATCGACTTACCCACTTCCTCCGAATTTGCTGATATTATGCCAAAACTTGAAGTATTTTCACAATTTTCTTTTAATACAATCTCTTATGATATTTAAATATAAAGGTATACTCTTTTACTTGTTTCAGTCATTTGACTGTGGCCATGCTGGAGCTCCACCTTTAGTCGAGCAAATCGACCCCAGGACTTATTCTTTGTAAGCCTAGTACTTATTCTATCGGTGTCTTTTGCCGAACCAGTAAACACACCAGCATCGGTTGTCAAGCGATGTTGGGAGACAAACACAGACACACAAACATACATACACATACACACACACACACACACACACACACACACACACATACATACATATATATATATATATATATATATATATATATATGCGACGAGCTTCTTTCAGTTTCCGTTACCAAATCCACTCACAAAGCTTTAGTCGGCCCGAGGCTATAGTAGAAGACACTTGCCCAAGGGACTGAACCCGGAACCATGTGGTCGGTAAGAAAGCTATTTACCACACAGCCAAGGATTCTTTACAGTTTTATCATGGCTGTAAGCTGGCAGAATTGCCGGGGAAAATGCTTAGCGGCATTTCACCAGTCTTCACGTTCTGAGATGAAATTCCGCCAAAGACGACTTTGCCTTTCATCCTTTCTAGTCGATAGATTAAGTACCAGTGAGGCACCAAGGTCGATGCAATCGATTAGTCTCCTCCACCAACATTTCAGGCCTTGTGCCTTTAATAAAGGATTATTTTATATTTTATCAAAGCGGCGAGCTGGCAGAATTGTTTGCACGTTGGACGCAATGTTTAGCATTTCATCCTTTCGGAGGTTGATAAAATGAGTACCAGTTGACTATTGGGGTCGATATAATCTATTATCCTTTTCCCCCGCAATTGAAAATTTGAAACCATTTTTTTAGTTTTATATAGGAACGGCGAACTGGCAGAATCATTAGCACACCAGAAAAATTGCTTAGCGGCATTTCATATGGTTTTACGGCTCTTAGGAGTTCAAACTTTGCCATTTATTTTCCTTTGGGATCAATAAATTAAGTACAAGTTGAGCACTGGGGTCAATATGATTGATTAGCCCGCTCCATTAAAATTCCACGTCTTGTACCTATAGAAGAAATAATTATTCATAGCTCTATCTACTTCGAGTTCTACCGTTAATATCGAATAATTATTAGTATTGTTGTTTCGCCTAAAGTACGATTAATTTAATCAGTTTAGGTGTATGAATGGCTGTGTGGTAAGTAGCTTGCTTACGAACCACATGGTTCCGGGTTCAGTCCCACTGCGTGGCACCTTGGACAAGTGTCTTCTATTATAGCCTCGGGCCAACCAAAGCCTTGTGAGTGGATTTGGTAGACTAAAAAAGGAAAGAAGCCCGTCGTATATATATATATATATATATATATATATATTATATATATATATATATATATATATATATATATATATATACATATATATATACATATATATATATATATATATATATATATATATATACATATATATATATATACATATATATATATACATATATATATATATATATATATATATATATATATATATATATATACATATATATATATATTATTTGTGTGTGTGTATGCTTGTGTATATGTGTTTGTCCTACCCCCTCAACATCGCTTGACAACCGTTGCTGATGTGTTTACGTTCCCGTAACTTAGCGGTTCGGCAAAAGACACCGATAGAATAAATACTGGGCTTACAAAGAATAAGTCGTGGGGTCGATTTGCTCGACTAAAGGCGGTGCTCCAGCATGGCCACAGTCAAATGACTGAAGCAAGTAAAAGAGTTCTACGATAGAGGTCATTCCTGTAACGAACTTCACTTTCTTTTCATTCAAGTATCTCGTACTTATACTAGATTATCCAATGGAATCTTAAGTATCCTTTTAAAGAGAATAAGGTGTGATTAAAACGATATTTGGTTGCTACTTCTAACAGATCAAGCGACTACGCAGAGACTTCCGTCCCGTAGTTGATTTCGTTGCTGTTATGTAATCGTAGTTCTGTTGATAGTGATAAAATGGGTAGGAGTACTGTTGGTGATGACAGCGAAGGAAATTGGCGGAAATATATTTAGCCAGTTTTCAACACCACTAACACGATAGCTAAATTTTGTTATTAACCCTAAAGTCCACTCAAAATAGAAGAATAACTACTAACATCGGCTTAGAAACGATAAATGAAGAAAAAAGAAATAACAAATTAACCAAAAAAAATGGCAACAAAGCGAAAAGAAAAAAATCATTGGCGGCAGACGATCTTTGGCAAAGCTTTTTATTCGTGTTTATTTGTTGTTTTTTTTTTTTGCTGTTTCTGTTTTTAACAAGTTGTAATTTTTTCTTTAAAGAAAAAAAGTAAAATTAGAAATGTAGGTAAACTCGCCTTCAAAAGCTTGTATCTAGTTCTGCCATAAAGTAGCGAATGTTGTTATTTTTATTTTCTTCTTCAGGCCTATAAACAACTTTTTTCTTGAAGTTAGCAATAACTTCAAGTCATAAAACTGCATAGGTTTTAAGTTCTTGCAAAAATCATTACACACACACACACACACACACCACACACACACACGTACACACACACACACACCACACACACACACACACACACACACGTACACACACACACACACACACACACCACACACACACACACCTATCCTCTTTTCGATTTGGTTTATTTCGTTATTTACCAACATAATCTTTTAAGATTTGCTAGGCCTGACTATAAAACAAGATCTTTTTTTGTTTCTTTGTCGACAATCATTAAATCAAGGCTCGTGGTCTTTAAAAAAAAAAGGGATCAGTTAAAAATCGTAAATTTCTTGTTGAGTGTTAGTTTGGTGGTGGTGGGGTGCCGGGTGGCGCGGGTGTTAACAGTGAATGTGATTCATGTTTACACCCACATTTCGTCACACTCGGAACCATTTATCTTTTAGGGGTCTCATTGCAAAAGACTAATCTACTGTTGTTGTTGTAGTTTGTTTGTTTGTTGGTTCGTTTCTTTGTTTCCCTATCTCCCGACTTGTTACCAGATTAATCTGGTTGTGTTCCCTCAACGTCACAACTCTACAGCTTGCCTCGTGCAAACTTTCAAGTTAGGAGCTATTCAAAGGTTTTTGTGTGTGATATTTCCGCCATGTTGCCTCTCTTTTTCTCCACTCATTCTCTTTACCTTCCTCTCACTCTCTCCCTCCTCTCTCTTCCTTTTTTCTTTTTTCTTTTCTTTCTCCGTCCACTCTCTTCCTTTCTAGTTCTGTCTCTTTAGCACCATTTTATTTTATTGCGTCGGCTTGGAAAGCTGTAATTAAATGTGTGTCTTTCTCTTTAAAATTCCACTTTATTGCTATATCAAAAGGTGTTTAACAATATCTCCTATTTACCAAAAGAAACAATGAAACGAAAAAGAAAGAAAAATCACAGAACAGGATACCTTTGTCTCCATTTTTAACATTATTTAGAAATACTTTACAAAACCTTATTTTCTAATAACTATCTTCCTTTTCAGATAACTTACTAAAGCGTTGTCTTCACTCTTTCAATATGAAATAGTTTTCATGTACTATTTAGACTTGACTTTAAGCCTCTGTGTTGTATATACCTAAGGTTCATGAACTAATGACCTAAAGATTGAAGGTTCGTACCCGGCAACGGATTCGTATTGTATGTAGCAAATCAAATTTTGCATTATACTATAAAATATTTTTTAATGTTAAAACACACACACACACACACACACACACACACAACAACAACAACAACAACAACAACTGACGCTTATGTTCTTTGTGCAACAGACCATTGTGCAGAGCCTCCATGTCTGCTGGATAAAAGGGAGGAAGAAACAATGGTTCATGGGTTGCAATAGGCTGGAAGCTAAGCCCAAATTATTTCATCAGGGTATACTCCGCTAAAGGCATCTGAGGACATCTGCATGCCATTATTCTAAATGTATGCAGATGAACTCCACGAAATAAAGTTTAGCCCACGACATTCTAAATTTTATCACAACACACTAGATTACTTCAACAATGTTTGCATAATTAATTGTCACTGAAAAAAGAACAAACGATACTCATTTTCGAAGTCTGAACTTATGGAGGAACGTGTTCTTATTACAAATGACAACTGCAAGTTAAGCATACTTCTCAGGCCCAAATCGGTCTTCCGACCAAATTAGACTTTCGGACAGATCGGGCTTTCAGTCTGATCGGACTTCCGACCGGCTCAGACTTTCGGCAGAGTCAGCTTATTCAGAGATTTGGATGCTGGAACATTTGCAGCTCATTAAGATAGTAATGGAGACATCACTTTTCCACATGGCTGTGACATTTTGGTCAAAACTGTAGAAGAGTTGATTATCAAGGTTTACTCAGACATTGGACATAATTTTCAAGATCATGACTGACTTTGTGAAAGCGCCATATTTGCACCAAAGAATGAAACTGTTCCGGTTGTCAATTGGAAACTTATGCAATCAACCAATACAATTGATATTGGACCCCAACAGGGCCGTGAATTACTCTACTGCGTTTCTTAGCTCTTTGGATCCTCCTGGAATGTTTTCTCACAAACAGACATTGAAGAAAAAAGTTTCAGTCATGCTTTTGAGAAATCTGGATCCTCCAAAACTCTGCAATCGAACAACTAATTGTCAGGCAAATGCATTCACATCTTATGGAAACAACAATCCTTACTGGACAAGGAAAGGGAGAAAATATGTTTATTCCAAGTATTCCGTTGATTCCAGCAGATATGCCCTTTGGTTTCGAGACACTTCAAATTCTAGTAAGAGTTAGTTTTGCGATGTCAAAGAGTCAAGAGTCAAGAACAATAACTGAAAATATTCGATCTTCACCTCATGCAGAAGAGATTTTCGCATGGTCAGATCTATGTTGGTTGTTTCAGAGCTGGAAATAGCAACAATCTCTTTATACTCACACCAAATGGTAAAACAAAGAATGTTGTTTATACTGCTGCTTTACGTTGATCTCAAAATGTCACAGTGATGCAAAAATTTTCCAAATGAGATAGTCTGTGATAGAAATCTGGTAGGGTACCAACAAATGCTTTATTATTATTGCTCTCTCTCGCAAGAGCAAAATCAAAAGTCCGCACGGAGTGCGACTTTCAAGCTAGTGTGCGGCTGTGTGGTACGTAGCTTGCTTACCAACCACGTGGCTCCGGGTTCAGTCCCACTGCGTGGCTACTTGGGCAAGTGTCTTCTACTATGGCCTCGGGCCGACCAAAGCCTTGTGAGTGGATTTGGTAGACGGAAACTGGAAAAAGCCCGTCGTATATATGTATGTATATATGTATATATATATATATATATATATATATATATATATATGTGTGTGTGTGTGTGTGTGTGTGTGTATGTGTGTGTGCCTGTGTTTGTCCCCCAACATCACTTGACAACCGATGCTGGTGTGTTTACGTCCCCGTAACTTAGCGGTTCAGCAAAAAAGACCGATAGAATAAGTACTAGGCTTACAAAGAAAAGTCCTTGGGTCGATTTGCTCGACTAAAGGCGGTGCTCCAGGATGGCCACTGAAACAAGTAAAAGAGTAAAGAGCGTAAAGAGTATATATATATATATATATATACGCACGCACACACACACACACACACACACACACACATACATATTAATCTAATCCGTTCCAGTGTTATTTGAATTTACACGAAAAATATTTTTATGATGGTGTTTTATGCCTTTTTTGTAGTTCTATTCTTACTCTACAACTTTTATTCATTGCGTTTGAAATTTGAATAAGTGTTACCTCTTTTACAGACGTATGACTACAGGGAGCCGAGTAGTAAAAAAAAAACGAACGAATTTATCTGACAACTCAATATGTGGGTTTGAAGTTCTCCCTTGTTTCTGCTATTATGTAGGAACATTTGTTCTGATCCAAATCCAATTTTATATTCCTTGAGAATGTCGTAACCAGGTCAAGGCTTTTCAAAGTATTCCTGTTCTTAGGCATATATTTTTAGATTATTCACAAAGAACCGAAATATTGGGTTGTCGGGAAAGTTCGTGCCGATTTATAGTAGCTTACCTTTCGACTTATTTTAGAACATGGTTGAGTCTATAAAATAGGATTTGACTATACCTCCATTTAGAGCACAGTTTAAGCTATCTTTTCGTGGAAGAAGGTTTATGTTCCTATAACCTGTGTTAATTCTGTAAACCTTTAAAATGGAAGATAAGAAAGTTCATTTTCGGTACTTGATGCTTTGGGAACCAGACAAAAATTGCTGCAGCTCGGATGGGATGTGTTACCCCACCCTCCATATTCACCAGATATTGCTCCTTCGGATTTCTACTTATTCAGGTCTCTGCATAATAGTCTTAATGGTAAAAAATTCAATTCCTTGGATGACGTAAAAAGATACCTTGATGAATTCTTTGGCATGAAGCCACCTCAATTCTGGGAAGAGGGTATTTTCAAGTTAAAGGAAAAATGGAGACGCATTGTGCAACAAAATGTTTCATATTTGGTTGATTAAAAATGTAACGGCAAGTATTTATTAACCTTTTTCTTCCCTTTAAAAATCGGCACGAACTTTCCGGACAACCCACTACATATACTTGAACTTGCAGCCGGTATTCACCCAAGGTGGATTGAGCCGGGTCCGACCAACGCGTTCATCACGTTCCTCACGAATGTTGACCACATCCGGCAGTCGGCCCTAACGTTCCAGCAGGCAAAGTAATGCTTCTGCCTGGACTCCAAGAATCCAGCTTCTAAATTTGACAAATGTTCCACTAAGAGAACAAGTGCAGTGGATAGCGCTGATGTCATTCACAGTCGCCATTCGTTGTTGAGGTGTTGGAGTTCGTGTCCGAGCTTCAGGGGATACAAGTTCACATATGGTCCTCGGTTACATGCAAACATATTTTGGGATTGTGTGATCCGTAGCAGCTAATCTTGCCATCGAATGTCGACTATCGCAGAGGACTCGCTAAGCAGGTCATCACCGATTTATCGGAACAGACGTAGACTGAGTTTGAGCGGGTTTGTACTCATGGTAGTTAATCCATAGCTGAAACCCTGACGTGTGCTACTACTCTGGGTCAGAGAAGACCTGCGAACAAGACTACTACCCAGGGTAAGAGAAGACCTAAGAGGTGGTTCCACACTCCTCAAAACTCTGGAACTCCCGTACCAAAGCCCAACTACCGGATGTAGTTTGTTCCGATAATCGACGGTGACTTGTTTAGCTAATCCTCTGCGACGGTCGACAATCGACGGCAAAACGAACTGCTGCGGTTCGCATAATCTCAAAGTATGTTTGCATGTAACCGGGGAGCACATGTGAACTTATATTCCCACCGAAGCTCGTAGGGAACCTATACAGTATAGGTTGATGTTTCTGATTTCGTGGAAGCCAAATATGTACTCTTCAGATTTCCTCAACAGAAAAAGACGTGGGGTTTACTGAAAGTAAGCAGTATTAAACAGGGACGGTAGTCATGAAATAGACCTCTGCTTTGCTACATCCTATCTAAGACAATACAATCATTTCCTATATTTAATTTCAAGTTAGTGCTCGAGTAGGAAGCCAGGTTATCTACGGCCCTGATTACGGTTTTGAAACTTAAGCAAGTCGATGATTTCTTCCCCTAGTGGTGAGTGGGGAACAGAATAGGAATTCTTGTAATCCAGTCACACTAACTTCTTCCTGTGTATACACAAACACACACAACACACCATGTATATTTTTCAATATATATATATTACATCCATATATAAATATACATACATATTATATAAATATGTTCATATATATATGTATATAATATATGTAGGTATATATGTATCTATATATATTATATATAATGTATATATATAGGCTATATATATATATGTATATATTATATGTATATATTTATTATATATATAACATATACTCAACTATAGTGTATATAATATTATACATATGTATATATATATATATATATTATATATATATATATATATATTCATAAATATATATATATATGTGTATATGTATATGCATATACATACACACAATATATTCGTTGTGTGTGTTTGTATGTATGCATGTAATATATATGTATATATGAATGTATTTATGTATGTACGTATGTATGTATATATATGTCTGTGTGTGTGTACGTAAAAGCGCATGTATGCGTGTGTACGCATATCTGAAAATGCGTATATATATGGTGTGTGTGTGTATCTATGATCGTAGGCAAGTCATCCAAGCCCCTAAATATGGGTCTTAGATGACTTGCTGTTCACTTTATGAGAGTAAATAGGAAACAAAGCTATCAAGGAGAATCATTAAATAATCGGCAACTACAACGAGGATGACATTTATTGAGTCTTCACTCACCGAATTGAAATATCTTGTGGTATCTCAGCTATTTCGGAGACATCCATTTCCTCTACTTCTATCAAATAAGGACACGCGGTTATGTGTGTGTGTGTGTGTGTGTGTGTGTGTGTATGTGTGTGTGTATGTGTGTATGTATGCGTGTATGCATGTATGTATGTATGTATATATTTATGTATGTATGTATGTATGTATGTATGTATGTATGTATGCGTGTGTATGTATGTATGTATGTATGTATGTATGTATGTATGTATGTATGTATGTATGTGTGTGTGTATGTATGTATGTATGTATATATATGGTGTGTATGTATGTATGCATGTATGTATGTGTGTATGTGTGCGTGTGTATGTATGTTGTGTGCTCGTGCGTATGTGTGTGTATGTATGTGTGTGTATATATATATATATATATATATGTATGTAAGTGTGAATGTGTGCGTGTGTATGTACGTATGTTTGTATATAATATATAATGTATGTATGTATGTTGTGTGTGCGTGCGTATGTAAGTGTATGTATGTGTATGTATATATGCATGTATGTATGTGTGCGTCTGTATAAATGTATATATGTATATATGTGTGTGTGTGCGTGCGTGCCTGTGTATGTATATATGTATGTATATGTGTATGTATGTTCGTGTATATGCTTGTATGTGTGTATGTATGTGGGTAGTATATGATACATATATCTGTATGTGTGTATGTAAGCATTGTTGAGTGCGTGTGTACGTACGTAGATATGTGTGCGTATGTTTATGTGTATATATGCGTAAGTATATAACTATATTTGTATGTATGTTCTTATATAAGTAAAGGTGTGTATGTATGTATACATGTATGTATATATACAAGTATGCATTTGTGTGTATGTATGTGTTTATGTACATGTGTGTGTATGTCTGCAATCATGCATGCATGTATATGAGTATATATATATATATATATGTGCGTATGTATGTGTTTATGTACATGTGTGTGTATGTCTGCAATCATGATGCAGTTATGAGTATATATATATATATGTGTGTATGTATGTGTTTATGTACATGTGTGTGTATGTCTGCAATCATGCATGCATGTATATGAGTATATATATATATATGTGTGTATGTATGTGTTTATGTACATGTGTGTGTATGTCTGCAATCATGCATGCATGTATATGAGTATATATATATATATATGTGTGTATGTATGTGTTTATGTACATGTGTGTGTATGTCTGCAATCATGCATGCATGTATATGAGTATATATATATATATGTGCGTATGTATGTGTTTATGTACATGTGTGTGTATGTCTGCAATCATGCATGCATGTATATGAGTATATATATATATGTGTGTATGTATGTGTTTATGTACATGTGTGTGTATGTCTGCAATCATGCATGCATGTATATGAGTATATATATATATATATATGTGCGTATGTATGTGTTTATGTACATGTGTGTGTATGTCTGCAATCATGCATGCATGTATATGAGTATATATATATATATATGTGCGTATGTATGTGTATGAAAATGTGTGTATGTTGTTATTCTTGTTTGTTATACTTGGAGATGGATTTATTTTAATTGTCCTTTTCTTCCTTTTTCCCTTTTCCCTTTGAGCAGCATTCAAGCCGCTCACTAATAACGTAGCACGGTGCTTTTGTTTACGTCAAGCCCTCTCTTGGTGTTTGTGCATACTTGAATGGCTTGATGCATACATAAATGTGTGCGTCTGGATAAACTTGTACTCGTCAGTGTACGTGTCATACAAACTGTATGTTTAATTACTGCTTATATGTGTGCATTCATATGTATTCCATATATACGTATGTGATTGTGTGCACCTCAAATGGCGAATCCCTGAAATGTTTTACGAAATTTCACCGTTCAGCTGATGGATTTTATTTGAGTTATACGAATCTGAGGCTGTTCTGTTGTTTTTGTAGAACCCAAGCATTCTATGCTTCTATGCAGATCAATTGCTAATGCGCCTATGATAATAGGAACAATAGTCCGAATATGAAGGGCTACTGGAAAGTTCCTGTCTTTAAGGGTACAGCAAAAGGCCGGGTGGGAGGCCTCACATTCTGAGTTCTTTTATAGACATTAGAGAAACTGAATGACCGCTGCAATAAGTGTGTGAATCTGAGCGGGGAATACTATTTTCTCTTTTACTCTTTTACTTGTTTCAGTCATTTGACTGCGACCACCATGCTGGAGCACCACCTTTAGTCGAGCAAATCGACCCCATGACTTATTCTTTGTAAGCCTAGTACTTATTCTATCAGTTTCTTTTGTCGAACTGCTAAGTTATGGGGACGTAAACACACCAGCATCGGCTGTCAAGCATTGTTGGGTGAGTTGGGGGACAAACACAAACACACAAACACACACACATATATATACGATGGGCTTTTTTCAATTTCCGCCTACCAAATCCACTCTATAGTAGAAAACACTTTCCCGAGGTGCCACGGAGAGGGACTGAACCCGGAACCATGTGGTTGGTAAGCAAGCTTCTTTTTACACAGCCACTCCTGCGCATATGTTGAAGAAAATCATAATTAACTGATTCTCCTGTATTTTCCTTTGCCTAAAACCAGGAACTCTTCAGCATCCCTTCGTACTGTAGTTTCTAATCAGTTTGTCATAAATGTTATGCTTTTCTCCAGTTTTTTAAGAGAAATTCGCATCTGCAGAGTGGATGATCTCTACAGTGAAAAATTACTTTTGCTCCCTTCTCCATACAACTATATCAAGCCTGTTGTTCTTAGACTGTGTTGATGTTTTTATGGAGATGTTCAACCGTCATACCTTATTTTTGAATGTATGCAGACTCTCTGATTCTGTTGAGCTGCAGTTGAGTTTATGAAACCATGACCAGCAGGAAGCGGCATAGCAGCCGTTCTAACTGCGTCCGGACGCTTGTATTCGCCCCACATCTTTGAGCAAGGCCTTAGACTCAACTCAGACATCTATGTGAAGCCGCTGAAGACTTTGGTCAATATCTGGCTGGCGAGGGTTGCTGCTGGAAGTCCAAGTAGGACTCGGCTTCTTGCCTTACCCCTCGGAAAGAGTCAGAAGTGATTGTAGGGACATTTTGTGACTTCATCAGCCCCAATTTCTTAACTCCTAATTCCCCCGATTGCAATCTCATGGATTACTGTATGTGGCGCGGTTGAGAAAGACATCAATCACTTTGCCTGCAACACCAAGGCCGAGCAGGGTGGGGGGGATAAATTATGGAGGTGTTCGTATATCTTCCCAAGGACACAGTAAGGAACTCGAAAGACAGGTTCCGAAGTCGTCTTGAGGTCACAGGGCGTCAACTCTGAGTAAATTGTTATCCCACAGCTATAGTTCATTCTCTTGATTTTAAAAAAATACTTTTTACATTTCATTCTGAAATTTTCTTCAGAATTCTGTCGTTTAAACACTGGAAATTATAATTCTGTTAATAAAATGCTTTTCAACATCAGTTTTTCACACACACACACACACACACACACAACACACACACACACACACACACACGTATATTAAAATTTCTAAGTCTTTCTAGAGGAGACTACAGCAGCGGTGCTGGATATTAATAGTTATCGCCAAGCTAATATGGCAGTCCAGAAATATAGGACGAATGCTGCCGTTGTAAGATGAGATATTGAAGATTACGATTTTGCCAGGGAAAATTGATGTTAGCAGTTTAAGGTTAG
This sequence comes from Octopus sinensis, assembly GCF_006345805.1. Taxonomy (NCBI): domain Eukaryota; kingdom Metazoa; phylum Mollusca; class Cephalopoda; order Octopoda; family Octopodidae; genus Octopus; species Octopus sinensis. Next base: position 12,049,589 of record NC_043014.1, on the reverse strand, counting down.
GTGTTCCAGTCAAATCTAGGATTTAGGAATAGCGTTAGGGCTTAGAGTTAAAATTAAGATTTGGGGTTATAGTTAGCGTTTATAATTAGGGATTGGAATAGTGCTTAGCATTAGTGTAGTGGTCAGGGGTTAGGGCTCAAGGTTAGCGTTCGGGTTTGATTTAGCTCTAAACTCCTAGAATTAGAGTTTGAGGTTAAACAAAGAAGTCACAACGAAAAGAATAATTATTTTTTCTTGCAGAAGTGAAATTGTTTGTTTAAATGGTAAAAATTTTGCCAATCGGTGTTGGTTTGTTTACGCCACCGTAACTTAGCAACTCGTCAAAAGAGTCTGGTAGAATAAGAACCAAGGCGGTGCTCCAGTATGGCCGCAGTCCAATGACTGAAATAAATGAAAGATACACAGTAAAAGATTATGTATATATATATATATATATAATATATAATATATATATAATATATACATACATACATACATACATACACACACACACCTATATATATATATATTTATATATATATATATATATGCATGGTTTGTATATACATATATAGACGCACACACACACACAAACATTCATGCATATATAATCTATATATATATATATATTATATATATACACGCGAACGCAAATACATGCCCGCATACAGAGAAACGGACAGGCGGCGATCATGTACTTGATGCGTGTAGGCAGGGGCTGCCAGTCTCCCTTTTGAGATATCATGTGTTGAAAGCACTACTGTTCGTCCTACTAATTAAGTTTATGTGGACTTTCTTCAACCGCTGAAATGTTCCATCAAAAAAGGGGTTTTTTTAATACTTTTTTTTTATTTGTTTCAGTGTTTTGTTTGATAATTGAAACGTAACACAACTGATATCTTTATTCGTCCCGTTTATAGTGACATCTATCCATTTTCCCACCTTTGTCTCTCTCTCTTCTCTCTCTCTCTCTCTCTCTCTCTCTCTCTCTCTCGCACTCTTTCTCTGTCTCTGTCTCTCTCCGCCTCTCCCTGACTATCTTTTATATGTGTATCTGCTAACATATATGTATGTGAGCGTGAGTGTATGTATACATTTATACATACATTTATACATATATACACACATACATGTATATATACACACACACACACACACACACACATATTATATATATATATATATATATATATATATATATATACATACATATACATATATATGCATGCATACACTCAAACACACACACGCATATATGTATATATATACATATTTGCATATATACATATATATACACATATAAATACATACATACACACACACACACACACAAATATGTATATAATTTCTAAGTCTTTCTAAAGGAGACTACAGCAGCGGTGCTGGATATTAATAGTTATCGCCAAGCTAATATGGTAGCCCAGAAATATAGGACGAATGCTGCCGTTGATTAGCTCCAAGAAGCCATCGCTTCTAGCTAGCTATGTAACATACGAACCTGTGTTCGAAGGTTATAATGGACACAGGAGTATGGGCATCGAAAACAAAACAAAACAAAAAAAATTGGAGAGTATTGTAGTTCGCTTGAATCATTGTGTATTGTTTGTAAAGAATAAAAAATTTTGAATGGTACAACAATGCAGACAATGGGCTATATGCCTGTGGTAATTTAGTCATCCATAGTCTGATATGATATTTCGGAATAATATTCCTTCTTCAGATATTCTTAGATGGAGTCGTTGCTATAATCGGTTTTCTAACGGCTTTTCTTTGTTATATTGTGGAAGTGTCACCATGGAAAAGACTAGTCAAAACAATGAAGACAACATCGGAACAATCGCGGGTGTTCATAACAACAGAAGTAACCCAGGTACACTGAAAAACGAACAACTGTAAGGGACCCAGACATGACGAGGTACCTAACTTTTGGTTAAAATATATAACAAAAAACGTTTTGTGCGAGCATAGAAGTTTAACGTAATATTGACAGGGTCAGAGACAGCAATTTACTGGCTCACAGAACGGAAGTCATCTGAGTCTCCCAATCATTAGAAACCACAAATCCTTAAAACTACAGACCTATAACATGTCTTCCTTCAACCAACAAAATCTTAACTGCGAGAGCAAACTTCTGGAAGAAAACATCCTTTCTCAGCGCTACTTGGGATCAACATGGCAGCGACACAGCTTCGTTTACTTGGTAGTTGATTGATGGTGAGTGGTGAGTGATGGGTGGGTTGTGAGTGATGTGTGATGAGTTGGTGATGAGTGGTGGATGATGTGTGATAAGTGAAATGTAGTGATTGATGAAATGAATGATGAGCGGTAAGTGTTAATGGTAGGTGGATGATGAGTGATAAGTAGTGAGTGGTGAATGATGAGTAGTGAATGGTGGGTAGTGAGTGATGGGTTTATGGGTGGGTAGTAAGTAATGGATAGGTGGTGAGTGATCGGTTGGTGGATAATGAAGTGATAGGTTTGAGTGATGTAAGATGAAAGATGGTGACCAGTGAGTGGTAATAGGTAGTGAGAGATTAGTGGATGGTAGTTAATGCATTGGTGGTGAGTGGTGGATGGTATGCGGTGAGTGGTGAATGATGAGTGGTAAATGATGTGTAGTAAATGATGGGTAGTGAGTGATGAGCGGTGTGTGGTGATGATAGAAGGTGGATGATGGGCAGTGAGTGGTGAGTGATGGGTGGATGGTGAATGTTGAGTGGGGGGCGTTGAATGGTAGGTGATGAGTGATGGGTGATAAGTGATGGTATTGAGTGATGAGTGGTGAATGGCGATGATCGAAGGTGGATGGCGGATGGCGAGTAGATAGTAGATAGGGATGGATGATTGTTGGTGGACAATGTGTGTTGACTTGTAACTGATGAATGGGAATGATGAAAGCTGGATAGTGAATGTTGTGTGGTTGGTCGACGGTGGGCAGCGATTGATGGATGGTTGATAGTTAACGACAGATGCCGAGTGACTGGTTACTGGGTGGGTAGTGAACGGTTAATGGCGGTGGGTAAGATTTGTGACTGGTGGCGAGTGGTGAATGGTAACGGGGAGGAGAGTAGAGGTGAACGAGCGAGTGTTAGCTAGAAAGATTATAGATATACGTTAGCCGAGGATAACATGAAACGGATACAGAAAACGGAGTAAAGTGTTGAAATAGACAGAACAGTAAATAGAATTTCAGTTATCAGTTGGTGTGTATAAGACAAAAACAGTCTTCTGGTACACACACACACACAACACATACACACACACCACACACACACACACACACACACACATATACTTTTATATATATCTACACATGCATACACACACACACACACACACACACATACACACATATATACAGGTGTAGGAGTGGCTGTGTGATAAGTAGCTTGCTTACCAACCACATGGTTCCGGGTTCAGTCCCACTGCGTGGCACCTTGGACAAGTGTCTCCTACACACACACACATACACACACATATGCGAGATCTCATTCGTCTGTTTGAATTCGGAAGTACTGGTTTTTGGATATATACTATTCGATGACGCTTGGTCGAGTACGTATGCTAATTATCAGTGCTCTCAAATTTAAAACTTGAAATACTGTACTGATGAAGGGAATAAGTGAGTAGAAATATGATTTTACATCTTTTTACATCTCTTTAACTCCGAAACGCGTATACAGTTAATCAAAGCCGGGTGGATTCGTTATTTTTTTCTCTTTACTTGTGTGAGTTGTAGAGTATTGTTGTCAGGGAGATATCTTATGGTAGTAGAATAGTATTTTAACTGCTATTTCTAAATTTCGGTATGTAGTGAAGCAAATTTTGCTGAACCCTAATTATAATTATGCTCGTAATTATAGAATTTTTGTCTAAGTTTACCGATAATGGTTCTTTACCAGTATCGAACTACTTGGTAAAATTATTAATTGGTTAATTAATTTTACTCCTTATTATTATTGATATATATATATATATATATAGAGAGAGAGAGAGATCAAAATCTATTTGCCAACGTGAATTGGCAGTCCTGATTAGGACGATGTTTCTACCTTTTTTAGTCCTAGGAAAACATCTTTTCCAGCTGGCTACCGACGTACAACTGCGTCCTTATACCTCAAACAAGTGAGCTAATGTCCCCACTCAACCTTAAGCCGTACCTGCGAATCACGACTCCTAGGTTATTTCTCTTCATCGGCACAAGATAACCGTTGGCTAGAGATGGCAACACTAGGCTTTGTTCGAGGTATATACTTTTAAAGTGACACCCAATCACAGATCTTTTAAAGAGGAAAACATTTAGTTTTAAATTTCTGAGCGAGTAGTAAGTAGTAACATAACTACAGAGTAAGATCTATTTGCCAAAGTAATTGGCAGTCCTGGTTGGGACGATGTTATTACCTTTTTTAGTCCCAGGAACAAGGTCCAGTGGTGCCATCTCTAGACAACGGTTATCCTGTGCCGATGAAGAGTCATGGTGCGCAGATACACGCACGCGCACACACACACACACACACACACACACACACATATATATATATATACATATATATATGCATACATGTATATTTATATATATATACATATATATATGCATATGTATATATACATATATATATAATATATATATATATATATATAGATATACATATATATAAATACACATATATATATGCGTGTATGCGTGTGTGAGTATATATATATACGTACATATATATGCATATATATGTAATATAAATGCACATACATATATATACACATATATATATCCATACATATGCATACATGTATATTTATATATACATATATATATACATATATACATATATCTATATATGTGTGTGCGTGTGTGAGTATATATATATATATATATATGTGTGTGTGTGTGTATGTGTGTGTATATAATATATATGCACATACATATATATACATATATATATATAATATATATATATATATATATATTATATATATATATATATATATATATATATATATCCATATATATATGCATACATGTGTATTTATATATATATACATATATATATACATATGTATATATACATATACATATATATATACACACACATATATACACACACACACATATATATGATGAATAGACAGATAAATTATCCAGTCGGGTACCTTATGCGCATTCACATATAATCCAGGTTCAGGCTAACCGCATCAACCTATAAGGAACACCTTAGATTACTTATGATGAGTAATCCCATTCTAATTCTTCCTATGAGCAATTCTGGGTTCGCTTCGCCAGATTATGAATATTTTGTTGAGTTTGTATCAAAGACAAATAAATACAGAGATTTGTACATCCGCATTTTTTTATTTCTCCACTCCGTAATCTCTCTCTATATATAAAGCTGAAGTTTTATAAATCATCGGACAAAAAGACTTCGGACCAAAAGACGTTAGACGTGACATCGGACGAAAAGTCGGGTCACGATAAACTAAATTATTGCATTGAAAAGTTGACAGAATTTCACATCATGGAGGTGGTTAGGCACTGTGTATGGCAGGTTTGGTAGCCTTCAACTAACACTATCTCCTCCGAGACCCTGCGGCACAAGTTGACCAAAATTGAGAGTATGATAGAAGAAGGCTTGCTCTTCCTTCCGTAGGAAAAAAAAAAAAAAAAAATCGGACCATGTTAACACCAAAAATTATTTACATAAAAAAGGTGGGGTTTTTTTCTATGAAAATCCCTATTTTTTACGATTTTTTGACTGCTGTGTCGCCATTTTTCAGTGTATTTCAACCAGAAAAATGTTCACTTAAAGAGAATAACTAGCTACATAATGCAAAACTTTTACATTTCAAAAATTCCAATTCTAAAGGGTCGAAACAAACCTGAGCAACGTCGGGCGATACTGCTAGTACAGAAAAATATTTGGTTAAAAATTGTCCGCCTCACGTTTCTGCTACATAGAATACTAGCAATTGAATTCAACTGGTTGTAGATATAATACTAGTCTCCGTATTCATTGTAATTGTTATATATACATATACCCATATATCTCTTTATACACACACGCGCACAAATATGCACTCACATATATACATTCGCTCAATGTTTCAGTGTTATTTAAACCTGACAACCAATATTTAGAACTCCCTATTATATTTCCGTATTTGTGTTGTAATTGTATCCTTTATATAATGAAATTTAAGATTCAGTATTACATTGAGTATATATAGAAAATAAAACAAAGCATGAGAGATTGTTTATAAGATATTTAGTTACATCATCTTACGTACATTCATTAACATAACATGATTATTACTTACATAATGCAAATTATGTGGAGGCGCAATGGCCCAATGGTTAGGGCAGCGGACTCGCGGTCGGAGGATCGCCGTTTCGATTCCCAGACCGGGCGTTGTGTGTGTTTATTGAGCGAAAGCACCTAAAGCTCCACGATGCTCCGGCAGGGGGTGGTGGCGACCCCTGTTGTACTCTTTCGTCCCAACTTTCTCTCACTCTTTCTTGAGTAACGCTGCGATGGACTGGCGGCGTCCCGTCCAGCTGGGGGGAGGGACACATACGCCACAGAAACCGGGAAACCGGGCACATGAACCTGGCTAGGCTTGAAAAGGGGGAAAGAAGGAATGCAAATTATATAGCCAAAACTTATTGTTAAATCGTCAGAGAGATATAACTTATGGCGCTGTCTTCTCGTCCGACATCTTTTCGTCCAGGTCTTCTCGTCCGACGTCTTTTTGTCCAATGAATTTTTTTTGTCCAACAAATCCCATCAATAAAATTCTCAATGATTATTTGACTTTGATGTTCACCTTGTTTTCTAAAGACTTTTTATGATTGGATAAAAAGTCGTTGGACAAAAAAAATCATCGGACAAAAAGACTTCAGACCAAATGACGTTCGACAAAGTGGCATCGGACGAAAAGTCGGGTCACGACAACTTAAATTATTACATTGAAAAGTTGACAGAATTTCACATGATGGAGGTGGTTAGCCACTGACTACATGAGAATGTTTCATTTTGTAAACGAATTTGGCTTAGCAACGTGTAAAATTACGGCTAAAATTTTAGAATAAAACTTAGATATAGATTCTAATACAGTGTTAAGTATATGTTGTATGATGTATTACGCAGGTTTTGTAAGTTCAAGTTATATACACAAATTGGATATTAATTGTGGATTGACATAATTCTTAACAGGGACACATGCATATATTTAAACATTAATGGCTAAGACTGTTTTGTATAAATTAACGTATTTGTCGGGGGATATGACGTGCTTTTTAAAAATGTTATTTATAAATGTGTCAAAAAACTGCCCTGCATCTAATGTAGCTGTATTACGGATAGAAGCTCCAGCCTTGCAGACTAGGGAGCCGAATAAGCATAAGTCCATCCATCCGTCCGTCCGTCCGTCCATCTGTCTGTCTGTCTGTCTGTCTATCTATATATATATATATTCCGTTATTGTATTGAAAATTATCAAGTAAAGAATACTTCTTATGCGAAATTTTTACCAGTCTTTTTAATATAGCACTGACTTGTAATGTTTGTACTTCAAGATACAAAAGAGCTAATTACATTTTATGCAGAAGCATTCCGATTGTATTTAAAAGCAGTACACTTTTTAGTTGTATAAACAATTCCTCGAACCTGAGTGCTATATGCCTACAGAGAAGCTGAGGAACTTAAGGGTAAAAAAAAATGAAATCAAAACAAAAACAAGAACCCCAAACAAAACAAAACAAACAAGAAATGGTTGTAAGAGATTTAAATATATAAGGAGTGATCATTCTGGTATATAATTTGAAGTTCGTTGTATTGTAGTGAGAAAAGGATTGCTGGAATGAAGTTGGAATACACACACACATATAGATAGTTAGATAAATAGATAGATTGGTAGATAGATAGATAGATAGATAGATAGATAGATAGATAGATAGATAGATAGATAGATAAAAAGATTGATAGGTAGATAGATACATAGATTGATTGATAGATTAGGGCTACTGATAGAAAAAGTATTATCGAAGGTATTGAGCGAACAGAGTTCTCAAGAAAATAAATATCAAATATATGTGTGCCTAACCGATGTTTAGGAATGAAATATGTAGTAGATGCCCATACACAGGTTTTTTTTAATATTCATAAGGTGAGTGTTTTTTTGTTTTTTAAATATTTATACTTATAATATTTCTTTGCGCAGTGCAAACATTTTATTTGTCTGAAATATTGCTTTGATCTTTCAAGAGTTCTTCATCCGATATCGTAGTCAGTGTTGAGCATAAGGCAAAACATTTGTTGGGGGGAGATTAATCGATTCGACCGATTCCATTAACTATTTTATCGATCGAAAAAAAAAAAAAGGATAACAATCAAAGCTGACCTCGGTGGGATTTTAACTCAGAAATGTACAAAGCCAGAATGAATATTACACACTTTTCTCTCGATCTCACGACTCTGCCACTTCGTACATATTGCTGCATACATACATACGTACATACATGCATGCATAAATACAAACATAAGCGTACATATGTGCATGTATGTGTGCGTGTTTGTGTGTGTGTGTGTGTGTGTGTGTGTGTGTGTGTGTGTGTGTGTGTGTGTGCTTTCTCTTCGGTTTATTTAAGTTCTTTTTTCTGGAGTTTAAGCCAGTCACAAGCAAACTGAAGGGATTTTGAGTTCAGACTGTTCCTGGCAGGTTTGTAAATATGTGGAGACGTTAGTGTGTACATATATGTATGTGCATGAACTTGTAGTTGTTCTCTCCGTTAACATGGCTCTTTAGGGTATAGGTATTTGTGCACGTGTGCGTGTGCATGTGTATATGTGCACGTATTGACATGTGTGCATGTACCAGGGCTGATCAATAAGAATCCGGACCGTTGTCATAGTAACGAAGCTAAAGCACGCAGACTAAAGTCGCTTGGCATAAGTTGACCTTGAACTCTGCTGTGAGTGCGCATTAAGTTTTAACGTTCTAGCTCACTTCCGCTGTTTACAGTAATGGTTGGAAAGAACGTATGATCGTCGCATTGACCATGACAGAGTAAGTTGTCATGACGATACCTGCTCAGAAGCCCACGCAAAGCTGCAAAAAGTGTATGGAGAGGAGTGTTTGAGCCGCGCACAAGTGTACAAATGGTTCAGACGTTTCCAAGATGGCCCAAAAATGTCGATATTGACGGACATCCCAGGAGACCCGTAGCCAGTAGAACTGAGAAAAACATCGCAGAAAATCGTCACCATCCGTGAGAATTAGAGGATGCGCAGATTTGTTACGGTTCAGTTCAGTCTATTATCACTGAAGACTTGTGTATGAGACGCATGTATGCCTAGTTTCAGTTGCACAAGATTTCCTTGATTGTGTCGAGAACGATGAAAACTTTTTGAAAACTTTGCGAAGGCCTCTGAGCAGGTATCGCTAAGCTTTTGGCAAAATTTGACGCAGATTCTCTGCTCAACTTTCTCTGTCATGGTCAATGCGACGATCACACGCTACACCCCTTCCTTCCAAGCATTGCTGTAAACAGCAGAAGTGAGCTAGAACGTTAAAACTTAATGCATATGCGTAACAGAGATCAAAGTCAAACTGTACCAAGCAGCTTTACTCTGCATGCTTTAGCTTCGTAATTATGGCAACAGTCAATAAGGCGGCGAGCTGGCAGAAACATTAGCACGCCGGGCGAAACGCTTAGCAGTATTTCGTCTGCCGTTACGTTCAGAGTTCAAATTCCGCCGAGGTCAACTTTGCCTTTCATCCTTTCTGGGTCGATAAATTAAGTACCAGTTACGCACTGGGGTCGATGTAATCGACTTAATCATCGTGTCTCTCCTTGTTTGTCCCCTCTGTGTTTAGCCCCTTGTGGGTAGTAAAGAAATAGGTATTTCGTCTGTTTTTAGGTTTTGAGTTCAAATTCCGCCGCGGTCGAATTTGCCTTTCATCCCTCCCTTTCGAGGTCGATAAATTAAGTACCTGTTGCGTACTGGGGTCGATCTAATCGCCTGGCCTCCCCCCCCCAAATTTCAGGCCTTGTGCCTAGAGTAGAAAAGAATTATGACAACAGTCCGAATACTTATTGATCAACCCTTGTATATCTGTATTTATAGATATATTTATACACCTCGATTGACTGCTGGTATATAAATAGTATAATTATTAGTCTAATCGATTGGTACAATCCACATATATGCGCGTATGTGTGCATGTGTGTGCTCGTGCGTAGCAGTGTTGTGTATGTGCTTGCATCTCTTTATAATGTCAGTGTCAACTTTACGCCATGTTTTCTTCCTCTTCTCCTTACTGCTTCCTTTTTCGTCTTTTTAAAAAATATTCTCTTCTTCACTTGGTCACTTTGTAACCCAACGTCTTTCCTGGGTCTTTTTATTATATTCGTATAACTTGCCAGTTACTGAAATATATTAAATAAAACAAAAAGAGTTTTTAGTTTAAGAAACCACCATTTTTCTTTTGTAACTAATAAACCATTACTTAAATCATAATCTTTATATATAAAAGAGAGGTTGTGTGTCTGTCTCCTACGATTTAGATTCCTAACTACTCCCACATTTTGCGGTGCAGTTTAACGAAAACCGGGTATCTTATAGTCGTGATTCATATCGAGCCCTTCTGGGTATTAGCGCGCGTCTACGATGAGTCTACGATTAAAAAAAAAATTACCATCATTTTTTCCATTTTAATGCATTTTTTTCGCTTTCATATAAGGGAAGTAACTCTCTAAAAATGTCTACAATGAGTCAACGATTTAAAAAAAAATTTACCATAATTTTTTTCCCATTTTTTATGCATTTTTTGCTATTTTTTGGCTATAACTCTCTAAAATGCTTATATAGTTATTTCCCTTACAAACCCAAGAAATGCCGGGCGATACTGCTAGTTTATTATAAAGTATGTCACTCATGGTCCAGAAGATTGATAGATTTATTATAAAGCATGTTACTCCATGATGCAGAAGATTATATGTTCAGAAACTCTAAACTGTGTTTAGGTCTCAAATATTAGCCTCTACCATCGGTTAACCCGGACAATCGTAAAATGTGGCACGAGGGGAAGATAAAGGAACATACATAAAACAGGACAAAACACACAGACACATAGGACGCGGACACGATCGTCCCTCCTTATTATAGATCAAGAATCATCTCAGTTTCGACGCCTCAATTTCAATGATGTTGTCCAATTTGGTGACGTCAACGACAAGAGGATGTTGCAGTCGAATGACCAAACATCAAAGACACAATAAAACAAGTGACAAATACAAACAGAAAAAAATTATAAAACACCTGGGCCTCTAAGACCGAACGATAAAAAGGACGAGTTAGGAAGAGAGCTGGAAAAATACATAAAATGAAAATAAAAACTGTAACGAAAAAAATAAACACACAGCGAAGGACACAAGTGTTTGTATACACAGAAGGCCTTTTGGTTATGCAACAGAATTCAGAATGAAGGTAAGACATGTGCGAAAGTAACGCTCACTAGAAAAA
>NC_043014.1:12033094-12035594 GCF_006345805.1 Octopus sinensis | reverse complement strand
TGTATGTATGTATGTATGCATGTACGTATGTCTATGTATGTATGTATGTCTATGTATGATGTATGTATGTATGTATGTATGTATGTATCTATGTATGTATGCATGTACGTATGTCTATGTATGTATGTATGTATGTATGTATGTATGTATGTATGTATGTATGTATGTATGTATGTATGTCTATGTATGTATGTATGTATGTATGTATGTATGTATGTGTATCTATGTATGTATATGTATGTATGTATGTATGTATGTATGTAAGTATGTATGTATGTATGTATGTGTGTATACAATAAATATAAATAGATTATTTGCAAACAACCTGCAGATACAAGTGCTACTTGCTGAAAAGACACAAAGAGGCTTTTGAGGTCTTCAGGAGAGAATGCATGTTGTTTCGAAGCCCTCCTCTCGGTAGTATCATTGCCCCATCACTAAGATAAGGCTTCGCTTGCTACATCAACCGGTTGCTAGATTTCACTCAATAGTCTTCTAGTCATTGCTCATCATCTCTTTTTACTCAAATGGCGGCTTACTTTCTCCATTCTGGCCTGACTTGTATCTATTTCAGCCACGTGGGCTTCGTGTAATCAAGAGTGTTGGTCAGTCAAAGAACAGAATACAATGGTATCGTAATTTTGGAATCTATTGACAGCAAATTAAAACTCGATATTTCGACTACATATAATGCGAGCTGGCAGAAACGTTAATACGCCGGGCGAAATGCTTAGCAGTATTTCGCCTGCCATTTGATTCTGAGTTCAAATTCCGCCAAGGTCGACTTTGCCTTTCATCTTTTCGGGGTATATTAAATAAGTACCAGTTACGCACTGGAGTCGATATAATCGACTTAATACGTTTGTCTGTCCTTGTTTGTCCCTTCTGTGTTTAGCCCCTTGTGGGTAGTAAAGAAATAGGTATTTCGCCGGTCTTTACGTTCTGGGTTCAAGTTCCGCCGAGGTCGACTTTGCCTTTCATCTTTTCCGGGTCGATAAAATATGCACTGGTTGAGTGCTGGGTCGATGTAATTGACTATCTCCTTCCCTCTCCTCTCAAAATTTGAATCCAATATTTCGATCACATATGAGAGGCAATGCCGATGGTAATTACAACAGAGACAATCAACTTTCGGATAGATGCTTTCGCTGAGTGGTAAAGTGGGTTTACAGCTAGGCCGACTGAGCCATGTAGAAGTTAAGTTCGTAGCCAGACGCATCGCAGTTCATTTAACCCGATACGAATTGCCTACATAAGAGGGTGTCACTATTTTGAAAGGCGAATACTTTTTCGAATCTCAGGAATCACAAAGCTGGTTACTCGGTTTCCAAAGTGTGTCAGTGACCAAGATCACAACATCACCAGTGAATAGAACGCCGGTCCGTTTTAGAGTTCAAGGCCAGCAATTTAGAGGGGTGGGGGATAGTCGATTTCATCTATCTCAGTACTTGACTGGTACTTCATTTTATCGATCCCGAAGGAATGAAAGGTAAAAATGTCCACAGCAGGATTTGAACTCAGAATGTAACGACCCGGAAGAAATAGCTGCTAAGCGTTTTGCCCGATCAGCTAACGATTTTTATTTCTTTATTGCTCACAAGGGGCTAAGTATGGAGGAGACAAACGAGGACAGACAAAGGGATTAAGTCGATTACATCGACCCCAGTGTGTAACTGGTACTTAATTTATCGACCCCGAAAGGATGAAAGGCAAAGTCGACCTCGTCGGAATTTGAACTCAGAACGCAGCGGCAGACGAAATACTGCTAAGCATTTTGCCCGGCGTGCTAACGATTCTACCAGCTCGCTTCCTTAGCGAATTATCACCGTGCTGGACTGATCCAGGTGAAAGTTATGTCTTTTGGTTACAGACAACATAGTGAGTCTGTCATGATACGAACTGCCAGCTTCTATACTAGAAAGTGTCTTTCTCAATTTAATCCCCTGGTCACGCAACCATATAGCTTCACAATCGCGCAAGTAAGCAATTAGCTTTATGGGCGAAATTTACAGTTTAGGGGACGGAGCAAGCGATAATGTTTTAAAGTCTTTTGGCTGTGGACACCGAACATGCAGTTGGTGATTGAGTAAAAATGAATCATCGACTCCCCCTCCTTCACTCGGTCTAGGATGATGATTCATTATTAATCCGTTGACTCAACAACCATCTGTGACTCAATGTAATGCCATTAGACAGCGAATAGCAGTTTTCTGGTTCTTGGCATATGGACAATTGTTTAGTCATTTTTTTTCCTGTTCACATGTTCAACTAATCCTAAATGAGAACAACCAACAGATAAAGAAAACTGGAAGAAAAAGAAATTGAAATAAAACAGTAAAAAGGAAGGCATTTTGCGTGTGTGCATTTCTCAGTGATTGTGTGATATTGGTTAAGCTAAGGAGAAAGGAGGAGCATCATCAGAAGGTGGGATTTAAAAAACGAGGTGAAAAATTGGGTCGAAGGATGGAGTTTTCATTGGTCTTTACAGAAAATGAGGCTA
>NC_043014.1:12015594-12023094 GCF_006345805.1 Octopus sinensis | reverse complement strand
GTAGATGACGGACGCGATGTACGTGTTCGCCACCTCCGCTCGACCTTTTAGGGACAGTTTCCTCTATAGATAGATAGATAGATAGATAGATAGATAGATAGATAGATAGATAGATAGATAAATAGATAGATAGATAGATAGATAGAGAAAGAGAGAGAAAGTGAGAGAGAGAGAGACAGACAGACAGAGACAGAGACAGAGTAAGTGGATAGGGAGTAGATATTATGCTTGCCATGTGTCCTGAGCCGTCAGTCCTATGCAAAGCTTTTAAGCGCTATTTGGGACGATGGGGTCCTTCCACAGCTGTCAATTGTGTTAGTAAAGATGAAAAGACAGGAAAACAGAGAGGAAGCTGCTATTGATGAGGCTACTGTTTGTCAATACACTTTCCCAAATGCCATGCTGGTTCCCTTTTGTTTTCGCTGAAGTGATGTGTTTTTGTTGTTTTTCAATGTTGCCCTTTTATTTAGTGGGGAAAGCGGTGAACTGGCAGAATCGTTAGAACGCCGGAAAAAAATCTGTCCCCTTTGCTAACATACGAGTGGAGTCTTGTGGAGATGCTCCTTCACTCCGGACAAAATATTGGGTTGTCCGGAAAGTTCGTGCCGATTTATAGTAGCTTACCTTTCGACTTATTTTAGAACATGGTTTGTGTCCATAAAATAGGATTTGACTACACCTCCATTTAGAGCACAGTTTAAGCTATCTTTTCTTGGAAGAAGGTTTATGTTCCTATAACATGTGTTAATTCTGTAATCCTTTAAAATGGAAGATAAGAAAGTTCATTTTCGGCACTTGATGCTTTGGGAACCAGACAAAAATTGCTGCAGCTCGGCTGGAATGTGTTACCCCACCCTCCATATTCAACAGATATTGCTCCTTCAGATTTCCACTTATTCAGGTCTCTGCAGAATAGTCTTTATGGTAAAAATTTCAATTCCTTGGATGACGTAAAAAGATACCTTGATGAATTCTTTGCCATGAAAGCACCCCAATTCTGGTAAGAGGGTATTTTCAAGTTAAAGGAAAGATGGAGACGCATTGTGCAACAAAATGGTTCATATTTTGTTGATTAAAAATGTAATGGCAAGTATTTATTGACCTTTTTCTTTCCTTTAAAAATCGGCACGAACTTTCCGGACAACCCAATACTTAGCGCTCTTTATGTTTTGAGTTCAAATGCTACTTTACTTGGTCGATAAAAAGAAAAAAGTACCAGTCAAGCGCTGAGGTCGATGATATTCACTTATCCCTTCCCTTAACCTTAAAATTGCTGGCCTTGTACCAAAATTTGGAACCATTTTGTTTGGAAAGGAAGGTGGCAAACTAGTAGAATCAGCAGAATGCCGGACAAAATGCTTAGCGGTATTTTTCCTGTTCTTTACGTTCTGAGTTCAAATACCTCCGAGGTTGATTTTGCTTTTCAACCTTTCGAAATCGATAAAATATGTACCAGTCAAACACTGAGGTCGATGATATCGATTTACCCCCTATCTTTTATGATAAAGGGTAGGGGTAAAGCCATGAGATTGTTTACAAGTTTTTCCGCCCTGTAAGGGTAATTTACACAGCATTTCTGCTGTTCTAACGGCAACTCCGTGTTCGAGAAAAACTCTTCTTATTTTTTATCCTACAATAGATAGATAGATAGATAGATACTTATGTACATACACGTGTATACATGTGTGTGTGGAGGTGCAATGGACCACTGGTTAGGGCAGCGGACTCGCAGTTGTAGGTTCGCGGTTGTGAGTGTTTATTGAGCGAAAACATCTAAAAGCTCCACGAGACGAAACCTGCTGTACTCTTTCTCTCACTCTTTCTTTCTGTTTCTGCTGTACCTGTATTTCAAAGGGCCAGCTTTGTGACACTCTGTATCACGCTGAATCTCCCTGAGAACTACGTTAACGGTACACGTGTGTGTGGAGTGCTCAACCACTTAGACGTTAATTTCACGAGCATGCTGTTCCGTTGTTCGGATTAACTGGAACCCTCATCGTTGTAACCGACGGAATGCCACGGTACATGTTTGTGTGTGTGTGTGTGTGTGTGTGTGTGTGTGTATGTATAAATATAAACAAATATTTTCTTTTTATTAGAAGCGCCGAAGGCGGCGGACTGGCAGAATCGTTAGCACGTATGTGTTCCCCGCCCCCAGCTGGATGGGACGCCAGTCCATCGCAGCGTTACTCAAGAAACATGAATAGAGAGTGAGAGAAAGTTGGGGCGAAAGAGTACAACAGGGGTCGTCACCAGCCCCTACCGGAGCCTCGTGGAGTTTTAGGCGTTTCCGCTCAATAACACACACAACGCCCGGTCTGCGAATCGAAACCGCGATCCTTCGACTGCAAGCCCGCCGCCCTAACCACTGGGCCATTGCGCCTCCACAATAGATATTTAGTTTAGTTTAGATAAGAAAAAGAGAGTCCTGTAAGCTTCTGTGAAAAGTGAAATAATTTAACGTTTCGGTCATTTGTCCTTTTTCGGAGACAAAGAGTGGATATAAAATCATTGTAGAGAAGGTGGTGTGGGAAGAGACACAAGAAAGCTAATGAGAGAGGTGGTATAGATAGTGTGCAATGTTAAAACTGTGGTGACGGAGTAAAAGATCTTAGTTGAAATGAGAAGATAGTATTTAGGTTGTACTTCTGTGCAAGACAGTTCCACATTGCGATCAGTTTATCTAGATTTATTTTCTACAGAAGTTGTCGGTCATACGTTAGTGTCCTAGTATCAGTAGACAATTTGCTTTTTCACTTCTCAGTACAAAAACGAAATCAGCAGACGATGTTTTCCTTTCTCTAATAGGCACACACACGCGCGCGCGCACGCACGCATACTTCCTCTATACATATTAACCTGTAACACGTGTATTTGAAAAACTGCAAGCAACAAAAGCTCCTATCACAGTATAAAAGATTCTTTCCAAAATGTTCGTGTCATTCTGTTTTATTTAAATATTTTTTAATATAGTTAATAACTTTTAAGTTAAGAAAATCTTTGTATAATATAATATAATATAATATATATATATATATATAATATATATATATATATATATATATAATATATATATATATATATATATATATATATATATATATATATATATACTCTTTTACACATTTCAGTCATTTGACTGCGGGCATGCTGGTACACCGCTTTTAGTCGAGGAAATCAACGCCAGGACTTATTCTTTGTAAGCCTAGTACTTATTCTATCAGTATCTTTTCGCGAACTGCTGGGGACATAAACACACCAACATCGGTTGTCAAGTGATGATGCTGGGGGGACAAACACAAACACAAAGACACACACATATAAATATATATACATATATGTACACGACGGGCTTCTTTTAGTTTCCGTCTACCAAATCCACACACTAGTATTTGAAGCTGCAAAACTATCACAGAACTGTTACTCAGAGTTTCATGTTGCCGTTCGTTGAGTAGTCGTGTGGAAAACTGAATATATATATATATGTATATGAACCTCAGTATCTTAGGAAGCAGAGGACTACATTGAATGATGTAGTAATGGAGACACATATGCAGGGCTTCAAAATTGTTTAACAATACAATAATCACTACACTTCATCACCTGTCGTGAGCTTGGTGACAAACATGAAAAACCGCCACCACCGAGTTTACGACAGCCAAAGTCCGGTGACAAAGAAACTTGAAATTCTGGATGTGAGTCTACAACTGTATCAAGTAGAGGCGTTGCATTCACGATCGCAAGATCGTGATATCATTTCCTAGACCGGGTGTTGCGTTGTGTTCTTGAGCAAAGCGCTTAATGTCGGGTTTTATAACATACCTCCGAAGAGCGCAGGGTTACATAATCGGATTGTTATCTAACACTCCGTTTGAAACCCTAGTGCGAAACCGATTGTTAAGATCAGCCGTTATGGATATATAATACTGTACACTACGATTAACACACACACACACACACACACACACACACACACACATATATATATATATATATATATATATACATACACACACAGACGGACTCACTTTCTTTTTCTCTTTATTTCTTTCCTTCTCTCTTTATCTCTCTTTATCTCTCTTTCTTTCTCTCTCTCTCTTTTTTTCTCCTCTCTCTCTCTCTCTCTCACATACACATATATACATATATACATATATACATACAAGTATACAAGTTTTTCAACTTACGTTTTTTGAGTTATTGCCCTCTTTGAGTATGTTTTTATTTTTTCCTGCTGGAGAAGAGAAAGAAAAGATTAGAAAGTAAAACTATAGAAGTATTGGAGGTGTCGTTGTTCAATACTCTTAGCTTTTAATTTGTATTTGTAAGTTCCTATCAATCATAGGACTCCTTTACGCTAGAAGGAACAGCTAAAGTTCAAACCACTAATTAGGGATAAAATCCCGAGATTTTATCCCTAATTAGTGGTTTGGACTTTAGCTGTTCCTTCTAGCGTATGATGGATACCTCTTAGCTAGATAGATAGATAGATAGAGAAGACTTAAAGGAAGAGGAGAGGATGAAAGGCAAAAAAAAAGATAATGCAATTAATAAAAAAAAAAGCAAGAAACAATGAAAGACAGAAGGAGGAAAGAAACCGATCTGTGTTTGAGAATAATTACCTCGTCATTACACTATTCACTAAATTTGTTAATTAAGATGCCCCGCTTTACGAAAATAACATAGCACTTGTGCTGTTATAATGGTGTTGGTGCATGTGTGGGCGCGTGGGTTTGCGCATGCGTACGCATCTTGTGTTTTCCAACCCTTTCCACCTCACCGCGTGACAATCGGTATTGGTTTGTTTATGCCCATATTACTTAGTGTTTCAACAAAAGAATAAACAACAGATTTTTTTGTTTTTTGTAATATATATGTAATGGCTTTTGATTTGTTCGATTTAAAAACAATATTGGTTTGATTTGAATGAAGATGCTACGGTCATGTCCTTCACGGACAGCTCCCACACCAGTGAGACAGAGAAATCCTCATTGGATCGCACATGAATCGACGCCTTAACAACCTCCGTTCTTATTTCTTTGTTGCCCACAAGGGGCTAAACATAGAGGGGACAAACAAGGACAAACAAACGGATCAAGTCGATTATACCGACTCCAGTGCGTAACTGGTACTTAATTTATCGACCCCAAAAAGATGAAAGGCAAAGTCGACCTCGGCGGAATTTGAACTCAGAACGTAGCGGCAGACGAAATACCTATTTCTTTACTACCCACAAGGGGCTAAACACAGAGAGGACAAACAAGAACAGACAAACGGATTAAGTCGATTATATCGACTCCAGTGCGTAACTGGTACTTATTTAATCGACCCCGAAAGGATGAAAGGCAAAGTCGACCTCGGCGGAATTTGAACTCAGAATATAACGGCAGACGAAATACCTATTTCTTTACTACCCACAAGGGGCTAAACACAGAGAGGACAAACAAGAACAGACAAAGGGATTAAGTCGATTATATCGACCCCAGTGCGTAACTGGTACTTATTTAATCGACCCCGAAAGGATGAAAGGCAAAGTCGACCTCGGCGGAATTTGAACTCGGAACATAACAGCACTCGAAATACTGCTAAGCATTTCGCCCGGCGTGCTAACGTTTCTGCCAGCTCGCCTCAAACGCAAAAGTCAACAAAATCTTATGTGAACATCCCAGGGTCATATTGTCCCTGTTTGAGAATCACTGCTTTACACGGACACTTAAAATACCCCTGTCGATATTCAATTTACTATTTTGCTAGCGTGGACCCCACCCCTAAATAAGTCTTATATGGACCTCCAACCACCTAGGGGTCATATGGACCTCAGTTGAAAACCACTGCTCTTATCGGTTTCCTCCATCTTTCTTAATCTGGTTGACAATAGCGAAGTGAAATTACCAGAAACGTTTAACAAGTGTGATTTGTCTGTTCTTTTCTTGTTTGCGTCAATAGCTGTCGTCACTGGAATAACAGTTCTGAAAAATAAAAATCGAACAGAATGGAATAACGGAATACAAACTGGCAGTTTTATACTTCTGATACATTTATTCTCGTTTATCCCGGATGCTTGGTTAAAAAAAAACCCACCCACCGTGCTAAATGAATCACAGATAAATGAATGATAGAACTTATGGGGCAAAATAGGTTTCGTTCGGAGATCTTAAGCTATCTTGAACATTGTGGAGGGTTGCTTTTATGGTCCAAGCAGAATCTTTGACTCGTATATATATACTAGCAGTATCGCCCGGCGTTGCTCGGATTTGTAAGGGAAATAACTATATAAGCATTTTTAGAGGGTTATAGCCAAAAAATAGCAAAAAAAATGATGGTAAATTTTTTTTTAAATCGTTGACTCATCGTAGACATTTTTAGAGAGTTACTTCCCTTATATAATAGCGAAAAGATGCATTAAAATGGAAAAAAATGATGGTAAATTTTTTTTTTAATCCTAGACTCATCGTAGACGCGCGCTAATACCCAGAAGGGCTCGATATGAATCACGACTATAAGATACCCGGTTTTGGTTAAACTGCACCGCAAAATGTGGGAGTAGTTAGGAATCTAAATCGTAGGAGACAGACACACAACCTCTCTTTTATATATAAAGATATACTTACGTTTTCTTCTTCATTCGTTTGTATTGACGAAATAAGAAGAATAAGACGATCATTAAAACCAGAAGGAGAACTATAATAAACGCAATTGTAATTTTTCCTGTTGAAGTTTCAGACCACAGTTTTACGTCCGTGTTATATGGTTGTACATCCAATATATTGAAATCATCCCAGACCGGACCTGAAAAGAATAATAATGATAATAATAATAATTATAATAATAATAAAATAATAATAATAATAATAATAATGATAATAATAATAATAATAATAATAATAATAAATAAAAAAAATAATAATAATAATAATAATAATTCTGACAAAAATCATGCCTCCTCATTGCTATGACTGTCCCAATCGATATAAACGTATCTGTCAAGACCTACCAAAAACTGAGCAAATATAAAGATCTTGAAATAGAAATCAGCAAAATATGGAACCTGAAGACTAAAACAATACCTGTTGTCATCGGTGACCTGGGAATGATAGCAAAAGGGGCTAATTGCTACCTAACTCAGATACCAGGAAACCCCAAAATGGCAGAAATTCAAAAGATAGTGCTCATGGGAACTGCTCATATCCTACGCAAAATACTTTCTATGTAATCTCAAGTTTTAAAACAAACATAATTTTCGTATGGTTTTTATTAGACATTCACCAGTACAACACTAAATACAAAACCAAATATATGGCACCCTAGGCATAACAACAACACGAACTTCCAACCTGTTGTCTCTTGAGGTCTCTGGGTGAGACTTGGAGCCAACTTGTACAGATGTAAAGGAAAAGTCAAACATATAATAATAATAATAATAATAATAATAATAATAATAATAATAATAATAATAATATAATAATAATAATAATAATAATAATAATAATAATGCAACCC
>NC_043014.1:11978094-12010594 GCF_006345805.1 Octopus sinensis | reverse complement strand
CTTAAACCCTTATTCGACTTAAGCTCTTGTTCGACTTAAATCGCGGTCCAGTGAGTGAAACAAGGAAAAGCAATAAATTCAATTACTATATCGATTTCAAATTTCAACCGGCAAGTTAGGAAGAGGTGGAAAATCGATTTCATTGACCCCAGTGCTCAACAGGTGCTTATTTTTATCGACTCCGAAGGGGCAAAGAGCAAAGGGCAAAGTCGATTTCGGCAGAATTTGAACTCAGAACGTAAAGACAGACAAAATGCCTATTTCTTTACTACCCACAAGGGCTAAATACAGAGAGGACAAACAAGAACAGACAAAGGGATTAAGTCGATTCTATCTACCCCAGTACGTAACTGGTACTTAATGTATCGACCCCGAAAGGAAGAAAAGCAAAGTCGACCTCAGCGGAATTTGAACCCAGAACGTAACGGCAGACGAAATACTTATTTCTTTACTACCCACAAGGGTTAAACAAAGGGGACAAACAAGAACAGACAAACGGATTAAGTCGATTATACCGACCCCAGTGCGTAACTGGTGCTTAATTTATCGATCCCGAAAGGATGAAAGGCAAAGTCGACCTTAACGGAATTTGAACTCAAAACGTAAAGGCAGACGAAATACCTATTTCCTTGCTACCCACAAGGGGCTAAATACAGAGAGGACAAACAAGGACAGACAAATGGATTAAGTCGATTATATCGACCCAAGTGCGTAACTGGTACTTAATTCATCGACCCCGAAAGGATGAAAGGCAAAGTCGACCTCGGCGGGATTTGAACTCAGAACGTAACGGCAGACGAAATACGGCTACGCATTTCGCCCGGCGTGCTAACGTTTCTGCCAGCTCGCCGTCTTAATTCTAATTACTCTATCAACAATAAGAAACATATAAATAAATCCTTCGTTCTTACCTTCCAACGCCACCGAAATTTCGCCCTCATTGTTAATAGTCAAGAAAGACAAAGCTTCATCTGTACTGCAAAAGTCCTTTTCTTTCGGCAAATTCTCAATGGTGTCCGTATTATTTGACTTTAGACAATAAATATACGCAACCACTGACCTAAGCATAAAAGAAAATAATACGTTTCTTTAAACATCAAATTTACTGCTTACATGATTAATGCAAGGACTATTAAAAAGCTAACGAAAGCTAATTAGTTTTATCAAGCACTGTACAATACTAAATTTACATAGAGTGCATATACTAACCAGAAAGTAAGTATAAAAATAGGAGTGGCTGTGTGGTAAGAAGCTTCGATCCAGGTTCAGTCCCACTGCGTGGCACCTTGGGCAAGTGTCTTCTACTAAAGCCTCAGGCCGACCAAAGCCTTGTGAGTGGATTTGGCTGACGGAAACTGAAAGAAGCCTGTCATATTTGTGCATGTGTCTGTGCTTGTCCCCCCTCCACCATTACTTGACAACCGGTGTTGGTATGTTTACATCTCTGTAGCCTTGCGGTTCGGCAAAGAGACCGATAGAATAAGTACTAGGCTTGCAAAGAATAACTCCTGGGATCGATTTGTTCGACTAAAGGCGGCGCTCCAGCATGGTCGCAGTCAAATGAATGAATGAAACAAGTAAAAGTTATATATTCATATATATATTTGTTCCTTCTCGGGCCATGCCTAGCTCATAAGGTCCGGTTTTTCCGGTTTCCTTGGCGTATAGGTTCCCCACCTGGACGAGACGCCGGTCCGTCGCAGGTGAGCTGCAAGATGCAGGAGGAAAGGGTGAGAGAAAGTTGTGGCGAAAGAGTCAGCAGAAGTTCGCCATTACCTTCTGCCGGAGCCGCGTGGAGCTGAGGTATTTCGCTCATAAAGACACACATCGCTCGGTCTGAGGTTCGAACCATGTGATCCTTCAACCACGAATCCTCTGCTCTAACTACTAGGCCATGTGCCTCCACATATATATATGTAGCCAGAGCAAAAAAAGTAGCGAACGATATGTTTATTGCTAAATATCTAGTGAAAGCATTCTTGTCACTTTTACCTTTCATCTGCTGTAAGTCTTCTTTTTGCCGTGATAGCTTGTCCGGTAACTGACTCAATTTCCTGGACACACCAAATCTTAAACTTCCCCGTTGGGTATACAACTTGAATCAGGCTTGTTAGCAGATTCGAGAACAGCTTCTTCTTTAGGTTGAAATCATCGAGACTGATGCCAAGATATATTGACACTAAAGCCTCTGACGGATTGAAAGTATCGAGTCGTAATGTGGCACTGTTGTCAGACACTAGCTGCGGAGTGCCCCAATCTTTAGCCTTGATAATCATAATATATTTGTTCTTCCAGCTCTTCATCTGCATCTTTATTTCCCCTGCCACGAAGAAAAATATAAATAAACAAGTAAATAAAATCATGCAATTACAATATGCCTCAAAAGAACAATCTTACCAATAGAAGTTAATTGGTCCTGTTTGTAGCCGAATAAGTCTCACAAACTCTTTAGAACATAATATGGCTGTATTTTCTTCGAATCAATTTGATCTCAGAATCACAAATTTAAAATTGATAATAACCCAGTAATCTAAATGACTCGCTGATATGAACAAAGGTCTGTCCATTAAACTAAAGAGAGCACTTATATGTGTTCCCTTGACCTACTAGAAATAACAGCCAAATATTCCTCAAATTACATCCTGCGATTGAGAACGAGGGTACATTAAATGAAGAACTCATAGATGATCACGGTTTGGGCCATGGGTCTGAGCGATGAGGGCTGACCAGGTGCTAAACAACTCTAATACTAAGTTCAGTCTTACTGTTCTTATTTGACTTTAGATAATACTGAAGTCAACAAATTTTGATACCTTTTATTATTTGCTGAGACAGGACACTGCAGACTGATTGGAGGAGGTGATACCATGTCTTCTTATGCCTCAGTGATGCTATTAAATACGTCAGATAACTTCTAAGATTTTTTTTTCCAACAATTTGGCCAAAGTGTCTTTACTCACCTGAAACGTCGTTGATCTTGAATAGGTAGTTGTATTTATTTTGAACAAAATAATAAGAGATTCGACCGTTGTCTCCTAAGTCCTGGTCAACTGCGGATACTCGAGTCAAAGGCTTTTCACACGAAGTGTCACGCGATGCTTCTTGGTTGAAAAACACCGGCGAAAAATGCGGTCGATTGTCATTTACGTCATCAATATGTACGCTGACGGAAGCCTCGCTTGATAGTGAAGGCATGCCGCCATCTTGGGCAGTTAGTATAAAATCGAAATTATTTAACTTTTCGCGATCAATGGATCTCCGTAAAACGAGTCTCGGGGGTTGATACACGATCTCAAAATAGTATTTAGCAACATCGAGGTCATTGCTATTTAATGAGAAATGAAGTGTAATTTTGCCGGCTCTGTTGATATCTAAATCAATGATGTTTAACTCCATTGCTGTACTCCCAACTGGTGTATTCTCGAGTATCCTCACTGAATATGAGGTCTTGTCGAAGATCGGTTCGTTATCGTTCTCATCCAAAACCACGATTCTTACTTCAGTAAAGGCTGAAAAGATAGGATGTTGCATTTACCTATGAGTTATTCTTGCGTAAGAAAGCATGGACGCGTGAAACAAGAAAAAAAAGCAGGTATCAAATACGATATATAACAGGACCTGGTCAAAATCATATGGGATATGCTTATCCAAAGTAAAAAAGATATCAAAGAAAACCGCCCAGGTATGTCATCAAGGATGAGAAAAAATACGCAAACTCATTGAAATCGCAATCTCTTCTGACCAAAACAAAAGAAATGACAAAACTGTCAGAGTACAAAGACTTTATAATCCAAATATTCAATATGTGTCATATAGGCGCAGGAGTGAACCCGGAACCATGTGGTTGGTAAGGAAGCTACTTACCACACAGCCACTCCATATCTGATTGGTTCTTCATGTTATCGACTCTAGAAAAATGGAGGGCAAAATCTTTTCGTCCGCAGAGGAATGTAAAATAGAATTTTCCCATTCAATTCTTGCCTATTGTTTTATTCTTTTACTTGTTTCAGTCATTTGACTGCGGTCATGCTGCGGCAGTGCCTTAAAGAGTTTTTTTTTTAGTCAAAGAAATCGATGCCAGGCTTCTTCTTTCCTAGTACTTGTTATATTGTTCTGTTTTGCCGAACCGCTAAGTTGCAGGGACGTAAACATACCAACATCGGTTATCAAGCGATGGTGGGGGACAAACACAGACACAAAGACATAGTAACACACACACATACACACACACACACAAATACATATATATACTACTGGTTTCTTTCAATTCCGTCTTCCACATCCACTCACAATGCTTTGGTCAACCCGAGGCTATAAAAGAAGGCACTAGCCCAAGAAGCCACGTAGTGGAACTGAACCCGGAACCATGTGGTTGGGAAGCAAGCTTCTTACCACACAGCCACGCCTGCACCTATATGCATGAAATAAAAATTATAAAATATATTTTAAAAAAATAGAATGGAAATAATAGAGCTGAGTACCTGATAATGAAGGAGTACCACTGTCAGAAACTTCACACCATAATCTATAAATCGGCACTAATTCCCGGTCAAGTTCCTTCTTCGTGGATATAATTCCACGTCCAGAATCCATTACGAAGTCAGCAGGGCCCTGGAGCATGTAGAAAATTCTGAAGTGCAAGGCTGCGTTTGAGCCCTCGTCAGCATCTGCCGCATCTAGTTTACCGACTGGAGTCATTTTCGGTAGATTCTCGGATATAGTAAACGTGTAACTGTTGTTTAGAAAGACCGGAGTGTTGTCGTTGACGTCAGTTACGATAATTACGACCGTTTTGAAACCCTGTCTTTGTACTTCAAGGCCTTGGTCTGTAACACTTATTCGTAGCCTTCAACAGAAAACATTTGGTAAAGAGAAAAATTTCTTGCATCAGTATAAACAAAACAGAACTCAGTCTTTGCTGGACCTACTAGAAATAGCAAACAAATCTTGAAATATCTTCCTACTGTCGTAAATACCTAAAGAGGGTACAATTCAGGAGTGAATAACATCCACTTTGGTGGTCCTACTAGAAATAGCAAACAAATCTTGAAATATCTTCCTACTGTCGTAAAAGACTAAGTCCACATATACGTTATATATAAAAACTGGTCCTTCGTTGGTTACGACGAAGAGAGTTCCAGTTGACTTAATCAATAGAAGAGTTTCTCGTGAAATTAACGTGCAAGTGGTTAAGCATTCTGCAGACACGCGTAACCTTAACATATATTTCAAGGAGAATCAACTGTCACAGAATGTGACAAGGCTGACCCTTTGCATTATAAGTACAACGCATTTTTGCCAGATGATGTGAACAAAGAGAAATAAAGCGTCTTGCTCAAGGACAAAATATGCCACCTGGAACTCACGACCTTACAATTGTGAGCCGAATACTCTTACACCCTTAATTAGTTCTTTATTCTCCCTAATCTTGGAAGACTAGAAAGGTAAAGTTTACCTCACCAGGATTTGAACTCGCAACGAAAACGGCCATAATTAAATACTGCAATGTATTTTTTACCCTGTCTACTACTTCATCTAATGAAATGGTTACGCCGGTATGATTTGAGCTTAAGATTGAAAGAAAGGCATAATCACATTCTGCAATGTATTTAATCCAGCACTTCATTATCCTTATCCTTTGTCCTGTCTAAATAGCATGGAAAGAAAATAAAATTAAAGAAACAAAACTTATTTGCTTCCTCACCTGTACGTGCTACGCTGTTCCCTGTCTAAAGAATTATTTACAAACAAATAGCCGGAAGATCTGTCAATTTCGAAATCAGAATTTGTGTTACCATCAACTATTTCAAAAGACAATGCTGCGTTGATCCCGATGTCTGCATCAAAAGCCGAAATCTTGAACGCCAACGAACCTGGTAACGTATCTTCAGGTATTCTTCGTTTATAATCACCTCTAATGACAGGAGAATTATCATTGACATCTTCTACAATTACAGTTAAAGTGGTTGTCCCGCTTAACTGTGGTGAACCTTGGTCGACGGCCAAAATTATCAGTTTGTGTCTACAGTGAAACAGAAACAGAAAAAAAAAACAGACAGGAAAAAGCACAATAAAATTTCTCTTAGAGTATGTTTAAATAAATAAAGATAACTATCTATATATGATACGTGGTGTGTATACACCGTTGAGAGGCAAGATACTGCTATTTTAGTCCGAGATAAAAATCTTGTGTCCGGGGAGAGACAAAAAATTGTGCGGCAGTGGTTAATGAGAACACCAGATGAACTTCAGCCTTCTTGGGCCTTGTCAAACACCTGGACTCGCAGCCACTTGCCTTGACGAGATTTGTCGTCACCGATATATAAGAAAGCGCGCATAATACATTCGATATTGCGAATAGCCGCTGGGCTGAATAGAAAATCTGTTGCACACAATTACAGCTGCATTGAATAAAAATAGTCCGCTATCGTAGTATTTTGCCTGCCAGCTGTGTATATACATTAAATATGATGCATAGAAGGTTATTTTAATTTAATTCTGCTTATGTACACCGGAGATAAAGATACTGAAGTTCTGTTAATGATCCTTGAATATCAGATCAAATTTTGCCACAGAACCTACGTTGTCTTGTTGACAAGTCAGTGAATGCGAGGCGCTAACCTTTCGAGTTGTCATCCCGGAACCCTTATCTTCTCTAAAAGATGCAAGCCGATAGAGATATGCATCTTCTAATGACGTTCCACCTGTTAGAAATAGCAGTCAAGTCTCCCTTCAATCACACTCTACTGACTTGAAACAAAAGTAGAAAGGAGACCCTGGACAATGTGCATTATCATTAGTAGTAGTCCTTGTTACACAGAGGACAAGGGTGTTTATCGCTGGTTGCAACTTTGATCATAGTTATGCTTGACCAGGGTTAACCTGGGATTAAACATCTTCTGACATTGTGATAAGAACTTGTTTATTCATGTTTCGGAAGTCCTGGGTACCAGCGTCTTACGTCAGAGCAAACCAATAAAAACGAATAACAAAGTAGGCAAAAAGACACGGTATTATGGATAACGATTTAAGCTCCGCATGAATCGAGTCTGTTAAGTCGGTTCTACTGGCAGTTAAAAAGCAATTTTGCTTCGTTTACACCCGTTAATAATGCTAGAAAAATCAATCAAACAAACAAACAAGAACTCATTATGTGTAACCGAATAATTGAGTAGATAATAGGTTGTATGTTCAAAGTTGCCTTGTCGAATTTACTTTTTGCTCTTTTACTTGTTTCAGTGATTTGACTGCGGCCATGCTGAAGCACCGCCTTTAGTCGAGCAAATCGACCCCAGGACTTATTCTTTGTAAGCCTAGTACTTATTCTATCGGTCTCTTTTTGCCGATTCGCAAAGTTACGGGAACGTAAACACAACAGCATCGGTTGTCAAGTGATTTGGGGGGACAAACACAGACACAAACATACACGCACACACACACACACACACACACATATATATATATATATATATATATATATATTATATATATATATATATGCATATATACATATATACGACGGGCTTCTTTCAGTTTCCGTCTACCAAATCCACTCACAAGGCATTGGTAGGCCCGAGGCTATAGTAGAAGACACTTGCCCAGGATGCCATGCAGTGGGACTGAACCCAGAACCATGAGGTTGGTAAGCAAGCTACTTACCACACAGCCACTCCTGTGCCTATTTACCGAAATAAATTTATAGATATCTACTTGCGAAGGAAGCCATTCTAAATGCTTAATAAAGAGAGGTGAGACAGTTCCCATTATCATCGCAGTATACGTTTATCTTGAATATTTGTAAGCTAACGTCTTCAGGGGAAAAATAAATAAAGAAAGAAAGACAGACGCAGGCTGGAATGGAATTCCAGGAGATTGCGTTTTGGAGAGCAAGTTTGAATAAAAAATTATGGTGCTAAAGAATTTAAAAGAAATATTTGTTTGAGGATTCTATTTCGTCTGATAGTTACTGTTACTTCGGTGACATTAGCCGAGGACATAAGAGCTGTTTATCGATACTTTCTTCTAGTAGACACGGCTACATGGAGGATGACGTCGCTTAGATACTATTAAATGTATTATTTAGTACATGGTAAAGTCATTATATGTAACAGAAGCATTATTAGATTAAAACAGCCATCTGTGTATCATACTGCGATATTCTTTAGCAGATAATATCTCTTATTGACGTACTGTGTTAAATAATACAAATATACATCAGTAGCAGGCGGAAATTGTCCAACAGTAGTGATAAATGTAATATACTATAATGTATTGATAAAAACAAATAATTATTACCGTGGTATGGTTTCTCGGTCCAGTTGTTGCTTTATGTATATCTCTCCGCTGAACGCATCTATAGAGAAGTAATTTCTCGAAGGAAAGCTTTCGAATAGCTTGTATTGTACTTGGTTGTTACCAGATTTATAAGAATCGGCATCGCTTGAATGTAATTTGAATATGACTGTGTTTTGTGCAACATCTTCAATGACTGTCACAGACTGTTCACTTAGAGGAAACACAGGGGCATTATCATTGACATCTATCACTGCTATTTTGACTAAGCATGTAGCACTCAGCGGCGGGATTCCTTCGTCTCGAACCTCCACTGTTAAAAAATACAATTGTTTCTGTTCGTAATCTAAGGTTGAATTCAGGTAAAGCTTTCCGTCCAAAGGATCTATTCCGAAGTCATGTGTATTGTCTACAATAGTGTAGTTGATTTTTCCAAACGATCCAGAGTCCATGTCTAGAGCTGTAATTTGGTCAATGTATATACCAAGTGGACTGTTCTCTCTGACTTCAAAACTGAAAGAAGTTTGAGTAAATATCGGTGGGTTATCATTTTCATTCAAAATTGTTACTGAAAGTATTAAGGTGCTGGAAAACGGGATATCATCAGACGCTGCTTGATCAGTGGCTCTCACGACAAGGTTGAATATGTCAGGCATTGTTTCAAAGTCCAGTTTAGACACAAGACTAATTTCACCAGACTTTTGGTATAGTTCGAACGCAGATATAGGTGCATTTAACGGTGTAGCAGAAATGATGGAAAAATTCAAAAGCCCGTTTAAACTCCCGTCTTTATCGCTTACATTGACCTTACAGACAATCGTTCCAACCGGAACGGTTTCCCTCAAAACCAAACTCGAGTTCCTTTCTAAAAACACTGGTGGGAATTCATTTCGGGGTATCACTTCGATATTAACGTGACAAAAGGAAGATAACGATTCGCTGCCTCTGTCACGAGCTTTTATTTTCAACCGAAAATACGGCTTTGTTTCATAATCGAGATTTTTGTGGAGGAGAAGATGGGAGTGGATTATAGAAAATATATTTTTCTCATTACCTTCTACGATAGCCAGAGTAGTTCTCCCTCTTAAGCCTGTATCTTCATCTCGTACATGAAACGTCAGAAGTTTACTGCCGGGTTTGGCATTTTCATTTACTTTCAAAAGGAAACTGTTTTGGCTAAATTGCGGATAATTATCATTAACATCCATAACAGAAACGATCAAAGTGGTTGTTGCCGTCATTGGAACTCCAATGTCATGAATACAGTCTCTGGCAATAATTGTCAAGTTGAATATGGCTTTCGTCTCCCGGTCTAAATACCTGATCAGAGACAGCGAGCCTGATTTAGAATCAATATAGAAATTTCCGTTCTGATCTCCTGCTTCGATCGACAGGCTCACAAGACCGTGATCCTCTCCAACATCAGCGTCTTTAACGTTAACTTTCAGCAAACTAATTCCAAGAGGCACGTTTTCCTCGACACTTACCCTTCGCACGAAAAACGGTGAGAAAGTCGGAGCGTTGTCGTTAACAGGACGGACTTCTATTGTTATCAAGACTTTAGTCAAAAGCCTGGGTACGCCATTATCGCTGACGTTGATGCTCAATGTATGTATTTTGGCTGTTTCGTAGTCAAGAGCTTTTATAAGCTGCACTAACCCTGTTCTTTCATCAATGTGGAACATTTTTGCCTCGTTTGCATTTTCTATTCTGTAAGATAGTTCCGGTGACGAAGGATCTTTATCTTGGCAGTTAAGTTGACTTACATCCAACGGAAACGGTGAAGTTTCCAGGAGTGAAAACAAATATGGAGGGAAACATTGGGGATAGTTGTCATTCACATCGGTAACGACCACGTTGACATTAACTGTTTGAGAGAGCGGTTGACGTGGACTATTATCGCTGGCTTCCACCTGAAGTATGTACAGAGATTTTGTGTCGCAGTCAAGTCGGCTGTTTAGTTGTATAATACCAGTCTTAGGGTCGATGATGAACACTGAATTTTGGGTTGTCAACAGGGAATATAAGACGGAAGTCGATGTCACATCCTCGTCTATAGCGGTCACTTGGTAAACTGTTGATCCTATTGCACTGTCTTCTGATATCGATACCTTGTAAGGGCCCGGTGGCTGGAACTGTGGTGGAGTCTCATTGATATCCGATATAGAAATGTCTACTCTGACTTCCGATTTATGAAACCCATCGGAAGCTTCAATTTCGAGTAAAAGAGATTGATTTCTTTCGGCATCTAAATTCTTTTTCACTGTTATCATCCCCGTTTGGCCATCGATGGCAAATGAGCTTTCGTGGTTGCCAGAGATGATCTTGTAAGAAACAACAGCATTCGATCCACTGTCCTCGTCGTTGCATTCAACATTGGTAACAACAGAAGCCAGAGGCTTGTTTTCGGCCAAAATTACTTTAATATACGAGGAAGTACAAATGGGTGCATTGTCGTTGATATCAAGGACAGTCAAGGTCACGTGACAGAAAGTCTTCAAAGGCGGGAAACCTTTATCGGAGGCTTGTATTAATAAGTCGTATGATGAGATATCTTCTCGGTCCAAACCTGTCAGGAGTCGCATTTCGCCGCTCACAGAATCAAGCATGAATTGGTTTTTAATATTTCCGGATAATATACTATAGAAAATGGAACCTGCAAATATATATTTCTTTAAACTGTTAATTATATCCATGTTTTTATTATGTAATAGCGTTCATGTATTTAACTTCACAAAAATGATGATGATGATGATGATGATGATGATGATGATGATACCGACTAATTCAATAGCAGCATATTACTGTTACTTTATTTTATCGACTTCTTTTCTAATTGTTGTTGCTGTTGTTGTTATTATTATTATTTATTATTATTATTATTATTATTATTATTATTATTATTATTTATTTCCCTCCTTTCGAGGTCGATAAATCAAGTACCAGTCAAGTACTGGGTTTGATGTGATCGATTGTCCCCCTCCTCACAAAAGTCCTGGCCTAGTGCCTAAAGGAGAAAAGATTATTATTATTATTATTATTATTATTATTATTAGTAGTAGTAGTAGTAGTAGTAGTAGTAGTAGTAGTAGTAGTAGCAGTAGTAGTAGTTGTTGTACTGAGTGAGAGAACCATGCTTGCCATCAATGTGACTATAGGGTACAAATATAGGAAGCCCAAATTACCCACCATGACTACCCCTCTGTTAAGTGTACACACGGCACATGCATCACAGCAATATGTGCGCGAAATGGTGATCTCATGTCAAGATAATCAGTACATGATCTTGCAGTTAGAATTTTCTTCAGTCTGAGTAGCCCATATTGCCCAAAAGGTCCCCGAATAAGGTTTGATTTTAAGGAAGATGAACGAAACAGTTATGCTTCCAGAAGTGAATTATTCAAACCCCAAAGAATTCTTCTCGACACAAATAGCATTCTCCCATTACTCCTGTTCACAATCAGAGAAATACATATCGTCAGCCACTAAGGGTCATGCTCAATTGGTGAAGGTCAAACAACTGACAAGCAAATCTGTGGTATTGAGCAGAATATTTGCAGTAGACCATCTTTTGCACATCTTTATAAGCGCAGGCGTGGCTTTGTGGTAAGAAGCTTGCTTCGCAATCACATGGTGCCAGGTTCAGTCCCCCTGCGTGGACCCTTGAGTAAGTGTCTTCTACTATAGCCTAAGAAACTAGTAACACACACACACACACACACACACACACACACACATTTCTATGCATGTGTGTGTCTTTATGTCTGTGTTTGTCTCTCACCTCCGCTTGACAACTAGTGTTGGAGTGTTTGCGACCCCGTAACTTAGCAGTTTGGCAAAAGAGATTGATAGAATAAGTACCAGGCTTTTAAAAAATAAGTACTGGCGGTTGATTCATTCGATCAAAAAAAAAAGTGGTGCTCCAGCATGGCCGCAGACTGAAACAAGTGAAAAGCAACCCTCAAAACTGCTTTCTGTTGCTGCAGCCCATAGCCATACATGAGTCAACGAGGCAGTATCGACATGGCTACGCGATCTGTTAAAAACAACCGTCAAATCTCCCTCACTGGCTTTAGATTGAAATAGATTGAATAGATTGAATAGATGGTCGCAGTTAGAGATTCTTTTATCTCATAGATCTGTTCAGTCATGGTCGTGGTAGCTGTCATAAGGCAGCGAGCTGGCAGAAACGTTAGCACGCCGGGCTAAATGCTTAGCGGTATTTCGTCTGTCGCTACGTTCTGAGTTCAAATTCCGCCGAGGTCGACTTTGTCTTTCATCCTTTCGGGGTCGATTAAATAAGTACCAGTTACGCAGTGAGGTCGATATAATCGACTGAATCCGTTTGTCTGTCCTTGTTTGTCCTCTCTGTGTTTAGCCCCTTGCGGGTAGTAAAGAAATAGGCAGCTGTCTTACCTCCTCTGACTTTGAAAAAACAAAAAAAAAAAACGTGAGAAGCGAACAAATAGATGAACTCACCTGCCGCTCCTGTGTCTTTGTCTGTAGCTGTCAGATTAAGAAGGAAGCTATTAACACTTGTGTTCTCAAAGATGAATAAGGAGTAATTCGGTGGCGAAAATACAGGTAAATTGTCATTAACATCTGGCAAAGAAAAAGAATTCATTTTATTATTCAAAAGCTAAATTTTTCTTTTGAGTTTTTTTTTTCGATATTTATTTTGTTTCATATAATTCTTTCTATTATAAGCATAAGATCTGAAATTTTGTTGGTCACTTATATCGACCCCAGTGCGCAACTGGCACTTATTTTATCGAATCTGAGAGGATCGAAAGGCGGCGAGCTGACAAAAACGTTAGCACCCCCGGGTGAAATTCTTAGCGGTATTTCGTCTGCCGTTCCGAGTTTAAATTCCGCCGAGGTCGACTTTGCCTTTAATCCTTTCGGGGTCGATAAATTAAGTACCAGTTACGTACTGGGGTCGATCTAATCGACTGGCCCTCTCCCCCCAAATTTCGGGCCTTGTTCCTAGAGTAGAAATATATATATATATATATAAAAGATATATATTTTAAGAAAATTGTTTTACTGTATCTTAATAATTGATTAATTTGAATAAGTACAATCAAGAAAACAATTAGTAGTTACCTTCGATTCTAATTTGTAAAACCAAATCTA
This sequence comes from Octopus sinensis, assembly GCF_006345805.1. Classification (NCBI taxonomy): domain Eukaryota; kingdom Metazoa; phylum Mollusca; class Cephalopoda; order Octopoda; family Octopodidae; genus Octopus; species Octopus sinensis. Next base: position 11,997,166 of record NC_043014.1, on the reverse strand, counting down.
CTGACAATGGTGACGAACCCTTGTCAGACACTTGAATGAACAGTTCATAAGACGACACGGATTCTCGATCAAGGGAGGTAAAAGTGCTCAGCAAACCGCTACTGGAATTCATTGAAAACGCCCTTCTTTCGTTTCCGCTGGTAATCGCATACGTTAAGACATTGTTCTTCTTAGCTGGGTCTTTATCATTATCAGAGCACACTAAATGAAGCACTTCCGTTCCTACTGGTTCATCTTCTCGAATTTGAACGAAATAATGTTCCTGCTGACACGAAGGCCTGTTATCATTCACGTCATTGATATGAATGCTTAAGGTCAGCGTTGCACTAAAAGCCGACGGATCTTCACCTCCATCAACAGCGATAACTTCCAGTTGATAAAATTCTCTCTCTTCTCTATCCAGTTCGTTCTGAATAATTATTTCTCCAGACTTGCTAGCAATGGTGAATTTCGCAAACCCTTTTACCAATCTGTAATGTATTTGACCATCTTTGCCTCCATCTAGATCTGTGGCATTAACAACAGTTAACTGGCTGCCAGCAGTGCAATTTTCGTCAACAGTTAACGTCCGGGCGCCATTGAGAAAAACCGGAGCATATTCATTTAATGGCTGAATCTGAATGTAACAAAACACGCAAAAAAATTATAGCATTAAATGTCAAATGACCGTTGAGCTTCAACGTGTCGCAGACTGGATGCTGCTACAAGGGAAAGAATACATTTACCCACAATGTCATTCTTTAATCGACATCACACCCTCGGGAAAGGAAAGGAAAGTACCTTCTTTCTAATTGCTTTTCTTCCCGTTCTCTCTATCTTTCGCTCCCACCCATGTCTCTGTAATATATGTATGTATGTACACACACACACACACACATACACACACACACACACACATTTATATGTATATATTATGTATGTGTATGTATGTATGTATATATGTATATATATATATGTGTGTGTGTGTATGCGTGTGTGCGTATATCTATCTATCTATCTATCTATCTGCATATACATTTATACATGTATACAATTATACAAATATACTTTTTCAAGACGTGATAAACCTATTATAATGGGTAATACTACGTGTACTTTTTATTTTGTGATGTAATCTTTGGACTAACAATGTTTGCGGTTGAAGAGAGCTTTAAATCATCTTTTATATCAATAATACACTGATGTAATAACAGATTGTTTATAAAGCTTGAAACACGTGTACCGCGATATCCTTTGTGTTCTGTTTTTAATTTGTATTTGATATATTCTCTCACTTCTGCTACTATCTGGCATATACAGGTGCTTACACTTATCAAGTATTCACTCTAAATTTACAGTACCTATCTGCATATATATATATATATATATATATATATATATACATATATATATATATATATATATATGTGTGTGTGTGTGTGTGTGTGTGTGTGTGTGTGTGTTGTGTGTGTGTGTGTGAAAATATGGAGTGTTGAGTGTTGTGTATTACAGAAATTGGACACGGAATAGTGTCTTTGCCATTCCATGGGATCACAATACGATGAAATGTTTATGACATTTACGTTTAAATTAATTCAAAAGTTAATTCGTTTAAATAATTTTAGTAATCTATATCAGTTTTAAAAAAGAGATGACTTACTTGAAATATTACAGTTGTCTCAGACGACAGACCTCCAGAATCTGTGGCTTTCACTTTGAACACTCGTGACGTATTTAGTTCGTAGTTAACTCCCTCCAACGACGTCAGTATTATGTTGCAGTTGCCTGAGCTGTCTCTGGAAGCACGGAAAAAGTTATTTGTGTCACCGATCACAGTAAAATTTGCTATAGCATTTTCACTTGAATCGTTGTCGGAAACTGTTAAAGTGACTAAAACACTGTCAATGGCGGTATCTTCTCTGATAGTTTTAGAGTAGAGATTTTGAGAAAACACCGGTGGCGAATCATTAATATCCGTGAGTATCACTGTTAGAGTAATTTCTGATGTACGAGGCTTGGGGTTCTGACCACTGTCTACAGCTTTTAATGGAAGTAAATAAATATTCTTGGTTTCAAAGTCTAGATTTGATTTTACTTCCAAATCGCCAGTAATCGAATCAAGTTGAAATTTCTCGCTCGTTTGTGTTAAGTGATAAGTAATGCAATCTTTAATGTCCGCATCACTGGCAGAAATCCTGCTAATAACCGTACCAATGGGTACCGACTCAGGTATTATTATAGTCGTGTTAAAATCCTCGAAAACCGGTGCAGCTTCATTGATGTCGATTATCTGTACACTGATTATGATTAGTGTATCTTTGGGTGGGATTCCGCCATCTTGAACTGCTATATATATGAGTATTTTTTCAGATTTCTCAAAATCTAGGGAAGTAATTAATTTCAAATTTCCGCTGTTATCAACAGCAAACGGTCCGTTATTCAGAACGCCATTGACACTCATGATGGAGAAAGAAATCTCGCCAAACCTACCTGAGTCGCTATCATTACAAGACAGAGAAACAAACGATGAACCAATCTGCTGGCTTTCCGGAACACTTACAGATATAAAATTTTCCGAACACTTCGGTCCTTCTTCATTTACATTTTCCACGTTAATAACCACTTTTGTTGTTGCAGATTTTGCTACCGTTCCTTTGTCAATTGCTGTAACATTCAAAATAAACTGTGGAGTTTTCTCAAAATCTAAAGAATGTTTCAATTTTAGTTGTCCTGTTGTGCTTTCTAAACTAAACAACCGGTGGCTGGGCATGGTATAAGTAAGCTGTCCATCATCACCTTTATCTTCATCAGTTGCTGATACTTGAAGTAAAATGCTTCCAATAGTTACCGTTTCTTGTACAACCACAGAGTACGCCTGGTTTTGAAAGACGGGTGGAAATTCGTTCACGGGTCTAATTTGAACAATAACTACAGCGGTGCTAGACAAAGCACCATCTCCACCGAACAAGTCCGTAGCTTCTGTTGTGAGTATATAACTGTTAATTTCCGTTGTCTCATAGTCTAGAGAATTTGTGATGGTTATCCGTCCTGATGTTGCGTCAATGGAAAATTTACCAGCACTGTTACCATCTAAAAAAATAGAAAAGAAAAACAATGTTAAGTGCGGGGAAACGGTACGATAACTGTCGTGCTTGATTGACTACATTACAGCAAAAAGGTAACTTCTACGTGATCTGTAACCCTGCAAGAAGTAAGCGCTAAATTCCCCTCAAATTATGTGTGTGTGTGTGTGTGGTGTGTGTGTGTGTGTGTGTGTGTGTGTGTGTGTGTGTGTGAGTGTGTGTGTGTGCGTGTGTGTATATATACGAGGGAGGGATGAAAAGTTTCTGGCTTCAAAGGTGTCGTGAAAGGCCTGGCTGGAGGCCCAAACTCCTGAGCTTTTTTACAGGGCTTAGAAATACTGACAGATCCCTGCAAAAGGTGTGTGAATATGAGAGGGGAACATATTCAATAAAACCATAATTAACCTTCTTGCATTTTCTTTTACTCAAAGCCAGGAACTTTTCAGCACGCCATAATGTATATATATATATATATATATATATATTATATATATATATATATATATATATATATTATATATATATATACATACACATACAGACAGATATACACACAAACAAACACACAAGCGCGCGTACACACGCACATATATATATATGCGTATATATATATATATAACGGGAAGCTTTATGAAAATAGACAAAAGACGAATGCAGGTGGAAAACAAACGAACAATTGTATTAGTATGGCGCTCAGGAAATATAAATAAAACAAGTCTTTAACGTTTCGAGCCTACGCTCTTCAACAGAAAGATACACAGAGAGAAAAAAAACACAGAAAGAAGGAGAGAAAAAAAATGCGTGCAGTAGCTTATATATATATATATATATGGCGGTGCCCCAGCATGGCCACAGCTCATAAGCTGAAACTAGAATCAATCAATCAATCAATCATACCCAACAGGTATATTTATCGGAGAAATGCAGAATATATGACTTATTGAATCGCCATACTAAATACAATAATAACTTAGCCGTAAATAAAAAAAAAAAAAAGATTTACACATACCTACAATTGAATAGGTTATGACAGCATTCGATCCGGTGTCGTTGTCATAAGCACGTACATCTACGACTTTGGTACCCAAAGAATCAACTTCGGAAACTGTGGCACTGAAAAAACACGAAAAGGTTATTTATGACATATAATATTACATGGGATTTATAGAGAAGAGAAATGTGAATACGTGACATTGATGCATTTCTGAAGAGTATATAGTGATGTATAGGGCGGTGAGCTGGAGCTAGTGGAAATATTAGCACGGTGGGCAAAATGCTTAGCGGCATATTTCTCTGGCTCTTGACGCTCTGATATCAAATCCCACCGTGGTCAACTTTGTTTTTTTTTATCTCATTTTTTTCTATCTCTTCAGGATCGATAAAATAAAGTACTAATTCAAGTACTGGGGTCAATGTAATCAACTTGTCCTCTCCCTTGAAAAACCTTGCTGGTCTTGAACACTGCAACTCAGTTACTTATATACTGTGGAAATCAGGTAACCAGCCTTATGGGTCCTAGGTCTCCAGTGAGAAAAATATATAGTGATGTAAGGAAATAGTTATAAAACACTGTCGAAAATAGGGATATACTTCTCCTGGGCCTGACACGGCAGCAGAGAAAATTGCCAAAAGCGTCTAAGTGTTCATTCTTTCTAATTCATTTTAAGAAAAACCATTGAAAAGAGGATTTTGCCTTTAACTAAATTCATTTTTCTTTTACTCGACGTCTGTTTCAAGAAATAACCGATGTATGTATTAGGACCAGCCAAGTCTGGTTTTAAAAAAGTTCAGTTTGAAACCACCTGAAACTAAATTCTATCCTACTGTGCTTCGCGAATAGATATTTTGTACCTTATCCCCGGGTTGATAAATGACTCGTGAGTGAAATTAAAGAAAATAACACTCTTCATCCACCTCTAGACGTTGCTGTCTTGAGTCCTAGGACTTATAGAGCTGGTTACCCAGTTTCAATGCTATATATAAATGTCTGAGATCACAACATTGCTCCTGAACGGGACGCTGGTCCGTCGTATGGTTACTCATGGACGGGAGCAATGTGAAATGGAGTTGGAGTCATAAAAATTTCGAAATTTCGAAAGAACGTGAAATAATTCTCCTTTTGAACGGTGTCACTCGAAGCGGATAAAGTTATAAATAATAGCGTGTAAATACTGGATTCAAAAGTCTTTGAATAGAAAAATGACTATTTGTCATGCTTATAGAAGATGTGGCTTCGTATCCCACGGGCAGCCTTCGATATTTTATCTGCCAAAAGAGATTTTTCTTTGACCTAAGATTTACAGTTATTTATGGCTTTAGCTGCTTTGAATTTCACCATGAAATATAGTATTTTGTTTAAGAACACTATGTACCGCCCGACCCAGGAATAGAAACCGCGATCATAGGTCGTTGATGCAATTACCTTAACCATAAGGCCATGTGCCTTAATACTGGACAATTATCTGGATTAAAAGATAGACTTGTGTTGCTTAATTCTGCAGTCACTCAATACATTTGGTAGAATAAATGAAGGGTTCTGATGAAGACAACAGCTGTTTTATGAGCAATTCGGAAAATCAGTAAAAGTTTTGGGATATGAAACCGTTTATAACATCATGGAATGAACCATTCCAAGTCAAACTCTATTTACTTTTGTTTCAAATGTATACAGAACTGTATGCCGCAGTCTATAATACGTACTTTGAATATAAAAAAATTTCTCAAAAAACTTGAATGCACTCAGAATTCAAGAAATAGCACATAATTGGGTATTCTTACTGGAAGGAAATATTTTAATGGTGTGAGTCATGTCTAAATTTTAAGAGGCAAACAATTTGATAAGTATTATAATCGTATGATGTTCAAAATAAGGCCTAAAATTAGAGATTAGAATGGTGAATGCTTAAAAAGACTTTACATTGCAAAGGTCAAGGGGAAAAGCTATCAGACAAGAGCTACAATAAAGCTTTAATTCATATGCCAGGACTTAATAGTATGTCTTCAAAAATAAGATCTACCAAAGTTTAAAAGAGTGGAGGCACAATGGCCCAGTGGTTAGGGCAGCGGACTCGCGGTCGGAGGATCGCGGTTTCGATTCCCAGACCGGGCGTTGTGTGTGTTTATTAAGCGAAACGCCTAAAGCTCCACGAGGATCCGACAGGGGGTGATGGCGATCCCTGTTGTACTCTTTCGCCCCAAATTTCTCTCTCTCTTTCTTCCTGTTTCTTGAGTAACGCTGCGATGGACTGGCGTCCCGTCCAGCTGGTGGGGAACACATACGCCACAGAAACCGGGAAACCGGGCCCATGAGCCTGGCTAGGCTTGAAAAGGGCGCATAAATAAATAAATAAATAAATAAATAAAAAGTTTAAAAGAAATATTGCAGATTATAAAGTCGCAAGATTATAAAGTTTGACGATAATAAAAAAATGTATAGATTTGAAAATAAATAGGGGAAGACTGTGGCGATAAGTTACAAGCAATTTTACCTGTATGATGCTGGTTTAAAATATGGCGGATTGTCGTTAATATCTGTCACAATTACTGTTATATTACAAACTATCCTAAGAGACTCGTCTACAGCTTCCACTTGAAAATTGTGTTTCTCAATGTTTTCTCTATCCAAGACTGAATCCACAAAAATAATACCCGACTGTTTGTCAATGTGAAAAGGTAAGTTATCCCCTGATTTCACAATGGAGTATTTGATTATATCGTTCCCTATATTTGGATGGTCCCTATCCGTTGCGCTGATTTTGGTTAGTTGATGCCCAATGCTGGTCCCTTCATGGAATCGTACAGTGTAATGATCTGAAATACGAAACAAATCATTAGCAAAGGACTAATGTGTGTGTGTGTGTGTGTGTGTATATATATATATATATGTATGTGTGTGCGTGAGTGTGCGCACGCGCGTGTACTCACATACATATGCATAATGAGGCAAAAGGTAAGGGTAAGGACACAACAAAGCCCGGTCCGAGAATTGAACTCACTGCCTCATGATTGTGAGCTCAGCGCTCTAACCACTGAGCCAAAAGTCTTAGCAAGCAAAACAACTGGTGCAAGGTCAGATTATGACATTGATTTCGGTTGAGCTGTGAGATGAGTATAGACGATAAGAAGGAAGGAATTAATACGGTGTACAGAAAATCCCTTACAGCCGTTTCGAGAATAGACGCACAAATGGTGCATCTTATACTGTACAAACGCTAGCTATTCGTATAGCAGTAGCTCTGTAATCGGAAGGAGGATAATATAGAACTTTATTATAAAACTTTGGTTTACTACAATTGTGGAACACACACACACATACACTCACATGGACATAAACAAACCAATGCCGGTTGTCAAACGGTGAAGTGGGGGCAAACATAAACACACACACACACATACACACTCACCCCACTCCCCATACAACGGGCATTCACACAGTTTCCGTCAATCAAATTCGCTCACAAGGAATTGGTCGGCTTTTCGCTGTTGTAGAAGACACTAGCTCAAGGAACCACACATTGGAACCGAACTCGAAACCACGTCGCTGCAAATCGAGCTTCTTAACCACACAAACATGCATGCGCTTATATCTTGGGCATCATTGTCATTGTTGTTAAATTCTAATCATCATCATCATCATCATCATCATAATCGGCATCGTCATCATCATCATCGTCATCATAATCATCACCATCATCGTCACCATCACCATCATCACCATCATCATCATCATCATCATAATCGTCATCGTCATCATCATCATCATCATCATCATCATCATCATCATCATTATCACCACAAATTAATATACATATTCTTTTAGATAAATAAAATATATTTACCCTGTGAGAAAACAGGCGAGAATTTGTTAACGGCCGTCACTTTAACGTATCCTGTTATCTCCACTTCGTGCACAGAATCGCTCACCGTAACGTACAAATGGTATCCGTGTGGATTTTTGGCCAAATCAAAACCGGATTTCAGTACTAGAAATTGTCGTTTCATATCGAAAACATTTGGCTCACTCGATGTTACTGAATAAGTCAAACTAAGGTTACCCTTCGCATCGAGGTCCTCACAAAAAAATGTTTGAAGAGGGGTGTTGAGCTTTTGGTCTTCGACCAAAGTTAAGCTAAATGCCGGTGGTTGACATGAAGGAGCATTGTCGTTGACATCTGCAACGACTATAGTTAGGGTGGCCATTGCACTGTTCTGTGTCTTGCTCTTTTCGACTGCTTTGATCAGCAACACGTATGAAGCTTGCTTCTCTCTATCCAAGTTTCCTAAATAATAATAATAATAATAATAATAATAATAATAATAATAATAATAATAATAATAAACATAATTTTTTTTTGACATTCACTAGTACAACACTAAATACAAAACCAAATATATGGCACACTAGGCATAACAACATCACGATCTTCCAACCTGGTGTCTCTTGAGGTCTCTGGGTGAGACTTGGAGCCAACTTGTGCAAATATAAAGCAAAAGTCAAACATAGAATGATAATAATAATAATAATAATAATAATAATATAATAATAATAATAATAATAATGATAATATATTTCTTTACTACCCACAAGGAGCTAAACACAGAGGGGACAAACAAGGACAGACAAAGGGATTAAGTCGATTACATCGACCCCAGTGCGTAACTGGTACTTAATTTAACGACCCCGAAAGGATGAAAGTCAAAGTCGAATAATAATAATAATAATAATAATAATAATAATAATAATAATAATAATAATAATAATAACAACAATAACAACAACAAAAATAATAATAATAATAATTAAAATAGTAATTGGGGACAACATCATGGAGAGGCAATAGAAAACAAGATTCCTTTTATGCGCAAGCGGTTGAGTACTCCATAGACATGCATACCATAACGTAGTTATCAAGGAGATTCAGCCTCACACAGAAAATATGACAAGGCTGGCCCCTTTGAATTATAGCCACAATTCATTTTTGCCAGCTGAGTGGACTGCAGCAAGGTGAAATAAAGTACCTTGCTCAAGAACACAGCGCGCTGCCGGGATTTGTACTCATGACTTTACGATCGTGGGCCGAATACTCCTAACCACTGATCCATGCACCTTCACTCTCTTAACCGCAGAGAGAAAGAATGAAGCGATAGAGACAAATAGACTGAAATACGATCGATCTTTTCTAGTTTCTTTACTTTTAACAATGAAAAAGAGGGAAGGCATTTAGCAATGGTTAGAGGGAAAGTCTTTCAGGTGTTTAGGTTTTCATTCTGGGAGTTCTAGAACGATCGACAGTGAGTTCCCTCTTCTTTCTCGCACCCCCGGTCCTTATTCATCTTCTTTCATAGTTCATCATGTCTTTTAGTTGGGAAGAAAGACAATGTTTTTTTTTAGACACGTTTAACGTTTTCCCTACAAATTACAAACAAGCCCCCTCTCTTCCTTGTTTTTTTAATACAAAAACTAATGCAAATTTCTAACGGCGTATAGCTGTGAAAAGAGTCTTTAGGGTTTGAATAAATGTAACAATAGCAAAGTTTGAAGGAGATATTTCTCATACTTTCTAGGGGTAAACAAATAGGAAATAACAGTTGCTATCCAAGGACAAAATTAGTGTTACACAGTGTTATCTGATCGGAAAACAACAATCTTTAACTTACCTATTTCTTTACTACCCACAAGGGGCTGAACATAGAGGGGACAAACAAGGACAGATAAACGGATTAAGTCGATTATATCGACCCCAGTGCATAACTGGTACTTATTTAATCGACCCCGAAAGGATGAAAGGCAAAGTCGACCTCGGCGGAATTTGAACTCAGAACGTAGCGGCAGACGAAATACCGCTAAGCATTTCACCCGGCATGCTAACAGTTCTGCCACGCTCGCCGCCCAACAATCTTTAACTTACCATCTAATGTTATGCATCCAGTATGTGAGTTGATTCTGAATAATTTGGCATCGTTTCCTGAAGGAATTGAGTAAATTAGTTTCCCAGCTTTAATAGTTTGATGCTGTTTATTTGTAGCTGTGATATCAATGACGAAATACCCTATCGGTGCATCTTCCATGATAGATGTACTGAAATTGCTTACAAATATCGGCGAATTGGCTTCGTTTTCAGTAATTTGTATGTTTAAAACAACAGTTGTCTGCTTCAAACCATTGTCACTGACAAGGACTTGAAATACGTAGGAACGTTCCATATCGTAATCCAGTGAACCTGAAAGATAGTCGGAAATTCAGTACAGAGATAAAATAGATCCCTTTTCAAAATAACATCACAAGTCGCTTTATAGTTCAAACAATGAAACAGTTCTGTTGTGTCTGGGGAGAGTCATTTTCTTTTTGTGCCTTATAATGTAACACACACACCGGTAAAATTTCCACATTTTTTCTTATTTTTCGTGACGTATATTTGCCATTTAAATATGGCTAACCCCTAAGGGTGGATGCTACTGTAGTTTGTAGCCCCAGGAGGACACCTCCTCCAGCTGGCTATAGACACACTTTCTGTGCCCTATCAGTATTTGCAAAGGGAAGCCATCCTTCCCGTCTCCAACTTATGACACACACGGACTCGAGTTTCTGGATATTGACCCGTCATCGGCGTGTGACAATCACAGTTGTCGATGGCACAGAAAGTGTGTCTATAGCCAGCTGGAGGAGGTGTCCTCCTGGGGCTACAAACTACAGTAGCATCCACCCTTAGGGGTTAGCCATATTTAAATGGCAAATATACGTCACGATGTGTTGCAGCTACTGTTTATAACTCGCTCTAAGATTTATTATTGCTTGTTTACACTTTTTCGATATCAGTGTCTTTACGACACTGGAAAAAGTATATGTATTTGTGAAGTGAACCTACTTTTCATCTCCAGTTCCTTCTGTGTTGTGCTGCATGTATATAAGAGTCAAGACTATTGAAAAAGTTGCAAGACGCAACGAAAATTTTAGGAAAATAAAAATAAGAAAAAAAAGTGGAAATTATACCAGTGAGTGTGTTACATTATAAGGCACAATAAAGAAAATGACTCTCCCCAGACACAACAGAATATGCTTCAACACACGAAATCATATAAAGAATTTTGCAAACCAAATCCAAAAACGAAATGAAACAGTTAACATATCAAAACCATCTTAACGGTTACTTTCATTAATCCATTCAAACGTATAAATTCACATCTCTATTAATCAGCAAATTATTCGTTCTTGTTCTCAAGTCGGAGTTAGCAAATTTAATGCAGTAATCCTATAAAATTCAAATAATTAAAGTTGCATTCTAATGAAGAGTAAATTTAAGTTTAATGAGCAATTCTGCTGAAGAAACCGGGTAGACAACCCCTGAAATTAAAATTAATCTCTCTATATATGAAGCTGAAGTTGTCTGTGTATGGCAGGTTTGGTAGCCTTCAACTAACACTATCTCCTCCGAGACCCTGCGGCGCAAGTTGACCAAAATTGAGAGAATGATAGAAGAAGGCTTGCTCTTCTTTCCGTAGAAGAAAAATTCAAATCGGACCATGTTACGACTAAAAATTATTTACATCAAAAAGGTACTTTTTTTCTATGAAAATCCCTATTTTTTACGATTTTTTGACTGCTGTGTCGCCATTTTTTGGTGTATTTCAACCAAGAAAAATATTCAAAAATTCCAATTCTAAAGGGTCGAAACAAATCCGAGCAACGCCGGGCAATACTGCTAGTTAAAAATGAAATTAGGCATGCAGCAGTGGAGATTCAGATCTTTGGCAGTAACGGGCTAACTCTGAATATTTTCGAAATCATCAAACATCTTCAGCCAACAAAACTCCAATCTGTACCGTCGGGTCTAAGATGACTGGATTTCTTTGGTGAGAAATTAAAAGAATGAGAGGGTGAGGAGATACTCAGGGATGCCTTATGCATGAAAAACAAACAACAAAGTCGGAAGCTGATATGTTTAATGTAGTGAATAAAGAAGTGTTTAATTAATTATAGTTAAATAAGTTGTGAGATTTATAAAATTCATAAAGTTAATTATTAAATGGTGTCAAGTATAGGCGCAGGAGTGGCTGTGAGGTATGTAGCTTGCTTACTAATCACATAGTTCTAGGTTCAGTCCCACTGCATGGCACCTTGGGCAAGTGTCTTCTACTATAGCCTCGAGCCAACCAAAGCCTTGTGAGTGGATTTGGTAGACGGAAACTGAAAGAGGCCCGTCGTATATATATATATATATATATATATATATATATATATATATATATATATGTGTGTGTGTGTGTGTGGTGTGTGTGTGTGTGTGCGCCTGTGTTTGTCCCATCAAGATCGCTTGACAACCGATGGTGGTGTGTTTACGTCCCCGTAACTTAGAGGTTCGGCAAAAGAGACCGATAGAATAAGTACTAGGCTTACAAAGAATAAGTCCTGGGATCGATTTGCTCGACTAAAAGGCGGTGCGACAGCATGGCCGCAGTTCAAATGACTGAAACAAGCAAAAGAGTAAGTATGCAGGTTTATAGAAAGTTATAGAGAATTCTGGGATAGTAATGACCTTCACAGCCGTTTCAATGTAAAATGGAATTGTGAATTTGCTTCATCCACCACCACCATTGCTTATGGCAATGTCATTTCTAAATATCATTTCTCAATGGCATTTTTCTGATCAGTTGATTCTCCAACTTACCTGATAACTGAACGATTCCCGCGGAAGAAACCCGGAATGGGATCATTGGGGTAGTGGTATGAAGACGATACTTGATGCGGTTATAGAGATCTGAGTCGGCATCGAAACAATGCAATATGACTATATCATGACCAACAGCTGTAATAATAATAATAATAATAATAATAATAATAATGATGATGATGATGATGATAACGATGATAAAAATCCTTTTCTATTATAGGTACAAGGACTGAAATTTGGGGGAAGGGATTAAGTAGATTAAGTGTTCAACTGGTACTCATTTTATCGACCCCGAAAGGACGAATGGTAAAGTCGACTTCAGCGGAATTTGAACTCAGAACGTAGCGACGGGTGAAATAACGCTAAGCATTTCGTCCAGCCTGCTAACGATTCTGCCAGCTCACCGCTTTAATAATAATAACAACAACAACAACAACAACAACAACAACAGCAACAGCAACTGCAACAGCAACAGCAGCAGCAGCAACAACAACAACAACAACAACAACAATAACAATAACAATAACAATAATAATAATAATAATAATAATACTTGGCAACATGAACTTCAGAAACTGTGAAATAATTTTGAAATTATGAAGTTGGAAAAATACATTTTGAGTTTCACAATGCTCTGAGATCAAGAAAAAATACAGTGTATTTGACAGGCAAAGCAGAGGAAAACTGTAAATTGGACACGTAGATAAAAAACAAAAACACAAAATTCTGATCTCAAGGAGATGGAATTGTATCGGATGAGCTCACAAAATACACTGCTTGTCTGATAGTCACAGGATAAATATCATATATATTTGATGGCCCTAATGTTTGTGTTTTAAACACAACAATGTCTAGTTGCACTGTATATGTGTATTTGCATCTTGGTGTGTGTTTAGGTATGTGCTAACACACACATGCGCACACATATATGTACATACATATATATTTCCTAAATACCCTTTCTATTCTTTTTATTTCTCAGATGAAGAACAAGCGTCCGAAACGTCAAAACTTTCCCTTCAAAATCGACATAAATAGAGGATTTTTTTCACTTGCTATTGAATTCGGATTCATGACTGTTGCTACACGTCACGATATCCACAGTTTAGTTTTTTCAGCCCCAGCAGGGCCAATAACTTTAAAGAAAACTGCTACAGGAGAATGACGCAGTAGTTTAATAAAAGTCTTTTACTTTTGCAGTCGCGGTCATATATATATATATGTAAATATAGTATGTGACAATTATTCGGTAGCCAGGATAAAACTCCGAGTTTCGGATGTCGGGGCGGAAACGCACGCCGCCATCTCTTTAGTTATCTAGCCATCGAAAAATTGATATGGAAATGACCGCTAAACAAAGGGAAATTACTGTGTGATTGATCGCTATTAAGTCAAAAAAGCTATTGGAATGACTGCTAAGTGAGGAGAGAGAGTAAAGATAAGGGAATAAAAATGTTCATAGTATTCGTGTAAGCGCGCATGTCCATACATAAACATGCGCGCCCGCACACCCACGTACATATTAACTCCAAGGATGAAATTTTTGGAATTACATTAATTCCTTAGTTACGTGAATTTCGACAATACATGGTAGATGTATTTTTTATGAATATAAATATGAATGAATATAGATTGTTTACATAAATATAGACGTATCCATTTCATTATATGTGGTCTGATTTTTATTGCCAATGTCTCTTCACTATAGCCATAATGTTGTACACACACACACACACACACACACACACACACACACACACACACACACCACACACACACACAAATGGAAACAATATTTGTTGAACTCAAGGAATGATCCGTAAGTTTGATGAACATGTAGGAACCGCTATGAATCACGTGAAAATTTGGAAAATGCATGAAGCACAGAGGAGAAAGCAAAATTTCAGAAAAGAACACTACAACACGACTGCACAGTTACGAACGACTATTTCAAATTAGATGCTCAAAATCACCATTATTTTTGCTACTAACAATCGTTGGTGGTGCTGCTGCGAATTCTGAAACAGGCTAAGTTGTTTGAGTCGATGAAATGGTTTGAAAGAGTGGAGTAAGGACAAACATTGAAAGATACTCACGTGTATCTTCGTTCAGATATATAACATTAGATGGTACAGAGCAGACAGGGCTGTTATCATTGACGTCTTCTACCTGAACAGTCACAGTCCCAGAAGCCTATAAAGAAACATATATATATACATATACATACACGTATAATATATATATATATATATATATATATAATATATATATATATATATATATATATGCAGTTGCGGCCAAAATGTTCAGAACGGCATGGTTTTCGCCAGAAAAGTAGGTATAAGTTTTTATCAAAGTTGTTTTATATTCTATAATTTTCACAGACAATAAATCACTAAATCATCCATAACTTTTGTATTATCCTCTCAAATTATATCAAAATCTCAGACAATAACAATTAATATCGTATTTATTGCCTGTGAAAATTATAGAATATAAAACAACTTTGATAAAAACTTATACCTACTTTTCTGGCGAAAACAATGCCGTTCTGAAATTTTGGCCGCAACTGTATATATATATATATATATATATATATATATATATATATATATATATATATATACATACATATATATGTACACGTATATACACACATACACACACACACATATGTATATATATGTATATGTATGTTGTATATATATATATATGTATATAGTTATGTGTGTGTGTGTATGTGTGTGTATGCGTGTGTGTGTGTGTATGTCTTCGTGCCTGTGTTTGTCCCTTGCATCGTCGCTTGACAACCGGTATTGGTATTTACGTCCCCATAACTTAGCGGTTCGGAAAAGGAACTGATAGAATAAGTGCTAGGCTTAAAGATAAGTCCTGGGATCGTATTGCGGTGGTCCAGCATGGCCACAGTCAAATGACTGAAACAAGTAAAAAATACATGTATGTATGTATATATATATGCATATCTATCTATCTATCTATCTATCTATCTATCTATCTATCTATCTATCTATCTATCTATCTATCTATCTATCTATCTACTCGAGCAAAACGTCCCCGTCCAATGGACGGTGCTGAGTTGTCAAACATTTAAACCAAATTTTCTCAAAACAACTTATCCGACCGTCCCATAGGCCTCCCCTTTGAGAAACACTGATTTAACCTAAATTTGAGAAACCAGCAAAAGAAGAAATAAAGATAGACATTTTTTCTATTCCAAAGAAAAGCGATTTTATTCACACAAATATGCATGTTTCCGCGGTTTTATCGATCGCATTCTCATCTGGAATCGATTTTTGTAATTTTTGCAAGACTTATACACGCCCTGATACCGTCGGTATCTACATATCTAATTTGAGCGCAATCGGATGGAGGATGCCCGAGATCCTAGAAGACACACAGACAGACAGAACGGATTTTATATTATATTATAATAAGAGACTAGCAGAGATACCCGGCGTTGCCCGGTTACATTCAATTGAAGAATTAGACTTTTCTGTTATATATACATGGAAACACTCACACACACACATATATGCCTATTAATATAAATACATGAAAGTACATGAAGTTTGTTAAAAAGAAAAGAGGGTCATGTATTCTTGGCTGTTGAGATTATAACACCTCGTTGTAAACAATGTTCCTTGTTTTTTCTTGTGGAGCATATACAAAAAGGTTTCTTTTGGTTCCTACTCTTGAGCAGCCAACATACACTTGCCCATGCGAGAAGCAGGGCTCTTCCAAGAGAAGACCAGCTACAGAGAAGGTTTGACCCTGTGATTTGTTAATGGACATGGCAAAGCTGACACAAAGGGGGAATTGCAGTCTTCTGAATCTAAATGGAATTTCTGCTCCTGATGGAGTAAGAGGAAATCTTGGAATAAAGACGTCATCACCTTTTCCACATCCAGAAAGAATGATCGCCTCCATAACGTGTGACATCATTTTCTTTATCTCCAGTCGTGTTCCATTGCAAAGTCTTGGTGGTTCCAGATTGCGGAGTAGCTTTACAGGAGTTCCAACTTTAAGTGCTAAAATGTATGGAAGTAGTCCAGGAGGCTCCAGTGAATTGAGAAATTCCACCACCACCGTCACCACCACCTCCACCAACGACAACAACAACAGCAACGATATCGTCGTTTTGCCGTCTCCCATAACTGCCAACAAAAACACGACTACTACAACCTCAACAACTACAAGTGACACCAACACTACCACCAAAAACAAATCCAATTTTGCACAAGCGTTAAAAATTAAAAAAAGACAATACTAAACTTCAAAAGTTTGTGTTTGGATAATATTTTTTATGTATTAGTTGTGCAACAACTAAAGCATTCGGTTGTGCAAATACTTTGCACGGGAAACCTTCCCTGTGTGGCATGTTTCCCGATTTTGTAGAATTTGCTTTCGGCTTTCTTAGCCATTTCTGTTTTGGCGTCTTCAAGCCATGAAGTCGTTGTTCTAAAAGAAGGCTGGTCTCCTTGACAACGCTTACGACGTTGATTTCCCTACCCTGCCTTCCCCACAGCTTCATGAAGGAGGGAGGGAGGGGAGGAGCAAAACAGGTGCAGGTGTGAGCATGGACGCCAACTCCGCCACCGACACACGAAGAATTGGAGGAACCCAGACGACAGCTTCACAGTCAAAGGTCAACTCTGCCACAAACACCACCATCATCACCACCACCACCACCACCACCACCACCACTACCACTACTCACAACATAGTCGTGAATAGGACATCGGTCTGTTGCAAGTTTTTGATGAGAGGGGGCCAAATTGATTACATCGTTCTTTGTATTTGACTGGTATAACTGGTACTTTATTCAATCGATTCCGAGGGATGAAGGACAAAGTTACTTTCGGTGGTAATTAAACTCACAGTAAAAAGCCGGGAGAATTGCTGCTTAACATTTGGACCGAAGTACTAATGATTCTGTCATATCGCCGCTTTCCATATTCATATGAGATCAGTGGTTCTCAACCGGGGTCAGTATGACCTTTGGTGACCCTTGGAAGGTTTTGTTGTTAAAATCTATGTTCAGTAAATTGGTTTTACTTCTCAATACACGGAATACTTTAACAATTTTTTAAATACAATTCCTAATAATATTTAACTATAAAAGTATAATAGGATATTTTAAACATCGAATGACTATGAGGATCCATCCGAGTAAAACAGGAATCAAAGGGGTCCAAAGGTAAATAAATAAATGTTTGAGAAATACTGTACTAGATGATATCATTAATAAACGCTTACGTTACCTTCAGACCTCCTCCATCTGTAACAATCACCTTCAGCTGATACGATGTTTGAACTTCATAGTCCAGATAACTGAGAAGTCGTATTTCTCCAGACGATCTGTCTATTCCGAATTTGTTGGATGCTTCATTCACCAGAAATATAACAGAAAAGGTTACCTCAGTTTAAAGTTAGATTCAATAAAGTAGTTATTTCAAGTACTGATAATTCTCATTTCGAAAGAATGGTTAACGTAGTTCTTAAAGTGGGCACAAAAACAGAGATATAAACTAAATAAATTACTGTAGCGAAGACTCGAAACGGCCGTAGTGAATTGACACTAATACACCTTTGTTACTCATTTATATTTTGTGTGTATGTTTCTCTCTCTCTCTCTCTCTCTCTCTCTCTCTCTATTTATATCTATCTATCTATCTATCTATCTATATATATATATATATATATATATATATATATATATATATATATATATATATATATATCAAATATAAATATATTAGCTCAAACGGCACATTGCTTGAAGCCAATGCTTACTTAACTGGACTCCATATTCCTTTGTTTAGTGTTGCATTTTACGATGTTGCTCCACTCTGAGCACTTGTTATCTGTATCTATTATGCACCATCTTTGTTTTTATATTATATTTGCCTATAACACTATAACATTGCTCAGAGTTTTTCTTTTGTCTTGTCATTGAAAGACTCTTGAATGACTACTGTCGAAAACGACGTAAGAGTAGTTTTCAATAAGATAGCCCGCCATCATATATATATATGAGGGTAAGATCCAAGAGTTCAACTATAGGGTGTTTGTAAGCTTCAAGTAGTCCGTGGCAGGTATAAAGAACAATAAGTGAACCGTGTACTTGCAGGAACAATAGCAATTTATTGGCATCGAATGTCACAATGCAACGTTTATATAATTAAGGTATCTTCGGCCTGATGAGAAGTTAGGTGAGTACCTATCGTTGAGTAATTATTACATCAGAGGATAAGTTAGGAAACATATGTAGCCTCGATTTTACCTCTTCCACTTTCTCAATCTATCTATCTATCTATCTAT
>NC_043014.1:11955594-11973094 GCF_006345805.1 Octopus sinensis | reverse complement strand
TGATAAGGCGGCGAGCTGGCAGATACGTTAGCGCGCAGGGCGAAATGCTTAGCGGTATTTCGTCTGCCGTTACGTTCTGAGTTCAAATTCCGCCGAGGTCGACTTTGTCTTTCATCCTTTTGGAGTCGATAAATAAAGTACCAGTTTCGCACTGGGGTCGATGTAATCGACTTAATCCCTTTGCCGGTCCTTGTTTGTCCCCTCTATGTTTAGCCCCTTGTGGGCAATAAAGAAATATATATATATATATATATATATATATATATATAATATATATGTATCGTGATCTTTACATATTCCCTGAGGTACCATTTGTAGCCCATATGAAATAAAACATTTCTAAGCTGGAATCAAACCACATCGTGGATGAGGCTTTTCGAGAACTTTCAACCAGTCTATAGTTTCTTCCCATGAACAGTGACAAGTTTCTAGTTTTCCTATTCAGTACAATGCCAAGTCGAATGTCGTTCCAAATTCAGTTTTCGAATCGCACATCATGCATAATAAGTATAAGAAATATGAAACTTATTGACTCTGTCAATCTAATTGAAATAGGTACCATGAGGAAGTACAGACTCGAGTTTTTCTATCACAACAGCAAAACTGAATAACTAATGCTCAAATCAATGTAAGTTCTTCATTTCTATGATCAAAATGAGTTGTCAGTGACTCGACGGTAATTCTTCTTTCTTTCTTTCTTTCTTTCTTTCTTTTACAATAACTATGATTAGATCTGTTTCATCATCGAATATTAGACAGCCCCACTAGACAAGACACGGATATCACAGCCGATGATTTAAGAGAACATGCAATGCATGCGCCCTTTCCGGTTTAGGGGACTGTGAAATTACGTCTCCCTGTTCAGCATCCGTGGAAACTACGTATCTCTGTCCAGCGCCTGTGGAAACTACGTCTCCCTGTCAGGCGCCTGTGGAAACTACGCCTCCCTGTCCAGCGCCTGTGGAAACTACGTCTCCCTGCCAGGCGCCTGTGGAAATTAGTCTCCCTGTCAGGCGCCTGTGGAAACTAGTCTCCCTGTCAGGCGCCTGTGGAAACTATGTCTCCCTGTCAGGCGCCTGTGGAAACTAGTCTCCCTGTCAGGCGCCTGTGGAAACTACGTCTCCCTGCCAGGCGCCTGTGGAAACTACGTCTCCCTGTCCAGCGCCTGTGGAAACTACGTCTCCCTGTCCAGCGCCTGTGGAAACTACGTCTCCCTGTCCAGCGCCTGTGGAAACTACGTCTCCCTGTCCAATGCCTGTGGAAACTACGTCTCCCTGTCCAACGCCTGTGGAAACTACGTCTCCCTGTCCAACGCCTGTGGAAACTACGTCTCCCTGTCCAGCGCCTGTGGAAACTACGTCTCCCTGTCCAACGCCTGTGGAAACTACGTCTTCCTGTCCAGTGTCTGTGGAAACTACGTCTCCCTGTCCAGCGCCTGTGGAAACTACGTCTCCTGTCCAACGCCTGTGGAAACTACGTCTCCCTGTCCAACGCCTGTGGAAACTACGTCTCCCTGTCCAACGCCTGTGGAAACTACGTCTCCCTGTCCAGCGCCTGTGGAAACTACGTCTCCCTGTCCAACGCCTGTGGAAACTACGTCTTCCTGTCCAGTGTCTGTGGAAACTACGTCTCCCTGTCCAGCGCCTGTGGAAACTACGTCTCCCTATCCAGCGTCTGTGGAAACTAGTCTCCCTGTTCAGCGCCTGTGAAAACTACGTCTCCTTGTCCAGCGCCTGTGGAAACTACGTCTCCCTATCCAGCGTCTGTGGAAACTAGTCTCCCTGTCTAATGCCTGTGGAAACTAGTCTCTCTGTTCAGCGCCTGTGAAAACTACGTCTCTCTATCCAACGCCTGTGGAAACTACGTCTCCCTGTCCAACGCCTGTGGAAACTAGTCTCCCTGTCCAGCGCCTGTGGAAAATGCGCCTCCCTGTCCAGCACCTGTGGCAACTATGTCTCCCTGTCCAGTGTCTGTGGAAACTACGTCTCCCTGTCCAGCGCCTGTGGAAACTACGTCCCCCTGTGTGTATGTACTGCGCGTACATATGTGTATCCAAGGGCAGACGCCTATGACGGTTTGATGTTGGTTGTTGGTGAAATCCTTTTGCCTGTCTTCTTTAATTGATGGTAAAACTGCTACGTATTGGATGACATTTTGATTACACTCTCTGACATGACTCTGTCTATTGAAACCTCAATTATTTCGGTGTCTAAGTTAAAACCATAAATTAAATTGATAAATCAATATAGATTTTCCCATTGTATATATACTCTTTTACTCTTTTACTTGTTTCAGTCATTTGACTGCGGTCATGCTGGAGCACCGCCTTTAGTCGAGCAAATCAACCCCGGGACTTATTCTGTGTAAGCCCAGTACTTATTCTATCGGTCTCTTTTTTTGCCGAACCGCTAAGTAACGGGTACGTAAACACACCAGCATCGGTTGTCAAGCAATGCTAGGGGGACAAACACACACACACACACACACACACACACACACACACACACATATATATATATACATATATATATATATATATATATATATATATATATATATATATATATACATATATACGACAGGCTTCTTTCAGTTTCCGTCTACCAAATCCACTCACAAGGCATTGGTCGGCCCGGGGCTATAGCAGAAGACACTTGCCCAAGATGCCACGCAGTGGGACTGAACCCGGAAGCATGTGGCTGGTTAGCAAGCTACTTACCACACAGCCACTCCTGCGCGATTTCCTATCCGTGTTTATTAATTGCCTGTTTTAGACCACATTTCATTCCTCAATAGATTCGAATGTAGAACATGAAAATAACACGAGCCAAACGAATGTTGGCTATGTCAAAATGTAATCTTGTACAACCACATTAAATAAAATTCTACTGAAACAGCTGACGTGCATTTCACGTTTTTCCCGTTTCCTATTTTTCACGTTTCACATTTTTCACGTTTCACATTTCACGTCTTTCACGTTTACTATTTTAGTAGTACGTCGCACCAAGGTTCTACTGATAAGTCGAATAGATGCTTCCAAACTGGATTTGGTACTTGCATAAGTGCGTTATCCTGTCAGCGCTTGAGGTCTACAATGTTGTTTTATATCACTGTAAGCTCTGTGTATGTGTGTGTGTGTGTGTGTGTACATACGTACTCACATACATTCATACATACAAACATTATTCATACACAGCATACGTGCAAATGTACATGGACATTTTCACACCTTTCTCAGTAACATAGCTTTAGGTTTCGTTGTCAAACACTGCTGTCATAATGTCACACGCAGTCATTCATCTTCTCGTACGCACGCAAATAAGCAAGGCCCAACATCACAAACACATACACACACACGAACGCACGCACACATATATACACTTTTGTAGACACAGGGATAAAATAACAACATTGAAAGACATTAAGTGGCCAGTTAGAACATGTTCTTATATATTTCAACCCTCTTTTGATACAAATGACACTTTAAATGGATGCATTCTTTCAAATAATTAATTTATTTGACAAGCTTTCTCCGCCTATTTCCACATCTAAGCACACACATGCATACATACATACATACATACATACATACATACATACATACATACATACATACATACATACATACATACATACATACATACATTCATACATACATACATACATACATAAATACATACATTCATACATACATACATACATACATACATACATACATACATACATACCATATACTTTTATTCTTTTATTTGTTTCATTCATTTGACTGCGGCCATGCTCGAACACCGCCTTAAAGGGATTTATAGTTGAAGAAATCGACCCCAGAAATTATTCATTGTACGCTTAGTACTTATTCTATCGGTCACTCTTGCCGAACTGCTAAGTTACAGGGACGTAAACACACCAACATCGGTTGTCAAGCGATGGTGGTGAGGCAAACACAGGTACAAAGACATACACACAAATACACGCGCACACATATGTCAATATATATATATACACACATATATATATGTTAATATATATATGCACACACACACGAAAAAACTTGTAGGGTGGTCTTTAGACTTGCACCCACTGCATGTGCGATCGTTTTCCGTGTTATATATAGTAGTTGAAAAAATTAATATGAATCACTTTTCTGATAATTTTTCCACTTTAATAATTTAATGTTTATAAATCACAATGGTTGTTTACAAATCGATTTCTTGACACCAAAACAACTAATGGTTTATAAACACCTAATTTTAAAGAGGAAAAATTATCAGAAAAACCTCTCTCTCTCTCTACCTCCCTGTCTACTCTCTTTCCACTCTCTCTCACTCTCTCTCACACATACATACACACACGCGCGCACACATGCGCATACGCACACACACACAAACACACTCACACACAAACACACACACATACATAAGTTGTTTTTGCAAAAAATACTTGATAAAGTCACAATATTTCAAGAAAGATTTTCTTTAAAGTTATTAGCTATTTAAAAATATATAAAAACAGAACGACACGAATTTTTGGGAAGGAACTTTCCGTGTTAAGTGTATAAGCGCTTTCGTTGATCAGTTTTTCAGACACACGTATGATTAGGGCTTCTGTATAGAGGAAGAAGTCTTTTGAGTGCGGCGCCAAACCAACTGAAAAAAAAAACCTTGCTAAGCTTGTAATTACCATATTTTACGGCATGAAAGACACACTTGGATAGTAGCGTTTGTCACAGAACATTGGTCCCCGGGAATTATCGCTTTTTTTTATTTATTAGAACACCCGTCTCCGATTAAAACAGCTACTACTAGAAAACAATCCTCTGTCGCTCCGCTTGGGAGGTTACGCTATTGCTTCTTCCTCACACAAAACCAATCCAACCCAATTTACTCTAATTTTGAACTGTTTACAGACATAGTCGGGTAATATAGAATGACTAAAGTATATCAATGCGAACAAAGTACGGGTCCTTTCCGAGTTTTATTGACTCATAGGGCCGGCTTCCCGGTTCCCATGAAGTATATACCCTCCACCGGGATGGGACGCCGTGTTGTCGCAGGATTACTCATTTTGTCAGCTGAGTAGATTGGACCAACGTGAAATGAAGTGTTTTGCTCAAGAACATAACTTTTCGCCTGGTTCAGGAATCGAAACCACAATCTTACGATCATAAGCCCAACACCCTAACCACTAAGCCACACACCTCCGAAATTAAGTAATATTCTTTAATGTTTGCTCCTACCTTATAGCCAGCTGTTGCATTATCGTTGATGTATTCTTTAATGAACGTTGACGAGCATATAGGTAGATTGTCGTTCACATTTCCAATGTCTATCTGTTGTATGGTGTTGCTCGATTTCATTGGAGTTCCTCTGTCCTGCGCAATAACGTTCAAGTAAAACACGGGATCCGACATAGTCTCAAAATCTAATTGTTTAACAAGATGAATCTCTCCTGTGTTGCTATTAATGGAGAAGGTTTTCGTAGGATCCCCTCCTGAAATGAATTAAATAAACAACACCAAATATAGCAAATATCGGTTTCAAATTTTGGCACAGACGTTGGAGTGGCTGTGTGATAAGTAGCTTGCTTACCAACCACATGGTTCCGGGTTCAGTCCCACTGCGTGGCACCTTGGGCAACTCTCTTCTACTATAGCCTCGGGCCGACCAAAGCCTTGTGAGTGGATTTGGTAGACGGAAACTGAAAGAAGCCCGTCGTATATGTATATATATATATATATATATATTATATATATATATATATATATATATATGTATGTGTGTGTGTGTGTTTGTGTATATGTATGTGTGTGTATATGTTTGTGCGTCTGTGTTTGTCCCTCAACATCGCTTGACAACCGATGCTGGTGGGTTTACGTCCCCGTAACTTAGCGGTTCGGCAAAAGACACCGATAGAATAAGTACTAGGCTTACAAAGAATAAGTCCTGGGGTCGATTTTCTCGACTAAAGGTTGTGCTCCAGCATGGCCACAGTCAAATGACTGAAACAAGTAAAAGAGAGTAGAGAGTAAGACCAGAAATTTTGGGTGCGGTGGGTATAAGTCTATTACATCGACCCCAGTGCTCAGCTGGTACTAATTTTATCAACTCTGAAAGGATGAAAGGGAAAGTCGACCTCGGCGGAATTTGAACTCAGAACGTAAAGACGAATGAAATGCCTATTTCTTTACTACCCACAAGGGGCTTAACATAGAATAGACAAACAAGGTCAGACATAGGTATTAAGTCGATTACATCGATCCCAGTGCGTAACTGGTGCTTAATTTATCGACCCCGAAAGGATGAAAGGCAAAGTCGACCTCGGCGGAATTTGAACTCACAACGTAACGGCAGACGAAATACCGCTAAGCATTTCGCCCGGCGTGCTAACGTTTCTGCCAGCTCGCCGCTTTAAATAAATATCTTTTATTTTTTATCTTTTACTTGTTTCAGTCACTGGACTTTGGCCATGCTGGAGCACCACATCGAAAGGTTTAGTCCGACAAATCGACCTCAGCACCTGTGCTTTGTTTAAGTCTGGCACTTACTCTATCGGACTGTTTTAAGTTACGGGGGCATAAACAAGCCAACACCAGTTGTCAAGCGGTGGACACACACACAAACACTCTCTCTCTACCTTTTCCCCCCTCTCTCTCTCTCACACTCACACACATATAAATTGGGCTTCCGGACAGCTTCCATCCATGAGGAATTAGTCGGCTTGGAACACTTGCTCAAGGTGCCGTGCAATGGGACTCAACCTGAAACAATGGCTGTAAAGCAAGCTTCTTAACTACCCACCTATGCCAACGCTTATTTCTGAAAAAAAAAACAAAAAAAAAAACAAAGTTTTATTATACGTTTCAGCATGAAAATTGTTTAGAATACTTTTTATTTTTTTCATCGTAATTCATTATAATCAATTAGTCCCCTCCCGCAAAATTTAAGGCCTTGTGCCTCCCGTAGACAGGATTATTTCTAAGGCAGTGAGCTGGCAGAATCGTTAGCACACCGGGCAAAATGCTTAGCTGCATTTCGTCCGCCTTTATGTTCTGAGCTCAAATAACACCGAGGTCAACTTTATCTTTCGAATGATCGATAAAATAAGTATCAGTTGAGCAATGGGGTTGATGTAATCGACTTTCCCCCTCCACTAATTTGCTGGCCTTGTGCCATAATCCGACGCCATTAGTGTGAGACCAAAATATATTGTGGAATTGATTGTATGACCTTTTATTTTTCGAACTGTTGGACTCATAACGCCGGTCATCCGGTTTCTATGACATAAAAATGACCGGAATCACAACGTTCTATCTGAACGGGGCGTCGGTCCGTTAAAGGATTCAAGGTTAGTAAGTCTGAATGGAGGATATATTTCGATTACATGGACCTCACTATTTTATCGACCCCAAAAGAATAAAAAGCAAAGTTGACCTCGGTAGAATTTGAACCTATAACGTATAGAACCGGAAGAAATGTTGCTAAGCATTTTGTCCGACGTGCTAATGATCCTGTTAGCTCACTGCCTTCTCTGTGACCTATTCCACTCTGTAAAGAATATTTAGTTCAATGTCAATAAGTCATATAATTAATCAGTACTTTTATAAACCGATAATGCATGATGAAACCACTGGGAACTGTCAACACAAGAACATGTTAATTTATCATTCAGGTCAGGTCTTGTCAGGTATGTGGGCATGCGCCGTCGTCAGTTGCCATCTCTGTGAAATACTTCCTCCTCCAACGTAACCATGTGGCACGTGGCCGACCAACACGAGCCGTCACCGCCCCAGCTGGATTCTCAGAGAAGAGAAAACGATTTGAAGAATTCGGTTCGGAAAATCGAGCAACATAGCTAAACAGCCTGAACTGACACTCCTAAATCATATAAGTAACAGGACACATCCCAGTTACCGAGTTCAAATTCCAACGAGGTCGACTTTACCTTTCATCCTTTCGGGGTCGATAAATTAAGTACCAGCAAAACACTAGGGTCGATGTAATCGACTAGTCCCCTCCCGCCAAATTTGAGCCCTTGTGCCTCCCGTAGAAAGAATTATTTCTAAGGTGGCGAGCTGGCAGAATCGTTAGTAGTGAGGTCGCTGATTGCATACGAAATGCAATCAATGGTAACCCATAATCTCTTGAAGCATTCTGGTACCAAACGCCGAACGTTTTAATTTTACAAAGATACATATTATATTTCTTTATTACCCACAAGGGGCTAAACATAGTGGGGACAAATAAGGACAGACAAACGGATTAAGTCGATTACATCGACCCCAGTGCGTAACTGGTACTTATTTAATCGACCCCGAAAGGATGAAAGGCAAAGTCGACCTGGGCGAAATTTGAACTCAGAACGTAGCGGCAGACGAAATACCTATTTCTTTACTACCTACAAGGGGCTAAACACAGAGGAGAAAAACAAAGACAGATAGACAGATTAAGTCGATTATATCGACCCCAGTGCGTAACTGGTACTTGTGCTAACGCTTCTGCCAGCTCATTAAAATACAGGGCTCAAGCATTGGCTTTATGGGTGGCTCTCCACTTGTAATGGACATGTAACTCATTAAACAACGATGGTCTTAAAATAGAAATATTTAGAAATTGATTGTTTGACGGATTAATTATTCTATCTCCAATAATCGATGTTTCCCTTATATAATAAAGCAACTGAATAAATGATAGATCCTCTTCAGTTAAGACTATGTGAGCGAAGCTCTAAAACCTCAGAAACGAAAACTGGGTCACTGAATTATAGACCTTGCATTCATTTCCACTACAGCTTGTGTTTCATTGTGTATTTAAGGTGTAGTTGTGTCTACACATGGTTATGAGTAAGATAAATGAGTAAATCTTAAATTACGATAGACTACTATCCTATGCAGTGGGATATGTATTTTTCATCGGCTTCGCTGGAACAAAATACACATTCTCAAAACAGAATTTGAAATATATTTTACATATTTACCTTAAAGCTAACGAAATACTCCTTATTTATATAGTAGTCTTATCTTGTTCTGCTACGGTTGTTATTGTTGTTTTTTAGTTTAGCTAAGTCCTATGTCTCAAACCGTTCTAACCATGAATTTTCCATTGTTTTATACAGCTGGGATTATATTGTCCAAGGCTTCTTCCTTATGTTTATATAGTAAAATATTTATGAGAATTTTTACTGTTATTTATAGCAGATTCAGCCACTAGATTCACTTGTTAGCTTCGCTGCCTTGTTGGCTTGTTGGCTTCTCATTCTTGGTGTTGTTCTTGTTTGGCCCCAAATGAAGCAGACCTACGATCAAAACATTCCAACCATAACCATCTAGTTTTTATTTATATGTGCGGGGAACATAGGATCACCTTATCCACCGTGTCCTTTTTGTGTATGACGGTCGGGAATGATTTGAGGGTGATATGGCTTCAAATTCTTGCAGACGAGAGAACACAAAGAGGCTCTTTCTTTGACTCGAGTTGATTTCGTTTCTTCGGTGAATGATTATTTTCAATAACATACATGTTTACGGATAGGTCGATTTGGACACAAACCAAAAACAATGATAGGATTAGAAATATTGATTCCATCGATCAGTAAAATGGCATCTTTAAAATTCGGACAGCGTCAGCTATTTACACATTAAAAAAAGAAAGCATTTTTACATTACTCTTTTACTCTTTACTCTTTTACTTGTTTCAGTCATGTGACTGTGGCCATGCTGGAGCAACCGCCTTTAGTCGAGCAAATCGACCCCAGAACTTATTCCTAGTACTTATTCTATCGGCTTCTTTTGCCGAATCGCTAAGTTACGGCGACGTAAACACACCAGCATCGGTTGTCAAGCGATGTTGGGGGGACAAACACACACACACACACACACACACACACACACATACACACACACACACACATACACACACACACACACATATATATATATATATATACATATGTACAACGGGCTCCTTTCAGTTTCCATCTACCAAATCCACTCACAAGGCTTTGGTCGGCCCGAGGCTATAGTAGAAGACACTTGCCCAAGCAGTGGTAATGAATCCGGAATCATGTGGTTGGTAAGCAAGCTACTTACGACACAGCCAGTATTTTTTTATTCTTCGCGGATTACTTTATATCAGGGGTCTTAACCAATTTTTATCTATGGACCCCTTTGATTATTGTTTTATTCTGGTGGATCTCTGTAACCATTTGATGTTTAAATAGTAGTTTTATAGAAACTTCTTTCAAAATTCCTATTTTGCTTTTTATATATTAACTTGTGTTGGTTGAAATGCAATAAATACACCTTCAGCAAAATTTTTTCTTGCACTCTTAATATATCATTGTGGATCCCCAGTTTACTATTTTGCTTGTGTGGATCCCCTCACTCTCTCCGCCCCCAATTTTAAATGGACCCCAAAGGATCATATGAACCCCGGTTGAGAACTAATGTTTTATACGACTTGTGGTTAAGTTCGTATCGATTTTACCCTTTTAGAACGAGTTTAGATCAGACCCATATCAGAGACTGTTTGCCTGATGAATATATCAGACACTGCTTGCCTTATGTATTCGAAAAGGGATTTTCAGCAGTGGAAGCAGCATTATGTTTAAGAAATGAAGCTTTATGTATCTGGAGATGTCAACGATGGCTTGGTCAGTTTCACTAAAGACATTTTTCTCTTATAGATTCCCCTCAAGCTGGGTCGACCAAGTTCTGTCAATACTGAGCTTCTGAAAACTGTAGTTGAGAAAAATCCAAAGCAAATTGCATGGAAATTAGCCAATTCAAGTCACACTTCGATCATAAAACAGCGGATTGCCGAACAAAATGGTTTCCGTAAGATAGTGAATAGGAAAAAAATAAACAAAGAAACAAAGAAAAAAATTGTTCTATTCTTTCCTGGGGTTAAATGAGTTGGTTCTGAGCTTCAGTTAAATTACAGCCCACAAAAATTCAGTTGAATACACGTCATTGATTGGTTGAAATTACCGAAACAGGACTACTTTAACGTGAAATTACTTCGTAAATATTAGTTTTTCTCAAAAATGCTAAGCGTAAAAGATGTTTTATGTGACACATTCTACCAGTGTCCGAAGTTTGAAAGTGTTTAGTTACAAAAAATATTTTTTTTAATCTGTGGGTCAAAAGGTGAAGATCCCCTACTTCTATTCCGACAATTAACGCAGTTGGACATTTAATAAAGAGAATAAAAACTGTATGGCTGTCACTAATGACAGAATGAAAAAGAAAAGAGGCAGAGGAAAATATAGACAACAACAGAGAGAAAAAGGAAGGAAAGAAAAGGAGAGGAAAGAAAACTTTTCTTTTTCTTTTAAACAAGAAAAAATATCAGTGAAACATACCTATTATCGAGTAAATGATTTCACCATCTTTACCAGAATCCAAGTCCTTAGCTGTTAAGATAATGACTGAATCTCCTACCGGATGATCTTCAGGAATCTTTAATAACGAAAACAAAAAAACAATGTAACAAAAATAAATTAAATCTATCATACAAACTATGTATATATATATATATTACTCTTTACTCTTTTACTTGTTTCAGTCATTTGACTGCGGCCATGCAGGAGCACCGCCTTTAGTCGAGCAAATCAACCCCGGGACTTATTCTTTGTAAGCCCAGTACTTATTCTATCGGTCTCTTTTGCCGAACCGCTAAGTTACGGGGACGTAAACACACCAGCATCGGTTGTCAAGCAATGCTAGGGGGACAAACACATACACACACACACACACACACACATATATATATATATATACGACAGGCTTCTTTCAGTTTCCGTCTACCAAATCCACTCACAAGGCATTGGTCAGCCCGAGGCTATAGCAGAAGACACTTGCCCAAGATGCCACCCAGTGGGACTGAACCCGGAACCATGTGGTTGGTTAGCAAGCTACTTACCACACACTCACTCCTATATAATTAATAATATCAAAGGGTAATCTGAAATATTAAAAATTTCCATTACCAGTGGCCTAGCGTGTAAAAATTTAGTCAATAGACTATATATTTTTCATATAAATACAGTGTACATTTAAACACATAAGAGGTATCCATCATAGGAATACCTGCACGCTAGAAAGGACAGTTAAATTCCGAACCGCTATTAGAGGTAAAATATCGAAGAGAATGAAAGGAGTTAGATGGTAAATGCTTTTATTTTTCATTCCCTTCGATATATTACCTCTAATAGTGGTTCAGAATTTAACTGTCCTCTCTAGTGTGCAGGTAGTCCTGTGATGGCTACCTCTTATGTGTTTAAATGTACACTGTATTTATATGAATAATATATATATAAATTTCTCCCGAAATTACTATCCTTCTGCCAAAATTTGAATTCAATTTATTGAGGCCGTTTAAGGCGGTGAGCTGGTACAGTCGTTAGCACGCCGGTCAAATTGCAGACAAAATACAAAGCGGCATTTCGTCTGTTTTTGTGTTGTGTGTTCAAATTCAGCCGAGGTCGAATTTGCCTTTCATCCCATTCAGGATCGATAAAATAAATATCAGTTGAGTACTGGTGTCGATTTAATCGACTTATCGACTTAATCCCCTTTCCTGAAATTGCTGGCCTTGTACCAGCCTTTGAAACCAATATATTGGGGCTGTTGATTGGATAGGGATGGGGGTACTGGTCAGCCAAATTTGCTTTTGTGTGGGGTCACGCACTGTCGTGGTAAATGTGGATCGTTTTCATATTCTTGTTCTGTCTTTTCCTCATAATAGTTTCTTATTTCTTTACTACCCACAAGGGGCTAAACACAGAGGGGACAAACAAGGACAGACAAACGGATTAAGTCGATTACATCGACCCCAGTGCGTAACTGGTACTTATTTTTCGACCCAGAAAATATGAAAGGCAAAGTCGCACTCGGCGGAATTTGAACTCAGAACGTAACGGCAGACGAAATACCTATTTCTTTACTACCAACAAGGGGCTTAACACAGAGGAGACAAACAAGGACAGACAGACGGATCAAGTCGATTATTTCGATCCCAGTGCGTAACTGGTGCTTAATTCATCGACCCCGAAAGGATGAAAGGCAAAGTCGAACTCGGCGGAATTTGAACCCAGAACGCAGCGGCGGACGAAACACCGCTAAGCGTTTCACCCGGCGTGCTAACGTTTCTGCCAGCTCTCCTCAGAATAGTTTCTTTCAACGTTCTCTACTCACGGTACAGCCACGTTCCAGAAAATAATGTAGGATGACAACTTGCTATTCTTAAAATAGACATCGTAATTGTTCGCTCGCTGGAGAAAAAGTATGACGTCAATCTATAGATCGTGACCGGATCATAAAGGTACGGCCATGTTTCATACCATTGTCACCAGAAGGAAAGAAAAATCACGTCTTCATTGTGAAGGCGCATGGTTTAATTGCTAGAGTATTCGGCTTATGATCGTAAGGTCGTGAGTTCGATTCCTAGTAGCATATTGTACCCTTGAGCAAGACACTTTATTTCACGTTGTTTCAGTCTACTCAGCTGGCAAAAATGAATCGTACCTGTCGTTCAAAGTGAAAGTCTTGTCACATTGTGTGTCACGCTGAATCTCATTGAGAATTATGTTAAGGGCACACGTGTCTGTGGAGTTCTCAACCACTTGCATGTAAATTTCACGAGAAGGCCGTTCCTTTGATCGGATCAAAACTGGAACCCTCGTCGTCGTAACTGATAGAATAAAGGTTACATTGACTCGTAACACTTTTAACGTATCAGAACAGAATTCCTTTTTTCTCATTCATATCAGGTGTCAACTCTGATACCCAACGTAGTTCGCCAGCTTCAGTAATGCATTGTGACCACAGACTCGTTGTGCAGCAAGCTCATAGAGTGTAACTCGTCTGTTTATGCAAATCAACTTTCCTACTCGCTGCCGATTAGTGTCGATGGCCTCAGTTGAAAGTCTCCCACGTCGTTCTTTGTTTTCCATGTTGTATACCACTTTTTAGTTTGAAAGAAAAAAAGCCAATTAGCAAATATCAATTGTTGTTCCCAGAAGTATGTATGGCAAAGTTTTAGCTATTCTAAAGTTTCTGAATTCAAAGGCAAAAAACTTCACTGGAATCATCATAGAAACGTTAGATGAATGGTAGTGTATGCAATCAGATACAAACTGTTTAGGTTTTGATGCAACAAACATGGATGTTTCTTATTTCTTTACTACCCACTAGGGGATACACACAGAGGAGACAAACAAGGAAAGACAGACGGATTAAGTCGATTATATCGACCCCGGTGTGTAACTGGTACTTAATTTATCGACCCCAAAAGATGAAGGGCAAATTCGACCTCGGCGGAATTTGAACACAGAACGAAAAGACAAACGAAATACCTATTTCTTTACTGCCCACAAGGGCCTAAACACAGAATGGACAAACAAGGACAGACAAACGGATTAAGTCGTTTATATCGACCCCAGTGCGTAACTGGTACTTAATTTATCGACCCCGAAAGGATGAAAGGCAAGTTCGACCTCGGCGGAATTTGAACTCAAAACGTAGCGGCAGACGAAATACCTATTTCTTTACTACACACAAGAGGCTAAACAAAAAAAGGGACAAACAAGGACAGACAAACGGATTAACTCGATTATATCGACCCCAGTGCGTAACTGGTACTTAATTTATCGACCCCGAAAGTATGAAAGGCAAAGTCGACCTCGGTGGAATTTGAACTCAGAACGTAGCGGCAGACGAAATACCGCTAAGCGTTTCGCCCAGCGTGCTAACGTTTCTGCCAGCTCGCCGCCCTACAAACATGAATGTTTCTGTAGGTGTTCGTGTCTTAATCTGGCGAACCTTTGTACAAGATCATTCCTCTTTTACTTATCGTTGTCATGTTTTTGCATTTTTGCCGGGCTGTGTTTTCCGCAAACAAGTTTCAGTGACTCATCTAAAATTTCAAATTTTGCTATTTTCAAAGACTAAAATTATAAAACTGCAAATGAGGAAGTTGAAACAGCACAACTTTTGTAATCTTAGTCTGGTTATATAAAAAAATAATCCCAAAGCAGAAATATCCAAGAAATGACTCCAGAGAACAACACGAACATGTCATCGCTTTTTTTGGCTATGAAGCCAAGAATGTGAACCTTAAAGCATCAGGAGCGAAAAATGATTTTTTGAAAAAATTTCTCATATTCCATCAATGTCTAAGAAATTTTTTCATACAAACTATATCGAGAGGGATTAAAGTATTTTTGCATTTTTATTTCTAACAATTACATTTTTATTTCTAACAATTACAATACTTCAATCATAGTTTTCTGCAAAAGCTCCCGAGAACTTGGAACTTCTTCAAAATGTAGCAAGAATAAAAAAACATAGCGAAGGCCTTCTAAGCGAGATGGTTTTTCAGTTAACAATTATATTCGTTCTATTCGATTTATCAATTCTAATAAATCAGGAAGTAAACATGGAATAGAGGAAAAAAAAAAAAACTTTCAAGATCCATTCGAATTTAATCAAAATCCTGTATTGGTCGCCTGTTCAAAAATCTTTAACTGGTTTTGTTCCTCGCAAGAATTCAATTTTTTAAAAGTTGTAATACTTCATTTCATCGAATTGACCAATGAAGGTCGTACACAGATAAAGTTAGCTGCGGGCTGGACAGAGACATTAATGTGTATGAAAACGACAAAGATGGAGAAAAAAAATAATAATGGGAGGGGCACCGGCGCCCGCCGACCGATAACCCCTCGAAATCACTGTCCAATTTAAATCAATAGAAATCAAAATTATAATCACAAAAATTCAAAAATTAAAATTACAAATTACAAAAATATATTTTTCATTATTCTTCGTCTTCCTCATCCGGGCACCCAAGTAAGTTTTCTGCCGCCTGCAGGGAAGCTTGCATCGGCAGGCCCGGACCGAGGCAAACAAAATCTTCTTTGTTACAAGTCTTCCTGACCTCAATCAGTTCTTTCTGATTTATGACCTCCGCAGCCACCTGCGGAGGCCAACTTGGACAGTCTATACAGGTCGAGTCATATCGCTTTCGGTCTAGTAGACTGTCCAAGTATGACTCAACAGGCCAAAAGATGTAATACTAATATCTATTTTACTTCATCTTTAGCTTTAAGCCTGACCTACATGGCAAAACAACGCATCTTTCTTCAAGGCGACTTACATTTTCCCTTGTAACTATTGGCCATAGAGTATGAAGAGCTGCTCTAAATTACTCACAAAATTCACTAGAATTAAAAATAAGGTAACAGCTGTAAAAATATAAGAAGCGAAGGTTGGCTGTACTACGGTCAAATCACCTGGATTGGGTTGTCTGTCTTACACACCAGAGTTATTTGGAGATCTCATTGCCTCAAATAGCAGTAGAACAGTGATGTTGCTATGAAAGGACCCAAGTAACGGGATTCACATTGATAATTTTAGCCCATAACTTTGCTAAATGTAGATTTTAAAATTTTAGCCAAGGAGTTTGCAAAGAAGTTGGAGCTTGATGTCGATTGTCTGATTGGTGATACGCAAATATGCGCCATATACCAGTTTGTAAATTTCGTTCGTTGTTAACTCGAAAATATCGGCTGCAAAGACATCTTCACAAGGTAGAACTCCTTGGAAACGGAGCTTTGTAATAAGTAAACAAATAATACTAATAATTAAATATGTGTTTTCTATGAATCTTTTTCCTTATAATCCCTGCTTATAAATTCGAATTTCTAATTCCGCCAGACATTCTGAAGGAATGACTGTCCACAAGGACACATACACACACACACACACACACACACACACACACACACACACACACACACACACACACACACACACACATACATACATACACACATATACACACATATACATATCTACATACAATGTATTGAAAAGACACCCACACAAATTGCATATCTGCTTTGGATCACCAAGAACTACACTTAAGTTCTGACATTTGTGGGTTTCAAAATGCCTTTTGAGACCTCCTTTAGATTTGCAAACCCTATAGCATACATGGCACTGACAGGTATGTACAAATAAATAGATAGAAGGATAAATACATACATACATACATACATACATATGTCTTTATATGTATGTATATATCTGTATGCGTGAGTGTGTGTCTATATATATATATATATATGCATATATATATATATATATATATATATATATATATATGTGTGTGTGTGTGTGTTGTGTGTGTGTGTGTGTGTGCATGTATGTATGTGTGTGTGCATGTGTCTAGGTGTGTGCCTTTTGTGTCTGTGTCTGTTCCCACCCACCTACACGACTTGACAACCGGTGCTGTTTTCTTTAAGTCCCCGAAACTTAGCGGTTCGGCATAAGATTAAGTACCAGACCTGAAAATAAAGTACCGAGTTCGATTCGTTCGTCTCCAAAAATTCCTTTCAAAGCAGTACTCCAGCATGGCCGGAACCCCTTAATTGAAACAAGTTAGCAATAAACAATCAAAGATGAAAGGTTTCGCTATATGTGTGTGTGTGTGTGTGTGTGAACGAT
>NC_043014.1:11943094-11950594 GCF_006345805.1 Octopus sinensis | reverse complement strand
CACCCCAGCATCGGTTGTCAAGCAATGTTGGGATGGGGGACAAACACTGACACACATACACACACACACACACACACATATATATATATACATATACATATATACGACGGGCTTCTTTCAGTTTCCGTCTACCAAATCGACTCACAAGGCTTTAGTCGGCCCGAGGCTATAGTAGACAACACTTGGCCAAGGTGTCACGCAGTGGCACTTCTACGGAACCATGTGGTTGGTAAGCAAGTTACTTACCACACAGCCACTCCTGTGCCAGTAAATAAGATTCGATCAAAATATTTTGATTCAATAAGATCCATGCAACCGGCTCTGTGTTACCACCACAGAAAGACAATAACATTGCATCAATCAATTTAAAGTTATTTCAATTAATTAGTTTAATTTTTTTTAAATAATAAATGCGCCCTTTTAAAGCCTAGCCAGACTCATGGGCCCGGTTTCCCAGTTTCTATGGCGTATGCGCTCCCCAGCTGGACGGGACGCCAGTCCATCGCAGCGTTACTCATTTTTGCCAGCTGAGTGGACAGGAGCAACGTGAAATGAAGTGTTTTGCTCAAGAACACAACGCGTCACCCGGTCCAGGAATCGAAACCACAATCTTACGATCATGATGCTGACATCCTAACCACTAAGCCATGCACCTCCACTTTAGTTTTAATTACTTTTCATTCTCCAAGTTTATTATCTAACAATAGCTCACAAACCAATTTTAAAGTTATTGTCCAAATATGATACAGTTTCAAATTTTGGCACAAGGCCAGTGATTTTACGAGGTGGGTTAATCGATTATATTGAATCCAGTACTCGGTTAGTAGTTATTTTATCGACCTCGCAAGGATGTCAGGCAAAGTCGACCTAGTGTAATTTGAACTCAGAATGTGATGAATCTGAAGAAATAACGCTAAGTACTTTTGCCGACGTGCTAACGATTCTACGTGCTGACCCCCTTTTGTTTAAATGGTAGTTTTCTTCCTAATTTTTGGCAAACGGTCAATGATTTTGAGGAAAGGGGCTGCTGAGTACTGGTACTCAACTGGTACTTATTTTATCGATCCCGAAAGGATGAAATACAAAGTCGACCTCGGCAGAATTTGAACTCAGAACCTGTGGATGGTGGAAATACCTATTTCTCTACTACCCACAAGGGGCTAAACACAGAGGAGACAAACAAGGACAGACAGACGGATTAAGTCGATTATATCGAACCCAGTGCGTAACTGGTACTTATTTAATCGACCCCGAAAGGATGAAAGGCGAAGTCGACCTCGGCGGAATTTGAACTCAGAACGTAACGGCAGACGAAATACCGATAAGCATTTCGCCCGACGTGCTAACGATTCTGCCAGCTCGCCGCCTTTTTGGCCAAATATAATATTGATTTCAAATTTTGACTCAAGGCCAGTAATTCCATAGGAGGAGCTAAGTCGATTACATCGACCGCAGGGTTCAACTGGTGCATAGTTTATCGACCCCGAAAGGACGAAAGGCAAAGTCGACCTCGGCGGAATTTGAACTCATAACGTAAAGACGGACGAAATGCCACTAAGCAATTTACCAGCTCGCCACCTTTTTGACCAAAATATAATAATAATAATTAAAGTGACTCACCTATAGGCACGTCTTCGTTGATGTATACCGTGTAAATATCCGGAGTACATTTCGGAGAATTATCATTGACGTCAATGATGGTGATATTTAACCGGTTGCTGTCCGTGTGGTTAGCCAAATCTTTTACAGTCAATAACAGCTTATCGTAGTGTTTTTTACCAGTATCTCGATCGAATTTCGCAGAAGTTCGGATATCAATGACGCTTTTACTCATGGAAAATTTATTACTGTCAACACCTGAAACCAACGGTGACATAAGGACAAAATTAATTCACTTATTTTTCTCACCTCTTTTTTTTTTCTAGTTACATCAGCTAGGGATAGGTCTGATAGGGTCTGTTTGGGGAAGGGCCTATCTGGTAAAGAGCCTGTATGTTAAAATGTCTTGTATTTATTTCCATTTCTTACAAATCTTTTGTATCCTTGTTCAAAATATTTAGCAACCGCTTCTAACACCGTCTCTTACTCTTAAGTAAATACAGTCAAATGATCGTTTTAAGCAACGTGATATGGTTTTAAGGTAGCAAACAATGAGTTCAGAAGATTTAGCTGCTATTTCTAACATATCAAGCCGTATTTTACGTTTCCTCGTTTTGTGGTGCCATTGTTGTCTAGCACCAAGCCAGTTCAATAAACAACCATGTTCTAGCCGTTCCCATACAGTCTTTTTCTCATGTATAGTAAGTATATAGGTACACCAAGGACTCTGTTATCCAATATGTACTTCCACAATTTCAAAGAGGAGATTTCAGAGGTATTTGGTTTTTAGTTTTAGCAGATCAAGCGACCCCATAAAAGCATTCAGGTTGGTTCCATGTGGTACAGTTGTTTTGTTCTTAGTATTTGCTATCTCAACGTCAAGTCTTACCAAATATATCTACGATCAAAACGCTCCATCAAAGACCATCCCCTTTTATGCAAACTCTATCCAAGACTACATTATCCAATGCACACACACACACACAGATGTATATGTATATATGTATACATACATACATACATACATAAATATATATATATATATATATATATATATATATATATATATATATATATATATATATATATAAATATATATATATATATAAATATATATATATATAAATATATATATATATATAAATATATATATATATATAATATATATATATATATATATATATATATATATATAATACAATATCCCTGCATATCTCACATCTATTTTCATTTCTCCACCTCACTCTCTACTTCGTATCTTATCTAAATTAACTATTGCTTAACCATCTTCTTACTCCGTCTCCGATGAAGGGATATAATAAATATCCTAGAAACAGCTGTAAGATCTATTTATAAATGTTCTAAAATCTACACACCCTTGGTTGGTTTTTTTTTTTATCGCATTACGGAAAAAAAATTTATATATATATACACGGTGGGCGTCTTTCAATTTCCGTTTACCAAATCCACTCACAAGGTTTTGGTCATCCCGAGGCTATAGTAGAAGACACTCGCCAAAAGTTCTACGCACTGGGACTGAACCCGGAACCATGTGGTTGGGAAGCAAGCTTATAGGTTTTTGAGGTAAAGACTCGAGTTTTGATTGGCTGTAACTTTAATGACATCACTTGCTTTTGTCTGCCTGTGGTCTTTAGTATTTTCGTTGCCTAACTACTTCAATATGTTATTTGCTTTTCGGGCGTGCTGGTCACATATTTTGCTTGGTTTGAGCCAAGCCAAAATATATGACCAAAACATCGAGCGTTCTGGCTGGTTGACTTCTTGGTGACGTCATTCGTTAACAGTATGAGTTCAGGAAGATTTAGCTTCTATTTCTAACAAATCAAGCCGTACTTTACGTTCCCTCGTTTTGCGGTACCATTGTTGCCTAACACCAAGTCATTTCAATAAACAAGCATGTTCTAGCCGTTCCCATCCAGTTTTTTTCTCGGGTATAGTAAGTACATAGGTACATCAAGGACTCTTATTATCCAATATGTCCTTCCACCATTTCAAAGATTGTAGAAAGAACTTTGAGAAGTATTTTGTTTTTAGTTTTAGCAGATCAAGCAACCCCATAAAAGTTTAATATTACAAGCCAAATAAGGCGGCGAAGTGGTAGAATCGTTACTGCGCCAGGCAAAATACTTCGCAGCATTTCTCTAAATTTTACGTTCTGAGTTCACATGCCACGGGAGTCGACTTGTCTTTCATCCTTTCGGGGTCGATAAAGTAAGTACCAGTTGAGCACGGGGGTCGATGTAATCGACTTACCCCTTTTTCCAAAACTGCTGGTCTAGTGCCAAACTTTGACACCAATATCACCGGCCAAATAATTTGGCCATTCTAAATTAAAAAATATTCTTTGTTCATCTTTGTCACCTGATCTTTCTTTTACTTAACCTTCTTTTCTCCTTTTCCGTCTCCTTTACTGCAATGTTCCCTTTTGCCCTCTTTCAGATTATTATGTCTTTCTCCCCCCCCCCCTCTTTCAGTTATTAGCATCTTTCTACTCAGCATCACAGACACCTCACACTACATCCCTTTCAAAATTCTACTTCAATTCTTACATTAACCTCACCCACCCCTTCCACTTCTTCACTTCATTCCAAATCTTCTCTCATTTACTTTCTTACACCTCAAAGTAATGAGTTCGATTCCCAGCGGCGCGCTGTGTCCTTGAGCAAGACACTTTGTCACGTTGCTCCAGTCCACTCAGCAGGCAAAAAAAAAAAATAATAATAATAATAATAATAATGATGATGATGATGATGATGATGATGATGATGATGATGATGATAATAATAATAATAATAATAATAATAATAATAATAATAATAATAATAATAATAAGGGGGTAAAATTAATTAATTAATAATTAATAATTTTACCAAGTAGTTCGGTATGTTAAAAGAACCTTTATCGGTAAGCTTATACAAAAATTCTATAATTATGAGTATAATTATAATTAGAGTTCAACAAAATTTGCTTCACCTATAAGATATCTCCCAAACAGCTGTCTGGGAGATATCTTATAGTAGTAGAATAGTAGTTTTTAACTGCTATTTCTAAATTTCGGTATGTGGTGAAGCAAATTTTGCTGAACCCTAATTATAAGTATACTCATAATTATAGAATTTATATATATATATATATATATAAACAATGCAGCACGAAGTTTTGTCAGTGAACAGGTCGCGGTCTCAAAGCGACGAAACTATTTTGCCAAATTAAATTTAAATGTTGAAGTGAATCTAACGGTTTTTCTGTGTTTCTTAAATGGCTTATAAACACCTTCCACGCTGCAATTGTTTTTGTTCTAGCGCACGATCTCATATCAGGTCACTTGCTATGCAAGTACATCTCCATATATATATATATATATATATATATATATATATATATATATATATATATATATATGGAGATGTACTTGCATAGCAAGTGACCTGATATACAAATATAAACAATCAAAAAACAGCTGGCAGTCTATTGGCGTATCTAGCTGAACGCACGCACCGCGTACAAATTTCTATGTTTTAGCGATTTTGAATGGATATGCCACTAACTTATGGGCATAAGAGGTCAGTTTATCGATTTTTTTAATGGCTTTCTGGGGTGACAGGGGAAATGAAAAGATCTTCACGACCACCCTCAGACAGTTTTGAAAGCCCATAGAAAG
This sequence comes from Octopus sinensis, assembly GCF_006345805.1. Taxonomy (NCBI): domain Eukaryota; kingdom Metazoa; phylum Mollusca; class Cephalopoda; order Octopoda; family Octopodidae; genus Octopus; species Octopus sinensis. Next base: position 11,945,313 of record NC_043014.1, on the reverse strand, counting down.
TGTGAGCCTTTTACGTGAGAAACTGTGGATTTGTATAAAGGACACACAGACACACAGATACACAAACATTTTGCCGTTTATAGATATAGAGATTTAATGTCGACAAATTCAGAAAAACCAGAAACATCATTCGTTACCATTGTTTCTTACCTGATAGAGAGTATCTCAGCTCATCATTGGCATCGTCATCTACAACTGTAAGAGATTTGAAAATAACTCTTTCACCCACGGGCTGCTCTTCTTTCACATAACCGTGAAACGAACCAGAAAACACCGGTTTGTTATCGTTTATATCCGTCACTTGTATTTGGAAACTGCGCTCTACTGTAGAATAACTGTCACTCACTCTGAAACAAAACAAAATAATTTTTGTAGTGTATATGTGTGGATTTATACATACACTCACTAAACAGATTAAGCATACATACGTATTTATACGCTTAGCCGCACACATACATATTCAATATACGCACATGACGCAGTGAGAGTCAAAATTATGTGTACATTTATTTATAACACGCTCCTGAACACTTGAATGTGAAAATTGCATTCGTTGAGAAATTTCCTGTGGGACAATGTCAGGGAATTTTGCGTGTTTTGTGTAAAAAGACAAGACAACGCCTGCTGACGCCAGCAGACTATCATACACTCGTGTTTCCAAATAATTTTGCCTTCTCAGTGGCAGACACCAAGTCGGTCCTTTAGAGATGTTTAGGAACTTCTGTTTCGTTACCAAAACATTAAATACAAAATCACACATTTCATGGCCTAATAACTTCTGGTACATTTCATTTTATTTAATCAGGAAGATGAGAAGCGAAGTCAACAGCATGGGGAACTGAACTTAAAATATTAAACATAGTAAAGCATTTAGTTCAGTACCGCACTCTTTCACCTTTCCAAAACTTAATAATATCAGGAACGTAGAAAGATAAAATTGACCATGGAGGGATTTGATCCCAGTATATGAAGAGACCTAACGAGAAGCATCAAGTATTCCGTCTTATACTCGACCAGTTCTGCGATCCACCGCAGTATATTTTCTTTTTGTATAAGTCTATCAGGAAGCAGCAGTACTCATGCATTTTGTAGGTCCATTCTGACAGAAGAGATAGATGCGGCTGGTGCTCTGCTTCGACACAGGCAGAGCCCTACTTGCAAAGAAAGCATGAGCAGTGGTTTCTGGCCGAAACGTTCCCTTGAAAGTACCTAAGGACAAAGCTGCGGTGTTTAACTGGACAGCATACAAGTCTTGCAAACCATTCTAAATACCTGGATGCAGGTGTACACATGTCTACTATGCAGTATATGCACTCTTGAACACATGTACGATTAACACTGACACATACGCCAAACACCTGTGATTAAATATAAACAATATGTACCACACAGAAACCTACCCGAGAACCTCTAAACGGTGTTTCGACCAGTTAGAAATAACTGCTAAAATTTTCCACTCAAATTAAATCCTACTGACTTAAGTAGCGAAGGTCTCATTAACCAATGTAGTCCTACATTGCGGTGGATAGCAGAATTGGTTGAGCATAAGACGAAATACTGTGTGTTTCTCGTTAGGTCCCTTCATGTATTGGGATCAAATCCCTCCATGGTCAATTTTATCTTTTTACGTTCTTGATATCATTAAGTTTTGGAAAGGTGAATGAGTACGGTACTGAACTAAATGCTTTACTATGTTTAATCTTTTAAATTCTTTCCTAAGTTCACAATTGGTCCATTTGATAAGTATTAACCTAGGGTTAAATAACAACAAAATGCACAGAGAATACTTACTGCAAAGTTAAATCATGCATTCTGTCCCCGCTGACCTCATAATCAAACTTTCGAGCGGTCATCAAATTTTTGCCGTCTAAATAGAAGTTGGAGCCGTATTGTTGAAGCTGAAAATTCAACTGGTCATAAGTTGGATTTTCTACGACAGCACTTAAGATGATACCAGGTTCCGTATTTTCAGATATTTTGATAACTTGGAAATTGGTTGGTTTTATGATTTTCAGAGATGATAAAACTGTGAGAAAATCAAAATAGAACTCTGTGCTCAAAAAAAGGGTTAGCTACGGAATCAAGTGAGGTTCAAGTTCAGTTACATACTACCGAGTAGCACCACTTTACCTTCGGTTTCTTGTGAGATTTTTGTGGAAAACAGAAATTGTGTGCAAGACCGCCGTTTATGTGGCTCTATGATAAGAAGTTTGGTTCCT
>NC_043014.1:11920594-11930594 GCF_006345805.1 Octopus sinensis | reverse complement strand
CACTCCTTGACTAACGGACACGACAAACATGTCGCCCCCCAAAATAACTAATGAAATGGTAGGTAAATAACAGCTAATACAAAACGCCAACTGATGAACAAACAGAAGTACGTGGCCACACTCACACAATATATATGTGTGTATGTGTGTGTAGATCTGTATGTGGGATCGTCTGTGTGCGTGTGTGTTTGTGCGCCATAAAAATCTAGTAGCACTTTTCCTCGCCTGAAGATCGTAATGGCGTGAAACTCAAATCTCGAATCACAAGATAAACAACCAGTTTCAATAAACCATCTACTCTGCAACAGATTTCTATACGAGATCTCATTCACGAAAAGACTTTGGAACACCTGCTTATGTGAGCGTGTGGGTTATTCAGTTTTTAAACTACCGCTGTCATCATCTTTATTTATTTCCCTCTGTTTACTTAACATCTTTTTATATCTCTCGCTTCGTCCGTTCTCTCAGTCTCTATCTCCCCAACTTCGCAGTTTCAGAGAAAGAGCGATAGAAGAGGAAAGAAGGGAGGGAAAGAAGGAAAACTGAAAAGAAAGTGTAGGAAGTAGCAAAAGAGATTTTGATGTCACATATATTTCCGATTCTTTCATTAACCGATACTACCATCCATTCGCAACTTTATTCATTTCTACTTTTTTGGCAATGAATTAGATATTTTCAGCCCCTCTTCGTATTCTTTATTTTCTTTCTTTTTTTTCTTTTTGTTTCGATAACTGTTCAGAAAACGACCTATATAGAATAGAAAACAACAACAACAACAACAACAACAACAACAACAACAACAACAACAACAACAACAACAACAATAATAATAATAATAATAAATGCCCTTATTCAGTACCAATGCACTGATGCAGTACCAGACAATGGTTCTCATGGCTTCTAATCTTAACTGGCGGGAAGTATTATCATGTACATTGTTTTGTCTTGGTATAAAAGATGGACTACAGTGAATATTCTGCTCAATACCACAGATTTTCTTGTCAGTTGCTTGACCTTAACCAATTGAGCATGTCCCTTAGTGGCTGACAATATGTGTATCTCTGATCATGAGCATCATAGCCGTGTGTTGAAAGGAATTCTTGTAGGTTTGGATAATTCACCTTTGGAAACATAGGTGTTTCGTTCAATATCCTTAAACAAACCTTATTCAGGGACCTTTTGAGCGCGATCTGATGAAAATTCTAACTGGGCCCCACCTGCTAGGTCATGTGCTGTTTATCTTGATATGAGATCACCATGTCGCACACATATGGTTGTGATGCATGTGCCTGGTGTACCGTTATTAGACTGGTCGTCATGATGGGTATACTAGGCTTCGTATATTTTACCCCAGTGTCACTTTGATGGCATGTACTACTCTCTCACTCAATAATAATAATAATGATGATGATGATGATGATAATAATAATAATAATAATAATAATAATAATAATAATAATAATAATAATCATTATTATTATTATTATTATCATCATCATTATTATTATTATTATTATTATTATTATTATTATTATTATTATTATTATTAGTATTATAGTAGTAGTAGTAGTAGTAGTAGTAAGTAGTAGTAGTAGTATAGTGGCAAATAAATACCCAAAGAGAGCTAATATTGCCGATGTTGACAAAGCACTTACCCATCAATAGTTGGTGTCTTCTGGCTTAAAAATCAGAAACAAAAGGGTTTATCATAGCAGCCCAAGATCAATGCCTACCTACAAGGAACTACCAGGCCAACATATTAAAGAATGGTAGTAGCCCAACATGTCGTGTATGTAAACAACAAAATGGAGCCATCGAACATGATGTCTCCGGGTACAGTCTTCTTACACCTACAGAGTATCTCAACAGGCATGATAGAGCTGCACAGTATATTTATTGGGTAATTTGCAAAAACTTGGACCTACCTACCCTATGATAACAACTAGTGGGAACACAAACCACCTCCAGTACTTGAAAATGATCACATCTCACTTCTCTGGAACTTCATCGTTCAAACAAACCGGAAGATAGATGCGAATAGGACACATATTATATTCTTTTCTACTCTAGGCACAAATCCCGAAATTTTGGGGGAGTGGTGCCAGTCGATTAGATCGACCACAGTACGTAAATGGTACTTAATTTATCGATGAAAGACAAACGGCACACATTATATTGAAGGACTTCAGACAAAATTCATGCCTCCTTATCGATATGACTGTCCCAGTCGACATAAATATATCTTTCTAGACCTACCAAAAACTGAGCAAGTATAAAGATCTTGAAATAGAAATTGGCAAAATGTGAAACCTCAAGACTAAATACCTTTTGTCATAGGTGCATTAGGAATGATATCAAAACGGGCTGATTGGTATGTAGCTCACTTACCAGGAAATCCAAAAATGGCAGAAATTCAAAAAATAGTGCTCATGGGAACTGCCCATATCCTACGTAAATTACTGTTTATGTAATTTCAAATTTTAAAACAAGTTTATAATTTTCTTATGTTTTCTTAAACATTCTCTGGAACAATACTTTGTGCTAAACCAAATATATGGCATCCTAGGCATAACACTAACTTGAACTTCTAACTTGTTGTCTCTTGAGATCTCTGGGTGAGACGTGTACATATCAAACATATAACAACAACAACAACAACAACAACAATAATAATACGGAGAGTAGACGTAATACCAATTGTAATTGGCGCTCTTGGAAGTATTAGAACTCAACGACCAACATGGCTGAAACGATTGGTGCAAATGTAAAGGTAGAACACCTATAAAAATCAACATTGCATGGAACTGTAAGAATTATTCGCAGGGTTCTTGAAGCATGACCAGTAAACAAGTGTCACCTTGCTGGCTGTGGACAGCTGACACACTCCATCATACGCAGCAAAATAAGCTGTGCGTTTTCATCACATAATGCAAATAGCAATAATAATAATAATAATAATAATAATAATAATAATAATAATAATAATAATAATAATACGCAAAATACTCTCTATGTAATCTCAAGGTTTAAAACAAACATAATTTTCGGTTTAAAAAAAAAAACAACTTTTTTTTTAGACATCCATTAGTACAACACCCCACCCCCCAAATATATGGCACACTAGGCATAACAACAACATGAACTTCCAACCCTGTTGTCTCTTGAGGTCTCTGGGTGAGACTTGGAGCCAACTTGTACAAATATAAAGCAAAAGTCAAACATAGAATAATAATAATAATAATAATAATAATAATAATAATAATAATAATAATAATAATAATAATAATAATAATAATAACAATAACAATAACAACAACAACAACAACAATAATAATAAGCTCAGAAAATATAAAGATTTGATCATCGAAAATCTCTCATATTTTTTGCGCCTACAGAGTATCTCAACAGGCATGATAAGAGCTGCACAGTATATTCACTGGGTAAAAAGGTGTGATGCTCACATATTAGAAGTTCAAAAAATCTTTTCATTTATATTTCACTAAGAAAAAACTCATAATGTTGTATATAAATATGTTTTATCATAACTTGCTTTTTATGTATTTTCTATTTCAAGTATTATTGTTGTTGATCTCACAGGATTTGTTATTTCAGTAATGTTAAAATCCCTCATCACAAAAATTATTAAGAAAAAAACTGATACATCCAATTTTGAACAAAGCCTCATCTTTAACCCGGGCATTGCCGGGTACCTCATCTACTACGTATGTGGGAAATTCTGTCTGTGGGTGTGTTTATGGAGTTGTTAGCTAACTCCCCCTACATAGTTTTATCGATTTTGATGAAACATGAGTAGACCTCATGTCTGAAAACATCATGGCATACTCAAATTGTTGAAAAAAATCGCTAATAGAGCCTCTGGAAGGGATCCTTATATATATCTAATATATTTTTTCTAAATCCTAAAGAAAATAACCCATTCGCCCTTGGAAGAGATTCTTATATGTAGCCAAGGAAAATAACCCATTCATTTTCCTAAATTATTTGGTAAAAATGAAATTGATTATGCTTATTTATTAGTATTTGAACTGTTAGAGTTATTTTCGCAATTTATCCAGTACAACCCTTAAACATGTAACTAGTATTTTCCTAAACAAGAGATCAACTTATTTCGATTAGTAACTCATTCACGAATATATCAACACTAGCGCCCCTGAGGGTAACATTCTCTGTGAACACACAAAAGCCCTTTTCAGAGTTATTTACTTTGAATCGTTATTATCTCATACCTGATTAACCTGTTATTATGTAACATGCTTCACGATTTTAGTATACATACATTTTAGTATACATACATGTTCTAGTATACATACATGTTCTATATACCCTGGGAACGCATTAGAGTCCTTTTCAGGGCTAATTTATTTGAATTCTCACTATCTGGTAACTAATTCCATGTTATTACATAAGTAACTTCACAATTTGGGTATTCATAACTTATTGGGAATCATAGAAATAAGAAAATATGTAAGACAGTTTGTTTTTCTCTGTAAATGCACAAAAACCGCTTTAAGGGCTACATACTTTGTATTGTTGTTATTGGATTAGCGAAACAATTATGAGAAAGGAACCAAGGGATAAGCCCCGCTTTCCCGGGAATTACCGGGTACGTCAGTTAGTCTATATATATGTGTGTGTGTGTGTGTGTGTGTGTGTGTGTGTGTGTATTCTTTTATTCTTTTACGTGTTTCAGTCATATGACTGCAGCCATGCTGGAGCACCGCCTTTAGTCGAACAATTCGACCTCAGGACTTATTCTTTGTAAGCCTCGTACATAATCTACCGGACTATTTTGCCGAGCTGTTAAGTTACGGGGACGTAAACACACCAACATAGGTTGTCAAGTGATAGTGGAGGGGACAAACACAGTTACACATAAATATACATATATACGACGACCTTCTTTCAGTTTAACCTCAATGGACCCACTAAGTTTACCTCCTCATAAGCCCGAGGCTATAGTAGAAGACACTTACCCAAGGTGCCATGCAGTGGGACTGAACCCAGAACCATGTGGTTGGGAAGGAAGATTCTGACCACACAGCTGCAACTATATATATATATATATATGTGTGTGTGTTGTGTGTGTGTGTGTGTGTGTGTGTGTGTGTGTGTGTGTGTGTGTATTACTAGTTTTATTTTGTCTTTTTGTCTTCTCTCCTTGTGCTGTATGGGCATTTAATATGGTTTTAGAGTCAGATCTTGGCTGCTATTTTCAGCATGGCGGTATCTCTTAGATAACCTAAATTATGATTTTAATAATAATTATTACCTTTGAAGGCTTTTTATTTCCATGCTGGCCACTTGATAAGATCGTTATTCAATTTAAATTAGCGATTTTGTCCTTATATATATATATATCTATATATATAAAACTGAAGTTGTGTGAGTGTCTGTCCCCTTCGATTTAGATTCCTAACTACTCCCACATTTTGCGGTGCAGTTTAACCAAATTCGGGTATCTTATAGTCGTGATTCATATCGAGCCCGTCTGGGTATTAGCGCGCGTCTACGATGAGTCTACGATTTTTAAAATAATTTAACATTATTTTTTATTTCATTTTAATGCATATTTTTTCGTGTGTCGATGGCGGCGGAGTTGGCGTCCATGGTCACACCTGCACCTGTGTTGCTTCTCCCCCTTCTTCCCTCCCTCGTGAAGCTGTGGGGAAGGTAGTGTAAGGAAATCAACGTTGTAAAGCGTTGTCAAGGAGACCAGCGTTCTTTTAGAACAACGACTTCATGGCTTGAACACACCAAAACAGAATTGGCAAGAAAGCCCGAATTGGCATCTATAAGGGAAGTAACTCTCTAAAAATTGCTTATATAGTTATTTCCCTTACAAACCTGAGCAACGTCGGGCGATACTGCTAGTATATATATATATATATATATATATATAGATATATATATATATATATATATATATATATATATATACATACATACATACATACATACATACATACATACATACATACATACATACATACATATATATATATATATGGTGCGAGTTGTATCTAGGGACGTAGTTGGTAATTTAATAAAACTTGTCTAATCTTCCAAAATCCAAATGTATTTTAATAAAAATTTCTTCCAATGTTCTCAATAAGCTTCCTTATGAGATTTTTATATGAATCCACCTTCAGCTTCGATGACTGCTTCAATGCGAGACTAGAATCATTGACATACCTTCACTAAATGGTCCTTATTTATTTCGGACAACGCTTAAACAATTTGTTTAATTAGCTGTCTTCGTACACGTATCATTATACAAATTGAAATCGATAAACTCAGTGATACGATCATAATTTGATGATGACTTCTTAAAGTCGTGTGGTTGCGCATTTCTCCGTTGAGAGAACTTGGTGTACATGGCCTCTACGGAACACACTAATTACAGGTGAATGATCTTGAGTCAGGTCATTCACCTTTTTTCTTTTCAGACACGTTTCCATTTGTTAGTACGTATTTATAGATTCACCGTCTTATTTTTTCTTGTACTAGACTCTGCAAAAGTTGGTATACAGTAAGGATTATGCTAGTATTATTATAGGGGGACTAGGGTTCATTTAATACTAGAATTCATTTCTTGTTTGTACCTTCTTGAGCCATGCCTGGCTCATAAGGGACGGTTTACCCGGTTTTATTGGCGTATAGGTTCCCCTCCCGGACGGAATGCCGGTCCGTCGCAGGTGAGCTGCTAGATGCAGGAAAAAGGAGGGAGTGAAAGTTGTGATGAAAGAGTCAGCAGAAGTCTGCCATTACCTTCTGCCGGAGCCGCGTGGAGCTTTGGTGTTTCGCTCATATACACAAACATCGCCCGGTCTGAGATTCGAACCCGCGATTCCTCAACTGCAAGTCCACTGCTCTAACCACAGAATTCATTTAGTTCATTAAACTGCTCTAACCACAGAATTCATTTAGTTCATTAAATTCATTATTACTACTTTTACTCTATCTATTTTTTCTCAAAGGTGATGAGCTGGCAGAATCGTTAGCACGCTGGGCAAAATACTTAGCGGCGTTTCGTCCATCTGTACGTTCTGGGTTCAAATTCCGCCGAGGTCGACTTTACCTTTCATCGTTTCGGGGTCGAAAAAATAAGTACCAGCTGATCACTGGAGTCGATTACATCGACTAGCCTCTTCCCCTCAAATTTCAGGCTCCGATCTTGATGGCCTTGTGTCAAAATTTGAGGTCAATATTTCTATTTTCAAAATTTCTTTTGTATAATACATCTGTTATTTGCAGGTAAAAGGGAAATTCAACAATGGCTTGCAGTTTAACAGAGAAGAAGCGCGAATGGACTTTGAAGCCGTACTGGAAGACAGAGAACAGTGAACGTATGCGAGGGCAGTGGCGAAGAATATTTGCATTGCCTGCACCAACGAGGTTTACGGTTTACTGCATACGTAACAAATTTGAGCGGATGGGACCTATCTACAACTCGGTAACCCTCTGCATATTTATTATTTATCATACACACACGCGCGCGCGTTCACCCACCCCAACGAACACATACATGTATACGAACATATATATTAATTTGTAGGATAAGATAGGGATTCAAAAACATTGTGTGACTGAAAGGTGAATATATTTATTCATTTAGAAGAAGGTAGCGAAACAGCTGTAATCAAAGCATATTAAGCGGTTTAATAAATATATTCACCACTCATAACTCCTGATTTTTTATCATTTACACACAAACGTATGTATGTATATATATAATATATATATTAATAAAAAGAATTCCAACCTGTCTGATTTTCACGTTTTATTACAATCTTATAATGATATATTATAAGATAATATATTATAATTGAATAAAATAAAATGAATAGTAGAATGTTAAATATTCATTCTGATTGAACTAGTACTTTCATGCATGAATTCTGCAATCTTCGGGTTCAGGTAGTAGTGTTGACAGTCATGCTTCACAATTTTTGACTGTAGCAAGATGATTGATTCTGTGCTATAATACAGCTGGAGCCTACCCGCTGTATTTATAGCACAGAATCAATCATCTTGCTACAGTCAAAAATTGTGAAGCATGACTGTCAACACTACTACATGAACCCGCAGATTGCAGAATTCAATGCATGAAGTATAGTTCAATCAGAATGAATATTTAACATTCTACTATTTCATTTTTATTTTATTCATTATAATATATTATCTTATAATATATCATTATAAGATTGTAAATAAAACGTGAAAATCAGACAAGGTGGAATTCTTTTTATTATATTCTTCTATACACAATCACACCACCAACCCATATATATATGATATATATATATAATATATATATATATATTATATATATATATATATATGTGGTGTGTGGTGTGTGTGTGTATATAAAAGGAACACTCCGTCGGTTGCGACGATGAAGGTGCCAGCTGATACAATCAACGGAACAGCTTGCTCGTGGAATTAACGTGCAAGTGGCTGAGCATACCACAGACACGTGTACTCTTAACGTAGTTCTTGGGGAGATCCAGCATGATACTTCAGCGTGGCCCTTTTTTGAAATACAGGTACTACTCATTTTTGCCAGTTGAGTGGACTGGAGCAACTCGAAATAAAGTGTCTTGCTCAAGGACACAATACGCCGCTGGGAATTGAACTCAAGATCTTACGATCATGAGCCGAATGCCCCTAACCACTAAGCCACGCGCGCGTGAGTGTATATACATATATATTTATATACACGCATGCACACACACACACACCACACACACACATATATATTAAAGTCTTTGTGAAAATTAATTGATACAGTCTTAGTTTTTCTAAACCAGCGAGCCCATTATAATATTTACATATTGACTATAACATATTGATTATATTGTCTATTGTATTTTTGGTATTTTCCGATCGTGTCTTTCGCTCCAGTTCGTTAGAGTCACATCTTCTCGGATGTTCTCTCGCAATGAAATTTGTATCGTTAGCAAGGGTCTTTCCACGGCCCTTTGTGTCGTAGCCATTCGATGTTCTCCTTTCTTCGTAATGACTCATGGCTTACATGAACTGAGCAGATACACTTCTAAAAACGAAAAATAAAGAAACCTGATCTCACTTTCTCGATTTAACCAATACTAAACGAAATTTTGCAGAACCATTCAGTCCGGCTTTGTAAGCGTCATTAAGTAAAAAAAAAAAAAATTAAAAAAAAAACTTAATTAAGTAATTAATATATGCGTATCTGTCAACAACTGATTTTGATAAAACAATTACTCAACTAATAATTTCATGGAACTTGGAAATAATCCAAGAGAATGACAGTTCTGTTTTTCACTTAATTCAACCTGCTTTCATTTGACAACTAAATAATCTGTTTAAGAAGTATCAAGGCAGCTGTAATCTCAGTTACTCTTTCTCTCTTTTTACTGCTCTGCTCCCTTTCTTCCTCTCCTTCTTTTTCCTCTCCCCACTTCTTTACCTTTCTCTTTGACGCGCGTGTGTGTGTATCTACGTATGTGTGTACATATATGTTTTCTTTATTTTAAGTATTCGGATGTTTTCAGGGCCAAGGGTGCTAACCTGCGGCTCAACCACTTGCATTTAGGAAAGTGACTCTAAGTAAAGCCTTCTCTGTTGATTACTTGCCGAGGTTAACGAAGTATAGTGAAGTATAGTGTGGGTCACGAAGCATAGAAAATTGAGGCTGGTGAAGTCGTAGAAATTCTCCGACAAGTCGTAGAAATTCAAGGCGGCGAGCTGGTAGAATCGTTAGCACGTCGGGCGAAATGCTTAGCGTTACTTTGTCGGCCGCTACGTTCTGAGTTCAAATTCCGCCGAGGTTGACTTTACCTTTCATCCTTTCGGGGTCGATTAAATAAGTACCAGTTACGCACTGGGGGTCGATATAATCGACTTAATCCGTTTGTCTGTCTTTGTTTGTCTCCTCTGTGTTTAGCCCCTTGTGGGTAATAAAGAAATAAGAAATTCTCCGACATGGTAAGGAACC
>NC_043014.1:11907426-11920494 GCF_006345805.1 Octopus sinensis | reverse complement strand
TTTAAAGTGCAGATTGATGGATTTAAATTAAGTTGATTGTAATTTAAAATGGTCGGTTATCTAATAGATATATTAAAATATTTGGTTCGCTGAGCTTGCTTTGGCTATTATTGTTTTGTTTTATTACTAATTAATATCACGTAATCATGACAATTGTACAAGTTACAATCATTTATTAGTTACAATCTTTTTCGCTCTCTGGCTGTGTGGTAAAGTAGCTTGCTTATGAACCGCATGGTGTCCAGGTTCAGTCACACTACGTGGCAACTGGCAAGTGCCTTCTAATATAGCTCGGGCGACCAAAAGCCTTGTGAGTGGATTTGGTAGACGGAACTAAAGAAAGCCCGTTGTAGTATATATATATGTATATATATATAGAGATAGATAGATATATATATGTGTGTGCGTGTGTGTGCGTGCGTGTGTGTGCGTGCGTGTGTGTGCGTGTGTGTGTGCATCTGTGTGCATGTTTGTGTCTCTGATTGTTCCCCCAACATCGCTTGACAACCGATGCTGGTGTGTTTACGTCCCCGTTACTTAGCGGTTCGGCAAAAGAGACCGATAGAATAAGTACTACGCTTACAAAGAATAAGTCCTGGGGGGCGATTTCCTCGACTAAAGGCGGTGCTCCAGCATGGCCACAGTCAAATGACTGAAACAAGTAAAAGAGTAACTATACATGAGTGTCTGTGTGTGTGTGTGCGTGTGTGTGAGAAGTGTTTATGCATTAAGCAATCAACAGAATTTTATTGTTCGCCTTGTTTGTAGATTATTTGTCATAATACGGCACTCACCACATCCCCTTAATTACCGTAACAGTGATTTGTAACACAAACAAAAACGCCAGGATGTTTTCCTTTATTATTATATTAACTTGTTAAAGACGGCGAGCTAGCAGAGCATCGGGGCAAAAAACATGCTTTCGGGATTTGCTCCAACTCTTTACATACTTGAAAACCCGGTAAATTTCCACTTTCTGTGGAAAGACTGTGTTTGTCCCACGCTACCGTTTGACCACCATTGCTATTGCTGGTGTGTTTACATTCGTGTATCATAGCAATTCGGCAAAATTAACCGACAGAATAAGTACCAGGTTTAATAATAATAATAATAATAATAATAATAATAATAATAATAATAATAATAATAATAATAATGATGATGATGATGATGATGAGGAGGAGGAGGAGGAGGATGACAATAATAATAATAATAATAATAATAATAATAATAATAATAATAATAATAACGATGATCACAGGGATTCGACAGGTCCCACTAAAATTCTGCAAGGTGGTGCCCCAGCATGGCCGCAGCTTAATGGACTGAAACAAGTAAAATATAAACGATGAAAGATCTAATAACGGATTCAAATTTTGGCGCAAGGCCAGCAATTTCGGATTGGGGTTAAGTCGATTATATCGACCCCAGTGTTTGACTGGTAACTTATTTATCGATTTCGAAAGAGTGAAACGCAACGTTGACCTCGGTGGAATTTGAACTCCGAACGTGAAGACGGACGAAATTGCTGCTAAGCATTTTTCCTGGCGCGGTAACGATTCCACCAATTTGCTGTCTTATACTTCCAGATCCATAATTCTTTCTACTGTTGATACAAAGCCTGAAATTTGGGTTGGGGGGAGCTCGCTAATCATTTACATCAACCCCAGTGCTTAACTGGTACTTATTTTATTGACCCCGAAAAGAGGGAAAGCAAAGTTGACCCCGGTGGTATTTGAAATCAGAACATTAAGTCGGAACAAATGCAGCTGAGCATTTTGTCCGACGCTGTAACGATTCTGTCGGCTTATCGTTTTATACTTCCGGATTCGTAATATAAAGTCGATAATACCGACTTACCCATATCCTTCAAAATTGCTGGCCTTGTGCCTAAATCGGAAACAATAATTAAATAAGATAATGGTATTAGGAAGGGGAAATGGCCATGGTTCTTGCAGACCTGCATTTCCCACCCTAGCGAGATTGATGTGAGGATGTTCTGCTTCATCATGCCTGCATCTTATATCTTTTCTCGTTTATATTTTACTTGTTTCAGTCCATTAAGCTGCGGCCATGCTGGGGCACCGCCTTGGAGAATTTTAGTCGAACCTGTCGAATCCCTGTGATTATTATTATTATTATTATATTATTATTATTATTATTATTATTATTATTATTTACTCTACTACTCTACTACTACTACTACTACTATTATTATTATTATTCTATTATTATTATTATTATTATTATTATTATTATTATTATTACTACTACTACTACTACTACTATATTATTATTATTATTATTATTATTATATTATTATTATATTATTATTACTACTACTACTACTACTACTATTATTATTATTAGTATTATTATTATTATTATTATTATTATTATTATTATTATTATTATTATTATCATTATTATTGAGTAAGAGAGCAGTGCATGTCATCAAAGTGACACTGGGGTAAAATATACGAACCCAGTATATCCATCATGAACTACCCGTATGATAAGGTCACCAGGCACATGTATCACAACCCTATGTGCGCGACATGGTGATCTCATATCAAGATAAACAGCACATGACCTAGCAGTGGGGCCCAGTTAGAATCTTCTTCTGGTCGAGTAGCCCATCCCGCTCAAAAGGTCCCCGAATAAGGATTGCTTAAGGATGTTGAACGAATCACCCATGTTTCCAAAGGGGAATTATCCAAACCTCGAAGAATTCCTTTCAATACACGGCTATGATACTCCCCCACTACTTCTGCTTGTGATCAGAGATGCACGTATCGTCAGCCACAAAGGGACATGGTCAACTGGTTAAGATCAGTAGCCAAGACAGCCACTGCCTGGTACTACATCAGGAACATTATTATTATTATTATTATTATTATATTATTATTATTATTATTATTATTATTATTATTATTATTACTATTATTATTATTATTATTATTATTATTATATTATTATTATATTATTATTATTATATTATTATTAAACCTAGTACTTATTCTGTCGGTTAATTTTGCCGAAACGCTATGTTACGCGAACGTAAACACACCAGCAATGGTGGTCAAACGGTGACGGGGGACAAACACAGTCACAAAGATCCACACTCCAAATATACGAAGATACACTCACTCATACACACACACACACACACACACACACACCACACACTGCATCATTGTGTCTCTGTTAGTTAACCTCCCCCACAGTTTGATAACCGATGTTTGTTTCCGTGCCCGTAACATAGCTTTTCGACTAATGGATCTTAGTGATTAAGTACAAGACTTTAAACTTAGTACTGGGGTCAGTTTGTTCGACTAAACTCTTGAAGGCGGTACACCAGCCTGGCCGTAGTCCAATGAGTGAAGCAAGTAAATGATAAAACATAAAAAAATTAATATCGTTAAATGTTCACAATTCAGCAAATATATCCTGAATAATGATAAGGGATTTTCAACCTAAAATCAACTTTCCAACAGAAATCTCGAAATGTCCCTCAGCCTAATAATGGTTTCTAATTAGGGGTTTAGTAACAAGATGATTCAATCAATCCTTATGCTTCACTTGTATTTATTTCATCTTTCATCGAATGGGATGGAAAGCAAAGTTAATCCCGGTCGAATTGGAATGTAAAGGGACGTAAGCCAAGGTGTTTTGTTCAGTTCCTATGCTTATTAGTAGTAGCTTTGAGTTTGATTTTCTGAACCTTTTGAGCCTAATAGCCTTATGAGCCTTATGAGCTCTTGGACTCATAAGGTCGGTTATCCGGTTTCCGTGGCGTATATAAGTGACCAAAACCACAACATTCTCCCTGGAAGAGACGCCGATTTCTGATAGAGGAGATAGAAAATTTCGCCTGTTATTAGATGAATCCAATGATATCAATAATTATATAGTGACACTCACAGAAAAGTGGTACATACGTATCTCAGTATGGTATCTTTAGAAACATGTGATGCAGATTGCATTGTAGATGCCTTAAAAATTGAATTTGCGAAAAAGAAATTAGATATAAAAAAAATTTACTGGCTATAGGAACCGACAATGCTAGAATAATGATAGGAGTCAACAATGGTGTTTTCCAGAAATTAAAAAAAGTTCCACCATAACTTCTATTTAGATGTGTATGTCATTCTTTACAGTTGGCAGTAATCCACACTTGTGCTGAATGCTTGCCCATAAATTTTGAATTTTTAGTATCCGAAACCTATAAATGGTTCTCTCATTCTTCAACAAGACAAAGTACCTACAAACAACTTTACCTTGCTATCAATGATAAAGAGCATTTGTAGATCGTGAATTCTTGTACAACTAGGTGGCTGTCAATAGAACCAACAGTAAATAGAATTTTAAGCCAATGGTTTGAATTGCAAACTCACTTCCAAACTATAACTACAAAAGAAAAATGTTTTACAGCATAAACGTTACATGAAATGTTTTGTGAACTTTACCTTTTATTTTTGCATCCAATTTTAAAACATGTTCAGGAAGTGAATAAACTGTTTCAATCAAACACTGTCGACAAAACAAAATTAATTTAAGATCTTTCAAATTTGATCAAATCTGTTGCTAATATGATAGTGTTGCCAACATGTAGAAATGATACTCTTGATCCGGATGCTTCTATTGAAAAATTTTTGGATCCTAAACCAAATCTAGGCTACAGATTTGAGAGAAAGATAGCAGAAATGATTATCAAGAAGACTGTAACAGCCACCGAAGAAAATAATATTCGCAAAGAGCACAATTTTTACTCTGCCTTTATAAAGAGCTCAAGAGCCGTTTGCCAGGAAATATTAATATACTGAGGAATATCAATGTTTTTCAGTAGAGAATATTTTGCAGCATTTCAAAGAGCTAATTTTACCTGTCTTAGAAGCAATGCATCTAAATGAAAAAAAAATGCTTCAATTGAAATTCAGTTTAATAGCATTCATTTAGTCAAATGGACAAATACATCTAATACTGAGGAATTCTGGCTGGAGGTCTTGGAATATAAAGATGCTACTGGAGGAAATCCTTTTAGAGATGTTGCAATTTTTGCCATTAATCTATTGACATTGCCAAACTCAGATGCAGAAGTTGAACGGTTGCTCAGTAGTATGGGTGTAATCAAATCAAAATTGAAAAACAAAATGCATCTTCCTATGCTTAGATCAATATTGTCTATAAAATATGGCCTGAAAAGACATGGCAAATGTTGCAAAAACTTCGATATTCCAAAACACATAATTAACAAGATTGGGACCTCGAAAGTATACAGAAGTCAAGACCTAGGCACTGCATCTGAAAGTGATCAAATCAGAGAAAATCAAGAAATTATTTCTCAAAACTGAATACAATTAAAGAAAATAAAAATGTAAATAAAAATTAAACTTTTTGATATAATTAGTCTTTAGCAATTTCTTTTCTAATTTAGCATTTTTGGGGTATTTTTTCTACTGAAATTTAGCATGCAGTGTAATAAGTAAATAGGAAAAAGTTGGACTACATGAGAACTCTCAGAAAACTGAATATGAAAGGTAATACTGGAATATAGGGGAATATAGGAAAGAGAATATATAACAGGGGAAGTGTAAATACAAATGCAAATAGCGTATCAACTAGATATTGCTGACACATAGCATATAATATACATATTGGTAACATTTACCAATGAGAAAAAAGAGCAAATTTATTTGGTCATCAGAATTTATGAACATAAAGACATTAATTGAAAGCTTTATGAAACAAAGATGGCAGTAGAATGAACTTTCGAATTCAAAAATTAGATGGAGTACTCCAGTGAGTAATTAGAGCCCATATCGGATAATTTAGAACGTAAAATATATTATAAAGGGAAACAACTTCAACATCAGCAAGTGATTAAGAGTTACTCACAATATTTATACATATACATACATACATACATACATACATACATACATACACGCATACATATACATACATACATACATACACATACACACACATACACACATACACACATACACACATACATACACACACACACATATAAACACACATATAAGCCCCTACATTGTACACACACGCACACATATATACATACATTCACTCGCACGCACGTACACACACACGCACACACACACACATTTACATATATATATACTATACACTCACACACACATACACACGTACAAACACACACAAACTCACATACACACCGACAGATATACATACACAATATACACCTATCCGCGCACGCACACATACACACAAACACATACAAACGCACACATACACACAAACACATACAAACGCACACATACACGCACACACATACACGTACATACATATGCTCTCACACAAATGAACCCACACATACATCCTTACACACACACACGCACGTACAAGCACACACGCACTAGGTTAAACAGTTACTCGCCACACACCCACATTCTACGCATACACACACGAACACACACTACAAAACACACACCACATGATACATATAGCCCTTTGTTGTTTTTTTGACCCGGCTTTGACCTGGCCTGATACAAACAGCTAGTAGTCATCACGACAGCTGGCTTGTCATTGCCTTTTATCACCAAAAATACACACACACACACACACACACACACACACACACACGCGCATTCCTTTTTTTTGAACTCTCTTGCCTTATAAAACCATGTTTCGACCACCTTCAACTTCTGTTCTTTCAACATGTGATCTCTTGAGCACTACCAGCTCAAATATTTTCTCCTCTGTCTTCCCTCCTTGGGATCTTTCCTTCTCCTTGTTTCCGACGAAGAGCTCCACTCGAAACGTTAAACCCTCCTTCCCTTCTTTCCTGAGCGTCAATAATACTTTAATTGTTCCACGTCCTGCGTTGCTGTGTTTTTTCTCATTTTTTCTCTTTTTTTCTCTTTTTTTCTGTGTTTTCTTGTTTGGATTAACTATTATATATATATATATATATATATATATATGCGTATGTGCGTGTGTGTATATATGTGTGTGGTGTGTGTGTGTATGTGTGTGTCTGGTGTGTGTGTGTGTGTGTGTGTGTGTGAGTGTGTGAGTGTGTGTGTGTGTATGTATATATTTATGTGTCTGGATCTTTGTGCATATGGTTGTACCCCCGTCACCGTTTGACAACCTGTGCTGGTGTGCTTCCGTCCCCATAACTTAGAGGTTTGGCAAATGAGACCGATAGAATAAGTACTAGGCTTGAAAAATAAGTCCCAGGGTCGATTTGCTCGACTAAAACTCTTCAAAGTGGTGCCCCAGCATGGCCGCCATCAAATGACTGAATCAAATAAAAGAATATTGTGAGAAACACTTCATCACTTGGATCTTTTCTGTTTGGCTGCTCTGAGGAAAATTTTTAAATTAAAAGAAAAATTTCAAATTTGGTGTATTGATGTCATTTTCCACGCTGAATCACGGGAGCTAATTCACTTTTTCCAAAAATCTGTTTTAAAAATTTAGAGAGGTTTAACGTTTGATCAATTTTACCCAGTCAGAAATCGGGATTTGGAAAATCAATTGTGCGTGACTTCACGTTATATCAACTATAAACAAAAGAAATGTCGGAATTCTTCTTTACGCACACCATATAACTCTTCGTGACTTTTTAATTTTGGTGGAATTTTCAGAAAATTTTTGTGAAGGAGTGGTTGTGTGTAAGTAGCTTGTTTACCAACCACATGGTTCCGGGTTCAGTCCCACTGTGTGGCACCTTAGATAAGTGTCTCCTCCTCCTCCTCCTCCTCCTCCTACTACTACTACTACTACTACTACTAATACTACTACTACTACTACTACTACTACTACTACTACTACTATCATTCACCATCTTTCTCTCCCTCACTCTCTTCACTCTCTCCATTTTCTCTCTCCCTCCTCTCTTTCTCTCTCCGCTCTCTCTCTCTTTTTCTCTTTCTCTCTCTCTCTCTCTTTCTCTCTATCTCTCTCTCTCTCTTCTTTAACTTCACCATCAGAACATCACCCCTCGGCTAAAATTATATTTTTTAACTCTCCTCTTCTACCTTCAACTAACTTTCTTGACCACATAATAAATATTGCGTTCCTCCTACCTCTCGTCATGGACGCTTCTCTCTCTCCGTCTTTTTCTGTCTCCCTCTCTCTGTCTTACTCTTCACCTTAACCTCTTTTCCTCACTCCTCTTTCTTTCTCCTCTATTTCCTTTCAACTAATCGCATGAAAGCGTTAAAGTTACATTTCTTCTACCTCAGGTTATGGACACTTCTCTCTCACTCTTTTTCTCTAATCACGTGAAAGCGTTACCAACGGGCTAAGTAACGTAGATAAATGTGCAATATTAGTCATGAGAAGGGGACAGGTAGTCAACTGCGAAAGCATTCAATTACCAGATGACCAGACATTAAAATCATTGAAAGGAGGAGAGAGTTATAAGTAGTTAGAAGTATTAGAATCTGACAAAGTACTAACTGTAGAAATGAAAGCGAAACTTGAGAAGGAGTACATCAGAAGGGTGAAGGAACTAATGAAATCAAAGCTAAATGGCCCAAATCTAGTGAAGGCTGTAAATACTTGGGTAGTATCATTACTTAGATTCTCATCAGTTTTTGTAGATTGGACAATAACTGAAGTAGCAAAGTTAGACAGAACTAGGAAGGAATTTAATATGAATGGAGGACTTTACCTAAGGGCAGGAGTAGCAAGATTACACTTACCTAGAATGGGAGGCAGAAGATGGTTAATATCAGTAGAAGACAACATGGAGTTAGCTAGAGTTTATATAGATTCCTACGTAGGTAATAGTGAAGAACGTTTCGTAAAATCTGCTAGAGTCACAGCAAGACAGGGAAACCAAAAAACCCAAATGAAGCTAAAAACCAGAAATTATCTGACTGGCATGAGAAGGCGTTACATGGTAGATTCTACAAGTTAATATACATGCATCTTTTAGACTAAATTTGTGAACTGTTCCAAATATTATGGTATTAAATCCAAAATCTGTAAACGTTTGCGGGCGAAATATTAAATGCATTGGCTGGCTGGACACTCTGTCAGTTACGACGACCAGTGTTCCAGACGATTCGATGAACCGAACAGCCTACTCCTGAAATTAACTTGCAAGTGGCTGAGGACTCCACAGATATGCGAATCCTTAAGGTAGTTCTCAGGAAGATTTAGCGTGACACGGAACGTGACGAGACTCGCCCTCTGAAACACAGGTACAACTCATTTTTGCCAGCTGAGTTGACGTGAAATAAAGTGTCTTGCTATAGAGACTCAACACGCCGCCTGGAATCGAACTCACAACGTTATGATCGTGAACTGAATATCCAAGTCACTTAGCTATGTACCTTCACATTAAATTCATTTTTAGGCTGTGTGGTAAGTAGCTTGCTTACCAGCCTCATGGTTTCGGGTTCAGTCCAACTGCGTGGCACCTTGGGCAAGTGTCTTCTACTATAGCCTCGGGCCGACCAAAGCTTTGTGAGTGGATTTGGTAAACAGAAACTGAAAGAAGCTCGTCGTATATATGTATATATATATATATATATATATATGTGTGTGTGTGTGTGTGTGTGTGTGTGTGTGTGGTGTGTGTGGTGTGGTGTGTGTTTTGTGTATGTGTCTGTGTTGTCCTCCCAACATCACTTGACAACCGATGCTGGTGTGTTTCGTCCCCGTAACTTAGCGGTTCGGCAAAAGAGACCGATAGAATAAGTACTGGGCTTACAAAATAATAAGTCCCGGGGTCGATTTGCTTGACTAGAGGCGGTGCTCCAGCATGGCCACAGTCAAATGACTGAAACAAAGACAAAGAATAAATGAATAAAAGAACGCATTAAAGGTGTTAAAATATCCAGTAAAACCTGTAAACCTTTGTGAAATCATTGAATCAACATACAAAATTTCGTCTTGTATGCTCGAAGGAAAAGCTAACCATACAGCTGGCTATAGGTGAGGATCATAGATCTTAGATAGAAATAAAGCAACATAAAATATGATTGAAATCTGTATCGCAGACATGGCTTGTCATCGTTTCAAACCACTACAGCGCACATGTTTCATACTAACAGGAGATAAATATTGCCGTTTCATCTTTATATCAATAGCATACACTTCTTGTTTTACTAATTAGTCGGGGTAGTGGGTAGTGGGGGAGGAATGGAGGCCTGTGACCACTTACAGCTCCCCTGGCATGTTACTTCGGATGAGTAAAAGTGATCAAAAGGAAAACGACACCATTGAGAGATGTTCTCCTAATCCATATGTGCATGCGTGTATTTGTGTCTGTCTATCCATCTATCTATCTATCTATCAATCTATCTATCTCTATCATCTTATCTATCTATCTATCTATCTATCTATCTATATATATATATATAGTATAATATATATACATTATATAATATATATATATTATATATATATACTTTGATACTTTGATAGGTTTCGGCCATTATTGGCCCAGGCCATGTCTAACTTAATATATATTGTATATATATATATATTATATATAATATATATATATATATATTATATATATTATATATATATATATATATAGACATACATACATATATAACACACACACAATACATACATATATAATAATGGACAGGGTGCGGTAAAAAAAACTTCGTCTAAATTTCGCAAAAATAATACTGACATCTCATTTTAACAGATATTATACCCAAATTACATAAAAATATCTTGAAATACTAAAGAGTAAATTTATTGAATAAAATTGCCATTGGCTTGAACTACGGCTCCAGATGACTTCAGAATCCCCTTGCAACTTTCTGGACGGTCCCTCGTTAAGTTGGTGAATGCTGTCATAATCCTTGCCTTCAGTTCATCTTTGGTGTTACAAGGAATTTTGGTGGTCTCTCATTCAGCTGCCTCCCACAGGTTGGGGAGTTAGGTGGCCAAACATTAGGGGTGGTGTGGTCGCAGAAATTGTCTGACAGCCACGACTAGGTTCTCCTGCTTGTGTGGCATGGTGCAGAGTCCTATTACCAGACATAGGGCAGCATTACCTCCTCCAGGCACTTGATATAGGCCACCGTGTTGAGTCTAAGGCCGTGTGGGAAGATAAATGGAGGCATAACGTCGCCATCATTAGTGATCACTCCAAACACCATGATGTTGACTGAATGTTTGATTTTTAACTCTCTCGATACATGTTTTGGAGACACGGCAAGAAAACGGTTGTTCTGTGTGTTCACCATCTGATCCTGGCAGAAATTTTTTCTCATTTCAGTAAAACCAAAGCGTACTCGGTTAGAGGAGATGCTTGAGTTTGCTCAAAAGTTTCGTAGCGTATCCTTTCCTCTTCTCCTTGATGGCTTGGGATAAAAATTGACCCTTTATCATCTTGTATGAGGAATACCAAATTTCTTCATGCACTACCTGCCTGATAAGAAACTCAGACATTGCCATGTCCCTAGCAATGAATTTGACTGACTTGGAGGGATCGTTGTCAATCATAGCCTGGATCTCACCAACAAATTCAAGAGTTCTTTTCTTATCAGAACAATCAGAGTGAGTTTTTAGAGCCGCCATAACTTCGTAATCACCATTAGACCCATCCAATTCCTTTCGAATCATATGCAGTGTCCTCAGATTGACACCCTACACTATGAAGTGTTCGTATTGGAGCTTCCGGGACGAATGCCAAGCTGTACAGCATGTTGTTTCCAAATTTCTGGTAGAGTGAATTGCGTCATGGTGCTGTTTTTCTCACAGACGGTGGGCAGCTGACCCTACAATACTGTGTAGTCAACAAAATCAAAAAGCAGACAATGCGCATGCGCGAAATTAAAAATATAAAGTGTTAACAATTTACCCATCGCACCCTGTATGTATGTATGTATATACGTGTAAATATTTATATATATATATATATATATATATATATATAATATATATATATATATATATACGTATAATAATATATGTATGTATAAGATGTGTTTGTATGAGTACAAGTCAAAGTCACGTTAAAATAGTTGACATTTTATTTTATATTACGTTATTATAACCTTGCGCGCATACGAAAGCAAGATATTGTAGTCATCCATCTTTTTCTGTTTGTCTGTGTTTGCAAAATTACTGGAAAGCGGTTAAATGGATTTTCACCACATTTAGCAGAAATATTCATCGGGTGAGAGGCTCGAAGTGATGAACATTTCGTTTCATTATCTTAAAAAATGATACTTTTTTAATCGAACTTACAAATTTTCCGATAAGCAAGTGGTCATATTATTTTGTTCACTTTCCTTTTTCATCTGAATCGGTCCTCGTCTGCGTGTCTATCGATCATTGTGTACCTATGCGCGCGTGTGTGTGCACAGTGATGGAGGGTTTCGTTTATTTACGAGTTGATTTCTTAATTTCACAGGTGTTAAATACCTATAGTTGGAATACTAAAAAAAAATAATAATTCACTTCAACAGAAAATCATGGGCAAGCAACGCGTGGTAAGCCACACTATAATTTTCAAAAAAAATTATATGTACGCAGGGTATGGCTTGGCCTTCCGATGCCTTTTTTTTTCATTCTTATTGAGAAGGCAGTGAGCTGGCAGAATCGTTAGCATGCTGGACGAAATGCTTAGCGGTATTTCGTCTGCCGCTACGTTCTGAGTTCAAATTCCGCCGAGGTCGACTTTGCCTTTCATCCTTTCGGTGTCGATTAAATAAGTACCAGTTACGCACTGGGGTCGATATAATCGACTTAATCCGTTTGTCTGTCCTTGTTTGTCCTCTATGAGTTTAGCACCTTGTGGGTAGTAAAGAAATAGGTATTTCGTCTGACGCAACGTTCTGAGTTCAAATTCCGCCGAGGTCGATTTTGCCTTTCATCCCTTCAAGGTCGATAAATTAAGTACCAGTGAAACACTGAGATCGATGTAGTCGGCTAGTCCCCTCACCCCAAATTTCAGGCCTTGTGCCTTTAGTAGCAAAGATTATTATTATCATTATTATTATCATTATTATTATTATTATTATTATTATTATTATTATTATCATCATTATTATTATATCATCATCATCATCATCATCATCATCATCATCATCA
>NC_043014.1:11894926-11902426 GCF_006345805.1 Octopus sinensis | reverse complement strand
TTAGAAAAACTGAAGGACCACTGCAATAAGTGTGTGAATCTGAGAGGAGAATATGTTGGATAAAATCATAATTAACTGATCCTCCTGTATTTTCTTTTACTCAAAGCCAGGGACTTTTCAGCACCCACTCGTATTTTTAATTTTTTAATATTTTTTCAGTCATTGGTCATTGGACTGTACCCCATTGGTCAAGAAGGGTTTAGTCGAACAAACTGACCTCAGTACTTATTATGTCTTACGTCTGTTACTTACTCTATCGGTCGTTTTCGTCAGACCGCTAAGTTACGGGAACGTACAAAAAAAATATATTATATAGGTGCGTAATACGCATCTCTCTCGTCGGAAACAAAACATAGTTTTAATAAATGCCCGAGTGAAGTGAAATGATAAGGAAAAAGTGTGGTTGTGTGGTAAGAAGCTTGCTTCCCAACAGCATGGTTCCACGTTCAGTCCCACAGCGTGGCACCTTGCGCAAATATCTTCTACTATAGCTGCGTGCCGACCAAAGCCTTGTGAGTGGACTTGGCAGACGGAAACTGAAAGAAGCCCGTCGTGTGTGTGTGTGTGTATAAATATATATTTATATATATCCACACACACACACACATATATATATATATATATATATATATATCCACACACACACACATATATATATATGTATGTATGTGTGTATGTCTTTGCGTCTATGTTTGTCGCCCCACCATCGTTTGAAAACCGATGTCGCTATGTTTATGTCCTCGTAATCCAGCGGTTCGGCAAAAGTGACAGATGAAATAAGTACTAGGCTTACAAAGAATAGGTCCTTGAGTCAATTTCTTTGACCAAAAATACCCCTTCGAGGTGGTGCTCCAGCATGGCCGCACTCAAATGACTGAAACAAGTAAAAGAATTAAACAATGAAAGTATCTTTTATTGCCCTTTAGTGCGGCCATACTGGAGTATCGCCTTGAAGGGTTTAGTCGGACAAAATGGACCCCCAAGACTTATTTTTAACGCTCAAACAACTGGAATAATTATAGTTGTATTCTGTATTCCTCTTCATCAACGGCTGAAATTCGAACGCATTTGGATACGACTACAGGGGAGATTATTAAGTATTTAACATGCGCCACTCAGGCCATAAGGAAAAAAAAACGAAAAGAAACAAGGTTTTGATAAATGCAGAGGTGAAGTTTAGTGTGAAGAAAAAGTAAATCAATTCATATCCGTTTGCCATTAACCAGTTCTTCATTTTGTTTTTTTGTCTTGGTGCAGAGAGACGCCATTAAGGATGCAAACAATGTATGTGTGTGCGTGTGTGTGTGTGTGTTGTGTGTGTGTGTGTGTGTGTGTGTGTGTGTGTATGTGTGTATAACAGTTTTATCGAATAAGGCGTTCTTGAATTCCCATGAATCTAGGTAAAAAAATCTCTTAGAGAAGAAAGAATAACACGAAAATGATTTCCAATAGAAAGTATTAGAGACAACACAATTTATAATAATAATAATAATAATAATAATAATAATAATAATAATAATAATACTAACAACAACAACAATAGCAATAACAAAAACAACAAAAGTAGTGGTACACACATACACATACACACACACACGCGCTGCAATAAGATGAATACACGAATAGATAGATAGACAGACAGACAGATAGATAGATAGATAGATAGATAGATAGATAGATAGATAGATAGATAGAGATAGATAGATAGACAGACAGACAGATAGATAGATAGATAGATAGATAGATAGATAGACAGACAGACAGATAGATAGATAGACAGATAGATAGATAGATAGATAGATAGATAGATAGATAGATAGATAGATAGATAGATAGATAGATAGACAGACAGATAGATAGATAGATAGATAGATCCTGAAAGAAAGAAAATGTCACAACTTCCTTGGATCATGTAAGGAAGGATTACGAAACATATGGCAATTCTCTGGTACCCATGGAAATCCAAGCATTTATTGGTACAACAGATGTCAACACATTAAAAGATGTGGCAAAGATGTTGGCACAATAAAAGTCACAAAGTTCCGAAGTGTTACTGTGTGATTTTTTCCCCCTTTTTTGTCATTTTTCCTTTCTTTTTTTTTTCTGATTTGGTTCGATTTTTTTTCTTTCCAGCATGAATTCCTCAGTGAGCGTCTTTTAAATCCTTCTGTACATAGTACTAAAACAATATAGAAACGAGAAGAGATAAAGAAACGAGAAGGCAGGACGACAATGGTAGGGATGTGTATGTGTCGTGTGTGTGTGTGTGTGTGTGTGTGTGTGTTGTGTGTGTGTGCGTAGACACATTAGAAAACATCAGAGAAAGAACGAACGAAGCAAAGAAAGAAAACTAAAAGAAAACGCGAGAAAGAACATAGAATATATGCTCGATATTAGCAAACATGCATTGGAGTTGATCTTTACCGCAGTCGTAGTCACGCGCAGGCATGGCTGTGTGGTTAAGAAACTCACTTTGCAACACCATGTTTTCGGGTTCGGTCCCACGACGTGGCACCTTGGGAAAGTGCCTCCTACTACAGCGCCTGGCCGAGCAATTTTGCCTTGAGTGAATTTAGTTGACAACTGTATAAACACCCGTTACAGACACACATACACACACACGCACACACACATATATATATAAAGATATTACTTATATCCTCCCTTTCGAGTGTCGTTTCTTCCCGTCTACGCCAAATACAGAAAATGGCCAGGGAAATTTCTAAGGATATCGTTTATCGCTTCGTGATTACTAAAGTATAATTTTTCGCCATTATACTTTCCAAGCTATATTTCAAATAATTTCAAATTTTCACAATTTTTACAGAAGTATATCAATGTGCATAGGTCTTGAACCAACTGCTTTATCGATATTGGGCTATTTTATCACTATATGGCCTGTTTTGTACTTATTTGAGGCGCAATGGCCCAGTAGTAAGCAATTTAGGTAATGAATAAAATGTTTTGAACACAAATTTTGCCGTTAGTAATAAATGAAAGTTCATGAAATGAGATCGCAATTTCAGTAGGCATTAGGGATCCTATATCTTACTTGAAGCGTTTTGTATCATGTATTATTTTTCTCGTAATGCCTGACACAACCGCATTGAAACTTCTTTTTTTTTTAATGAAAGTCATGTATGATAAAGAAAAGCAAACATTTATAGCAAAGAGGCAAATAGAGTAATGACATGTACAAAAATAGATGTCAGAGCATGCTTATGAGCGAACAGCGTGCGTGAAGTAAGAAGGGTCATTGAAGGTAATGTACTGTAAACAGCAATCAGGGAAATGAAGCAAAATATCAATGAAATGCTTGCTGGAGGTCTGATTACTAACGGCTAGAGTTTGGCGGAGATATGAAGAGTGCAGTAGAGAAATAACTTATGTAGGGCTGCTTTGTAGATGACATTTTTTGTTTTTCCTTCAGGTGCATAGATGAATAAGTTGTCCGGGTGGTCAACTCTGGAACAACCGCCGTAGAACTGTCCATGTGACAAGCACAATGTTCGAAGGTCCGATCTGACAACTTTCAGCGACTGACCATGTGCTTTGTTAATTGTCATGGTGAAGCTGAGTTTGTGAGGGAACTGAAGTTTCTGCATAGGTTAGGGGCTGTTTTGGGGGGTTAGCGGAATTTTCGGAATGAAAACGGTATCGTTTTTGCCGAGTCCCGTGATAATTTGGGCTTCAATAACGTGGTCCATCATTTATTTGACCACAAGGCGAGTTCCATTGCATAGTGTGGGTGCGTTTAGATTGCGTAGGAGGATGACAGGGCAACAGACTTTTAAGTGAAGTTCATAGGGAGGGAGTCCTGGAGGATCTTGGGAGTTGAGAAATTCAGTTGGAAAATGTGTAACCTGATCGAGGTCGGTAACGGTGTCAACTGATCTGTAACAATGTTCTTGTTGTTATTGTTGTTAAGCAACAAGACGGGTAAGGACGTTTAGGTGATGACCTAGGGCTTAGGGGCGGAGATCCCAGACCTTGGAAAAAAGAAATCTTTGGTCGTCTTGTTGTAGTCGAGGGCTCTTTGTTGACGCCCGACACCACTAGAAAGTGGTCCTCGAAGTCGCTGGAAATGGAGATCTCCAGGTCCAAATTCTTGAACGGCTAACAATGTTCTTGAGAAGGTAGCTATGTCATAGTTAAGAATGTTGACAGCTGCATTTGTAGGTGTAAGAACAGCCTTGTCGCGAAGCTAATCTGGTTTTATTTATTCCGTTGTAAGATTTGGGTAAACGGCAGAACATGTCATCAGGGCTGGAGACAGTGTGGCCAATGATGGTAGTGTCAATGCATACGTTGTCGTCGGACGTAATTTGTCCATTGCCAATTTTAAGGCACATTTCCGAGAACTGGGTTGTAGGCTGACCAGTCTGTAGGAGTGATCTCATGTTGATGGTGTGTTGTTTCACTTGAACACGCAGCCAAAGGAGGGATTTTTAAGACAGGCATTAAGTTCACCAGCGGGTTTTCTTTTGTGTATAATAGGCAGAGTTTGTCAAAAATCTCCTGCAAGAAGTAGAGTCGCAACTCCAAGGATGTTGTTGTTTGATCTAAGGTCTCTTATTGTAGGAAACATTTGTGGGACATTGTTGCTTTATCCCAAACAATGAGTTGGCACTTTTTCAAAACTGTCCTTCGTCCGAGGAATGCAATATGTGGATCGTTGAATTTTCTTGATGTGCTACATTGAAAGGCAATTTGAATGTAGAGTGTGCTGTTCGTCCGCCGTCGAGAAGAGTCGAGGCTATTCCTGAGGAGGCAACAGCAATAGCAAGGCCACCATTATGCCACAACTTCGCAAAAGGAAGATTCAAGGGGAATGTTTTCCCAGTTCCACCAGGTTCGTCTAAGAAGGTGATTCCGCCAGTGTGTGTGTAGATGTTTCCGAGGACGAAATTGTATACGTCAGCTTGATCGGAATTCAGAAGGGGCTCGTTGTCAGTAATGTAATGTTTGAGTTTATGGATGTTGTAGGATGTTTCTCTGAGAATGAGGCGATTGGGACAGTTGTCTTCATTTCTGCCTGAAGAGTTGAGAGAATAATCGTCCAATCGTTGACCTCCAATTGCTATAACCAAGTCTTCCAAGAGAAGAAGCCCTCTGTTGTAAATGGCAGGGGTAGTGGGAGTGTCAGCGATACCTGTGAGTTAGTTAGTTAGTTAGTTAATTTGGCTCCAGCAAAATGTCATGGCACATTGAGTTTTGTATTCATTCCAAGGTGGATGTGCGTCTGTCAGGTTGCAGAAGACTAGCATTATTGCGAAAAGGTATCAGAGCTTGTGCGGAGAACGGCAACGAGACCCCTTCAAGTGCATTATCATATTGATCATCTGTATCCGTTTGGAGCAGGCATCTTTCAAAGTGCAGCATAGGTAGCCGTCCACTATGCGAAGGTCGTAGAAGGAGGTTGGTCCCTTAATGACATAATGTAAGAGCCGCAAATGGAAGCATTCGGAGTTCAGGGGTGAACTGTGCCGACGCATCCAATTGTGTCGCCTTCCTTTGTATACCGCTAGATCCAACTGCGTAAGCCGGCCTTGTTTTCATGTTTGAATTCAACGTTGATGTGTGCATGAAATGTTTTGCAAAGCACCTTTTTGTGGGGTACGACCCACCGATTGTCAACCGATGATGGTGTGTTTACGTTCCCGTAACTTACCGGTTCGGCAAAAGACCGATACAAAGAATAAGTCCTGGGGTCGATTAGCTCGACTAAAAGGCGGTGCTCCAGCATGGCCACAGGCAAATGACTGAAACAAGTAAAAGAGTATACATGTATATATATATATTTGTGTACTTTTGTCCCCACACCTTATCAGTTGGATACAGTCTGTAGTAGCTGCATATGTTTTAGAATTTTCATATTGTTTTTAAAATGATGCTCTTTTATTGGTCTAGATTTTTCTACGTCCCTGACGGAGTATATATTTAGTTTAAAATCTCAAGACGTATTTTAATATTACAAATTCTGCCTAACGCTACCGATGACGAGTGTTTAAGTACACATGAAGCACTTCAAATTCTAATGGCAAATAATTATTATATATCAAATTAACGAGGCGAATTTGTAATTATTGTTTCTAATATAGGCACAAAGTATGAAACTTAGGGAAGACGGTGAGTCGATTCGAACATAACGCATCACCCGGTCCGGTAACTGAGGCGTTGTATTCTTGAAGAAAGTGAACACGTGTGGTTTAAGGTTTAGGGTTTTCGGCTCACGATCGAATTCAATTTCCGGCGACGCGCTGTGTCGTTGAGCCAGACACTTCATTTCGCGTTGCTCCAGTTCACTCAGCTGACAAAAATGAGTACTACCGGTAATTCACAGGGCCAGCTTTATCACATTCTGCGTCACGTTGAATCTCCTTGAGAACTACATTAAGGGCATGCGGGTTTGTGGAGTACTGAGCCATTTGTATGTTACTTTCACGAGCAGACTGTCCTGTTGATCGGATCAAATGGAACCCTCGTCGTCGTAACCGACAGAGGACCAGTTATTCTTTTCACGTTACTCCAATCCACTAAGCTGTATCCGAGAAATCCTCTGACAAATTGAATTGCTGTATCGGTGACTTAAGCACCATGGGAACCGAGTAACAGGCTTTGTGAGGTCTGGTACTCGAGACGGTACTTACATGAAGGCGGCGAGCTGGCAGAATCGTTAGTACGCCGGGCGAAATGCGTAGCTGTATTTCGTCTGCCGTTACGTTCTGAGTTCAAATTCCGCCGAGGTCGACTATGCCTTTCATCCTTCAGGGTCGATAAATTAAGTATCAGTTACGCACTGGGGTCGATATAATCGACTTAATCCCTTTGTCTGTCCTTGTTTGTCCTCTCTGTGTTTAGCCCTTTGTGGGTAGTAAAGAAATAGGTACTTACATTTTATTAGTCGACTACATCGACCACCATACTCAACAAATAGTTTATTTTATCGACCCCGAAAGGATGACAAGCAGGGTCGACCTCGGCGTGACGTTAGGCCGGTAGAAATGCTGCTAAGCTAACGATTCTGCCTCTTTGATGCCTTTTTTAAACTTACATTTTTTCTTACTTGTTTTAGGCGTTAAGATGCGGCCAAGCTGGAGCATCGCCTTTAAGAAGTTTTTAGCCCAATGAATCGACCCCATGACTTACTTTTTCAAACCTGGTACTAAATCTATCGGTCACATTTGACGAACCGCTATTACAGGGACGTACAAACCAATATCGGTTGTAAAGCGGCGATGGGTTACATACACAGGCACAAAGACACACACACATACACACACTCACACACACATAAATTATATATACGACGGGCTTCTTTCCGTTTCCGTCTACCGAATCCACTCACAAGGCTTTGGTCGGCCCAAAGCTATGATAGAAGCCACTTGCTCAAAGTGCCACGCAGTGGAACTGAACCTGGAATTATGTGGATGGAAAGCAAGCTTCTTACCACACAGCCAATCACATGCTTGAATTACTTTTTTGCTTGTTTCAGTCATT
>NC_043014.1:11879926-11892426 GCF_006345805.1 Octopus sinensis | reverse complement strand
ATTAAAATGGAAAAAAATGATGGTAAATTTTTTAAAATCATAGACTCATCGTAGACACACGCTAATACCCAGAAGGGCTCGATATGAATGACGACTATAAGATACCCGGTTTTGGTTAAACTGCACCGCAAAATGTGGGAGTAGTTAGGAATCTAAATCGTAGGAGACAGACACACAACTTCTCTTTTATATATAAAGATAATTACATTGGGAATGGGATGCTTATGACTTCTATAAGGCTATCAGGAATTTCAGTGGAGAAAAATAAAGTGCTTTGCAATCGAAGATTTTAAATTGTATCACTTCCCTGAAATTGAATCTTTCCAACATTTACTAATTTATAATCACTTAATGTTTATGGTAAATAAATCACGTAAGAGAAGCTAAGGGGCACGAAAAATTGCTGTTATAACCAGAGCAGGAAATATTAGAATTTGAATAGAAATACGTCTATCCTCGTTTATCGCGGATGTTTGGTTTGTGTTCTGATTAAAAGAAAGAAGCTATGAATCAGTGATAAATGAATAATCGATGATATGGATAAGACGTAAGTTTTCGCTCCGAGTCACCAAGTTATTCTGAACATTGTGAGTGGAAATTGGAACGGATTTTCGTGATTCGTTTTATTAAAAATCAATTCGTGATAAGCATAACACGGTTCAGTATTAGTGAACCGTATTATCCCCAGCATCAGTGAAGAATGGATTAGTGACAAAAGGGGATATGTGTAATAATGTGATGGAGAAATACAAAATATCAATGAAATAATATTTTAGTAAGTTTAGCAAGCAGGGGAGGCGACTGAGGAAATTTATTCTCAGAGCAATTATAGTTTTCTCCCATTTCCCATCACTAAAATTACCTGTGGCAAGTAGCTTGCTTATCAACCACATGGTTCTGGTTTCTGTCCCACTGCGTGGTACCTTGTGCAGATAACTTCTACTATAGCCTCGAATACACAACAATAATGAGGTCAGTTTCTTCTTATCTTATATATATATTATATATATATATATATATACTCTTTTACACTTTTACTTGTTTCAGTCATTTGATTGCGGTCATGCTGGAGCACCGCCTTTAGTCGAGCAAATCGACCCCGGGACTTATTCTTTGTAAGCCCAGTACTTATTCTATCGGTCTCTTTTGCCGAACCGCTAGGTGACGGGGACGTAAACACACCAGCATCGGTTGTCAAGCAATGCTAGGGGGACAAACACAGACACACAAACACACACACAAACATATATATATATATATACATATATACGACAGGCTTCTTTCAGTTTCCGTCTACCAAATCCACTCACAAGGCATTGGTCGGCCCGGGGCTATAGCAGAAGACACTTGCCCAAGATGCCACGCAGTGGGACTGAACCCGGAACCATGTGGTTGGTTAGCAAGCTACTTACCACACAGCCACATAAAAGATATATATATATATCTATATATATATATATATAGATATAGTATATATATATATATATATATATTATAACATATATATAATATATACATATATATATATATATACATATATATATATTCGATATATATATATATATATATATATATATATAGAATATATATATATATATATAATATATATAAAAGATGATATATATATATATATATATAAAGATATATATCCTATATATATATATAATATATTATATGTATATATATATAGGCCTGGCTGTGGGGTAAAAATCTTCCTTTCCAACCACTTGGTTCCGGCTCAGTCCCACTGCGTGGCACCTTGGGCAAATGTCTTCTACTATAGCCTCGAGCCGACCAAAGGCTTGTGAGTTGAATTTGGTAAACAGAAACTGAAAGAAGCCCGTCGTGTATATATGTGTTAAATACACAACTAATGTCTGTTTGAATTCTTACTAGAAGTAGCAGTTAAATCAGCCTCAAATATACCTCAACACCTTTAAAAGAGTCCTGTTGTTTCATATATATATATATATATATATATAATATATATATATATGTATGTATGTATGTATATATTTTTACTATTTTTTACTTCTTTCAGTCATTTCACTGCGGCCATGCTGGAGCACCGCCTTTAGTCGAGCAAATCGACACCATGACTTATTCTTTGTAAGCCTAGTACTTATTCTATCGATATCTTTTGCCGAACCGCTAAGTGACGGGGACGAAAAACACACCAGCATCTGCTGTCAAGCGATGTTGGGGGGAGAAACACAGACACAGAAACACACACACACACATATATATACATTGACATATATATACGACGGGCTTCTTTCAGTTTCCATCTACCAAATCCACTCACAAGGCTTCGGTCGGTTCGAGGTTATAGTAGAAGACACTAGCCCAAGGCGCCACGCAGTGGGACTGAACCCGGAACCATGTGGTTCGTAAGCAAGCTACTTACCACACAGCCACTATATATATAGTGTTTGGATACGCACATATATGGTCTCAAAGGCAAGACCGTAAAGATATTACAAGGTACCACGCAGTGGGACTGAAACCAGAACCATGTGGTTGATAAGCAAGCTACTTGCCACTTTTATTTGTTTCGATTATTTTCTTTTGATTACGGCCATGCTGGAGCACCACCTTGCGGGCTTTTAGTCGAACAAATCAACCCCAGGACGTATTTTTTGTAAGCCTTGTACTTATTCTATCGGTGTCATTTGCCGGGCGGCTAGATCACGGGGACATAACACACCAACATTGGTTGTCAAGTGATGGTGCGGGGACAAACACTGACACAGAAACACAGAAATACCTAAATACATATATATTATATATATATATATATATATATACGCGCGCGCACACGCACGCGCACACACACACACACTCACACACACACGCACGCACAAACACACACGCACACACACATATATATATATACACGACGGGCTTCTTTTAGTTTCTGTCTACCAAATCCACTCACAAGCTTTTGGTCGGCTCGAGGCTATAGTAGAAACCATTTGCCCAAGGTACCACGCAGTGGGACTGAACCCGGAACCATGTGATTGGAACGGAAGCTTTTTACCACACAGCCAGGCCTATATATACATACATACATACATACATATATATATATATATATATATATATATAATATATATATATTATATATATATATATATATATATATATATATATATATATATATATATAAGATAAGAAGAAACTGACCTTATGCTGATAAATTGATAATAAACAGCCTGAGCGCCGGAGTAGCAACCGGTATATTTATATATATATATAGGCACTCCGGCACTTAGTCCGTTTGGGCGTAGCCCGAGTATAAATTTAGTAAAGTGAACGTGTATTTGTATGTAATTTCAGCCAATAACTCGGGCACCTTTTATCAAATCTAGTCTTAGTTCATTTATTTTCGTCAACGTCTGGCGGTCGTCTTAGAGATGCCCTGTGTCAAAAAATATCATTCGTAGCAGACGTTCTCTCGACATCGTTCACACGCGCCTGACTCGGGCTCAGAAGTTACAGCCCGAGCTGTTATCTATAACCGTAAAAATTTTAAGTAATTCAAATTCAATTTTGTCCAGAAACAATAAATTTCTATAGAGACTAGGATTTAATTTCCAATCTATGAAAAGTTTCCGTTCTACAATATTCTTAAAGGAACGAGAAATTATCCAGCAACTCGTGCATATACAAACAAGCCTGGTAGGTGTAAAAGACAGATAGCTGTAAAAGACTAATTCTCTTGTCGAGAGTACAGGCGACAGTCAGATAACCGATGTTTGTTATGCATTCCGTTGTCGTTATTTGACTGTTGTTACTCTGTGCGTCTGTTATTAAAGATCAGTTGTATTTTGTAGAGTTGCTTTATTTTTACCCTTAATTTAGAAATGGAGGAGGATATAGTACTAGATATAAATTTCCAGATCCACGTTAAATTGCAAATTCCGAGTAAGGTGAATAATAAACAAACAACAACATTTGGAAGTTCACCTGAGAGACATTAAATGGCACATTTAAGAATGAGAAGGTATTAAAAATGTTCTGAACCTTGGCTTCGCAAATAACTAAACGCTCATCCATAATGTTACGGTGACAATGGCTACTTTCTCGGACCCGAGCTTAATAGAACTAACAATGTATAGTCCACAGAGAACTGCAGGTGTGCAGGCTACTAGAAGCATTCGACTCCTTTCCTGCCTGAACTTTCATAAGGCTGATTGGAAAGGTATTCAAAAAATGGTCTTGGAACACTACTCGTCTACCAGACTCTCTACACATAGCTACAGCACTTATGACGATCATAAAGCTACAGTACTTTATGACGATCATAAAGCTACAGCACATATGACGATCATAAAGCTACAGCACTTATGACGATCATAAAGCTACAGCACTTATGACGATCATAAAGCTACAGCACTTTATGACGATCATAAAGCTACAGCACTTTATGATGATCATAAAGCTACAGCACTTATGACGATCATAAAGCTACAGCACTTATGACGATCATAAAGCTACAGCACTTATGACCATCATAAAGCTACAGCACTTATGACCATCATAAAGCTACAGCACTTTATGACGATCATAAAGCTACAGCACTTTATGATGATCATAAAGCTACAGTACTTTATGACGATCATAAAGCTACAGCACTTATGACGATCATAAAGCTACAGCACTTTATGACGATCATAAAGCTACAGCACTTATGACGATTATGATGCTACAGCACTTATGACTATCATAAAGATACAGCACTTTATGACGATCATAAAGCTACAGTACTTTATGATGATCATAAAGCTACAGTACTTTATGACGATCATAAAGCTACAGTACTTTATGACGATCATAAAGCTACAGCACTTATGACGATCATAACGCTACAGCACTTTATGACGATCATGCATGACATATGCAATAAGTTTGTTCCAGAGTGAATCTCAAACCGATAGAAAAACACAATTCTCAAAGATAGGAAGCTTCTAGTGAGATGACGAACAAAGATTTCAAATGATGATTTTACGTGGCACACCACATATATACACTTACGTGCGTACGTATGTACATACATACATACATACATACATACATAAATACATACATACATACATACATACATACATACATATGTACATACATACATACATGCATACATAAATACATACATACATGCATACATGCATACATAAATACATACTACATACATTCATACATACATAAATACATACATACATACATACATAATACATGCATACATACATACAAAAATACATACATACATACATACATACATACATACATGCATGCATGCATGCATGCATACATACATACATACATACATACATACATACATACATACATACATACATATGAATGTTTGTTTTTATGTCAAGTCATATGTAAAAAAATACTCCAATATTAAATTGAAAAATTATTCCGAACATTTATACATTTTAGTAAAGAATATGTTTATTAAATCTTTACAAGAAAGGGTGACAATGACTTCGAAGTTTCGGCCTGCTAGCCTTCGTCAGATCATATATTTATTAATGAAGGAAATTCTAATAAATGGACGGTAGACAAATGATTCTAGAATTTACCATTGATAGATCAAGAGGTTTCACTTTCTTTCGTTAGTTGTATAATATTTTTCATTTTTATTTGTTATTTTGTTTGTTTTTGGCTTCATTTTTGTTTTTTGTTTTTATTGTTTTCCAGCTACAATAATTTATTTTAGTTATTTCCTTTATTCTGGTCGTCTTGGTTACTCCTTCACATATCTTTTATTGGTAAAAATTGGGAATGTTTCTTTCGTGTTCGTGACTTTCTGCCGTTCTTTATTCTGCCGCGTTTGCTAATAGCAAGGAACCATTTTTTCTTGGAATATTTCTCTGATTTGTAAAGCGTGTATAGGCTTTTCATCCTTTCGTGGAAACTACAAGACTCATCTTTGGTTGGCTGAAAAAAAAAAAGAATGGAAATGGAAAGTAAAGAATAAGTTGAGGAAAGGAGGTCGAAATATTAATTAGCATTTTGAAATATTAATTAACGTTTTGTCTAGATCAGTGCTCTGCAATCGGTATGTCGCGGCACACTGGTGTGCCACGAGACGATGCTAGGTGTGCCACGAGATGATGCTAGGTGTGCCACGAGACGATGCTAGGTGTGCCACGAGACGATGCTTGGTGTTCATTTGTTGCTTACAGCAGCAAGTTTTATCTAATCTCTCTATATAAACGGCAAAATGTCTGTCTATGTGTCCTTTATACAAATCTACAATTTTTCAGTTAGAGGGCTCGCACTTTCTATGGTCATTCAAAACCGTCCAAAGGTGGTCGTGCACATCTTTACATTTCCCCAGTCACCCCGCAAAGCCATTAAAAAATCAATAGAAGTGACTTTTTGTGAATTTTCTATCCAAAACCCAATCAAAATGCCCGAAACTTGATACACTAATTGAATGCCAGCTAGCTGTATGTGATTGGTTGGAGATTTGGACAGTAATCGCAGCTGTATATGCATGCACTAGCACTATGATCCGGCGTTGTCAGGTCATAGTGCTAGTTCATAATATTGATACAAACATCATTAATAATATAAGTTTCGCTGAGCAAACAACTAAGGAAGTGACACAACAGGATATATATATATCACTGTGCCTCTGTGTCTCTGTAGCGACATCTATTGGACGTTGTTATAGACACAATACGGCTTCGTCACATTGATGTAGCTTTCGAATGGTACCACCCAGCTGGTTGGGTGGGCAGGCAAACACCCAGTCTGTTATAGGGTTATCCATTTTATACATGAATGAACTGGAGCAACGGGAAATGAAGTGTCTTGCTCAAGAACGCAACACTTCGCCGATCTGAGAACTGAAACCATAATCACGTGATCTTGAACCCAACACCCTAAGCACTAGGGCTCCTGCGTCCACACACGCAGACATGCACAATGACAGAGAGAGAGGGGGGAAAGATAGAGAGGGGAAAGGAGAGAGATAAAGAATGACAATGAAAAAAGAAGAGAGAAGCAATAAAATATATAGTTACCACACCACATAAAACTCCTTTGCTATTGAATGCCAAGTATCGGCCGCTCTGCACTCCTTTGATTGTTACTATTCCTGTATCCACTGTTTCAAACTGCAACAAAGCTGTCAGTAAAAAATGTATATATATATACTGTATATACACACAAGGAGACAGAGGTGCATACATATACAAACACACGCTCACACGCACACATACGTAGAAAATACGCAAACACGGACATGCAAGTACATGAATATACAGGACACATACATACAGATGTACACACACACATATATACATACATACACATGCATACATACATACACACATACATATGTACGTGCATGCATGCATAGGCACACACACACACTGACCCACGCACATGCGCACAAACAAACAAAAAGGAACGCAGTGTAAATAACAGAGTCAAGACTATTGAAAAGGTTGCAAGACGCAACGAAAATTTTGTGAAAATAAAAATAAGAAATAAGTGGAAATTTTACCGGTGAGTGTGTTAAATTATAAGGCACAAAAAGAAAATGACTCTCCCCAGACACAACAGAATATGCTTCAACACACGAACTCATATAAAGAATCTTGCAAACCAAATCCAAAAACGAAATATATATATGTAGTTACTCCAAACATGAACAAAGAGAAAACACAACAACGCGAGGACGTAGAACATATATAGTGCTATTGGACGCTCAGGAAAGGAAAGAAAGAATGAGGATTTAACGTTTCGAGCGGAGCTCTTCGTCAGAAACATAGAAAAAAAGGAAAGATCCAAGGAAGGGAAAACGGAGAAAGAAAATCGCCAACGATACACACGTGGTCATAACAATGCGTGCGTGTGTGTGTGTATGTATGTACTTATGTATGCGTCGTATGCGTACATATATAGGTTTGATGGGGTTCACGAGGCCGAAAGCGAGGATGCCTAATTTCAAATTAACTGCCCAGCGGATGTTAATATAAAGCTGAAGATCAGTGAAAAAGAGAACACCTACGTTGCAGTTACTCTTTTACTTGTTTCAGTCATTTGACAGCGGCCAGGCTGGAGCATCGCCTTTAGTCGAGCAAATCGACCCCAGGACTTATTCTTTGTAAGCCTAGTACTTATTCTATCGGTGTGTTTTGCCGAACCGCTAAGTTACGGGGACGTAAACACACTAGCATCGGTTGTGACCAGCGATGTGTAGCAACATCTGATAGCCTGGTCGGTCACGTGATCACGTGATATATATATATATATATATATATATATATATATATATATATATATATATATATATATATATACACACATACGACGGACTTCTTTCAGTTTCCATCTACTAAATCCACTCACAAGGCTTTGGTCAGCCTGACGCTATAGTTGAAGACACGTGCCCAAGATGCCATGCAGAGGGACTGAACCTGGGACTATATGGTTGGGACGCAAACTTCTCACCACA
Source organism: Octopus sinensis (assembly GCF_006345805.1). Classification (NCBI taxonomy): domain Eukaryota; kingdom Metazoa; phylum Mollusca; class Cephalopoda; order Octopoda; family Octopodidae; genus Octopus; species Octopus sinensis. Next base: position 11,883,947 of record NC_043014.1, on the reverse strand, counting down.
CATCCACGCTTGCACCCATACGACAGGATTCCACACAATTTCCGTCTACCAAGTTCACTCGCAGACATTAGTTAACCTGGGTCTATAGTACAAGACCCTTGCACAAAATGCCGCACAGTAGGACTGAAACCGAAGGCAATGGATTGTTTAACAACACATTTTTTTTCTGCGCCCTTTTCAAGCCTAGCCAGGCTCATGTGCCCGGTCTCCCGGTTTCTGTGGCGTATGTGCTCCCCCCAGCTGGACGGGACGCCAGTCCATCGCAGCGTTACTCAAGAAACAGGAAGAGAGAGTGAGAGAAAGTTGGGGCGAAAGAGTACAGCAGGGATCGCCACCACCACCTGTCAAGCCTCGTGGAGCTTTAGGTATTTTCGCTCAATAAACACACACAACGCCCGGTCTGGGAATTGAAACCACGATCCCCCGACCGCGAGTCCGCTGCCCTAACCACTGGGCCATTGCGCCTCCACTGAAAATTTTTACACTCTCCTTTTATATTTTACTTGTTTCAGTCATTAGACTGCGACCATGAAGAATTTTCTGTCGAATGAATCAACCCTCAGTACGTCTTTCACTTTATTTCAAGACCGATATTTATTCTAACCACTGGGCCATTGCGCCTCCACGACTACAGATTTGGTAGTCTCGTTATTACGAACTATAACAATATTAATGAACCTATCACGAACAGCATGATTATTATGGTTACCATATAAGAATTACTGTTGGCGGTGTCCCTGCTGCTACCAGTGGAATAAAGATAAGCAGTATCGTTAATCTAATATATTTTGATTCGCTATTATTTTTACTACTTCTATCATATTCGTTACGAACATCTAATGTATTGACACTCTATATAATAATTTAGAATATTCATAATCCCCCCCACCACCACCACCACCAAGTAACTAGAAAAAGATGTTACTTCATGTACTGCCAATAACGTAGATTTTATTCTCGTACGTGATTATCATTGGCGTGGAAGATTGTAAGTTATTTTTCGGCTTGAATAAGCTTATATACAAAATGTACAAAATTTGTAAATGCACATCAAATTGATATCTATATCTAGCTAGCTAACTGGAGGCACAATGGTCCAGTGATTAGGGCAGCGGACCTCGCGGTCGGAGGATCGCGGTTTCGATTCCCAGACCGGGCGTTGTGTGTGTCTATTGAGCGAAAACACCTAAAGCTCCACGAGGCTCCGGCAGGGGTGGTGGTGACCCCTGTTGTACTCTTTCGCTCTAACTTCCTCTCACTCTTTCTTTCTGTTTCTTGAGTAACGCTGCGATGGACTGGCGTCCCGTCCAGCTGGATAGAACACATACGCGATAGAAACCGAGAAACTGGGCCTATGAGCTTGGCTAGGCTTGAAAAGGGGGCATAAATAAATAATTAAAATTTCTCTCCCTATATATATATATATATATATATATATAGTTAATCCAAACAAGAAAACGCAAAAAAACAAAAAAAACACAACAACGCGAGGACGTGGAACAAATAAAATATTATTGGACGCTCAGGAAAGAAGGGAAGAAGGAGGGTTTAACGTTTCGAGCGGAGCTCTTCGTCGGAAACATAGGAGAAGGAAAGACGTCTTCGGTGAAATGCATGAAGCTGTTTCGGAACTGTCGCACAGTACCTCACCTGCGAGGAATCGATGCAGGATGGATTGAAATGGTTGTTGTGAGTAACAAAATTTCACGTACATTCCATTTTCTGTCTTTATTATTTGTTTTCTCTCCATGTTTATTTCTGTGTTCCTTTCTGTGGAAGAGCGTAGGCTCGAAACGTAAAAGACTTTCTCACTTCCCGAGCGTTAAACTAATACATCTGTTTGTTGTTTACACACCCGTCTTCGTCTTTCTATTTTTTTTTGTAAATTCTTACTATATATATATATGTATATATATATATATATATATATATATATATATATATATATTGGCCTGCTCGCTTAGCCATCGGGGTGGCGTCATTCGAAGGCTAAAACAATGCGAACGCATTGTGACGCGATGTGTAACTACATCGGATGGACTGGTCGGTCACGTGATCACGTTATATATATATATATATCTATACTATATTATATATATATATATATATATATATATATATACTATATATATATCTTTTACTCTTTTACTTATTTCAGTCATTTACTGTGGCCATGCTGGAGCACACCGCTTTAATTTCGAACAAATCGACCCCAGGACTTATTCTTTGTAAGCCTAGTACTTATTCTATCGGTTTCTTTTGCCGAACCGCTAAGTTACGGGGACGTAAACACACCACCATCGGTTGTCAAGCGATGTTAGGGAGGGGGAACAAACACAGACACACAAACACACACGCATACATATATACACATATATAAAACGGGCTTCTTTCAGTTTCCGTCTACCAAATCCACTCACAAGGCTTTGGTCGGCCCGAGGCTATAGTAGAAGACACTTGCCCAAGGTGCGACGCAGTGGGACTGAACCCGGAACCATGTGGTTCGTAAGCAAGCTACTTACCACACAGCCACTATATATATAATATATATATATATATATATATATATAATATTGTGTCTGGACACGCACATATACGGTCTCAAAGGTAAGACCGTAAAGATATTACTTATATCCTCCCTTTCGAGTGTCAGTACTTCCCTTCCACGCCAAATACAGAACATGACCAGTGAAATTTCTAAGGATATCGTTTATCGCTTCGTGATTACTAAAGTATGATTTTTCGCCATTATACTTTCAAAGGTGTACTTCAAATTATTTCAAATTTTTTCAATTTTTATAGAAGTGCATAGAAGTCTTGAATCTACTGCTTTATCAATACTGGGCTATTTTATCGCTACAGTGCTTTTTAGGGGCTGTTTTGTACTTATTTACCTTCTTTTACTTGTTTAGGTCACTGGACTCCGACCATGCTGGGGCACTGTCTTGAAGGGTGTTGCTTGAACAAAACTACCATAGTACTTATTTTTCTCTTTAAGTCTAGAAATAATTTTATAGGATTTTTTTTTTTTTGCCAAACAGCTATGTACGGAGGCGTAAACTTACCAACACTGGAGTCGATGTAAGGAGGATAACCCCGTCCCTCCCCCAGCAGGGACAGATTATTTTTTGTTTACAAAACCAACTGACTGTTATGTATCGCTTCCTTCGGTTGTAGAGAGGTTATGCACCTTCAGCCATTTGAGTCTAATGAGTCACCTTATACTGCTAAGTGTTTTATAGGTGCTCACTCTATGACCGACCATAACTTTTAAATTCCTAAAATGTGTGTGTGTGTGTGTGTGTGTGTGTGTGTGTGTGTGTGTGTGTGGTGTGTGTGTGTGTGTGTATGTGTGCGTGCGTGTGTGTGTGCGTGCGTGTGTGTGTTTGTCCTCCACCACCGCTTGTCAATCAGTATGGTTTGCACACGCCTTCGTAACGCCGATAAAATAAGTACTAGGCGTTAAAAATTGTTCTGGGATCCATTCGTTCAAATGAAATTCTTCAAGGCGGTGCCTCAGCATGGCCACAGTCTAATGACTGAAACAAATAAAAGATGATGAAAGAACATAACTAAACATCTTTAAAAAAACCTGTTCATCATCACTTTACTAATTATGACTGTTAGATCACCTAGCTGAAGCACTCAAAAATATAGGTGTAAAATTTGGGCACAAGGTCAGCAGGAACAAGCAAGGGACAAGTCGATTACATCAACCCCAGTGTCTAAATAGTACCTATTTTATTAGCCCGGAAAGAATAAAAGGCTTAGTCAACCTCGGCGAGATTTGAACTAAGAACGGCAAGCATTCTGCCCTTAAGCGTTTTATTCGGTGTGCGAAAGGTTCCGCCAGCTCACTGTCCTAGTAACGTTCAGAAAGTATTAGGGAGCACAAGTAACCAAAGATGAAACAACCATTCTTATTTCTTTATTGCCCACAAGGGGCTACACACAGAGGGGACAAACAAGGACAGACAAACGGATTAAGTCGATTACATCGACTCCAGTGCGTAACTGGTAC
>NC_043014.1:11857426-11874926 GCF_006345805.1 Octopus sinensis | reverse complement strand
CGAGGGAAACTTTGATCGCTCTTCATAATTCTTTGGAGTAAGCCTCTGTGATTTGGACAGGCTGTGAACAACTTGTAAATATGTCTTGGAAAACATTCATCTTTAAATAGAGCTATTACCAGGTTATGAACATGATCAGAGTTTTGAATTGTTTCCTTATTTTGGGATAAGGTAGACATTTCATTGGCGATCTATCTACCTTGCATAATGGAGGATAGAAAACTTTTGTGGTGTTATTATCTATCAGCCAGATGCATGTGGTCAGGATCTCACTGAACGCATATCATTATTTATCTTTACCTCTAGTATCAGTTTAGTGTAGTCTGCATGGCTACTGAGTGGGGTCAATTGGACACATTTGTGTATGTCTGACAACATTATGAGAAGCAAATAGGGACCAAGCATAGCAATTTTTACACTCTATCTATTACCTTACCCTTTCCCATAGATCCGCGTTGGGCGCCACTGTTTCACGCCAGCCGTTAGCCTTTGACTGTACGCTTAAATATCATGGGCATGCTCTTAATGATGTTAATTATCTACCAAAATGTAGAATTGATATTTGTTTGTTTTTGCAATACTTTTTCAGTCTCTCATATCCACTAAAAGTATTTGATTCAAGCTCTATAAAGAGACATCTGATGAAATATGTGAAAGACAAAGTCGACCTCGGCGGAATTTGAACTCAGAACGTAAACAGAGACGAAACACCGCTGAAGTTTTCGCCCGGCGTGTTAACGTTTCTGCCAACTCACCGCCTTACTCCATTGCTCAATATTCTTTTCTACTCTAGGCACAAGGCCTGAAATTTTGGGGCCGAGTACGCAACTGGTTCTTAATTTATCGACTCCGGCAGGACGAAAGGCAAAGTCGACCTCGGCGGAATTTGAACTCAGAACGTAAAGACAGACGAAATACATATTTCTATTTCTTTACTACCCACAAGGGGCGAAACACAGAGAGGACAAACAAGGACAGACAGACGGATTAAGTCGATTATATCGACCCCAGTGCGTAACTGGTCCTTAATTTATCGACCCCGAAAGGATGAAAGGCAAAGTCGACCTCGGCGGAATTTGAACTCAGAACGTAAATACAGACGAAATACCGGTAAGCATTTCGCCCGGCGTGCTAACGATTCTGCCAGCTTGCCGCCTTACTACATTGCTCAATATTCTTTTCAACTCTAGGCATAAGGCCCGAAATTTTGTGGGAGGGGGCCAGTCGATTACATCGACCCGATTACGCAACTGGTTCTTAATTTATCGAACCCGAAAGGATAAAAGGCAAAATCGACCTCGGCGGAATTTGAACTCGAAACATAAAGACTGACGAAATACCTATTTCTTTACTACCCACAAGGAGCTAAAAACAGAGGAGACAAACAAGGACAGACAGACGGATTAAGTCGAATATATCGACCCCAGTGCGTAACTGGTCCTTAATTTATCGACCCCGAAAAGATGAAAGGCAAAATCGACCTCGGCGGAATTTGAAATCAGAACGTAACGGCAGACGAAATACTGCTAAGCATTTCGCCCGGCGTGCTAACGTTTCTGACAGCTCGCCGTCATTTTTAGTTGTCTAATTTAGGTTAGACCAGAAAACTATAAAATTATTTCTTCTTTGATGTATGTATGATACAGACCAATGTTTTTAGTTGTTATTGGTAATTTGCGATAAACTGTGCAGGTTAAACTGTGTGGTTAAGAAGCTTGCTTTGTAACGACGTGGTTTCGGGTTCAGTCCCATTGCGGGGTACCTCGGGCAAGTGTTTTCTATTATGGCCCCGGACCAACCAACACCTTGTGAGTGAATTTGGTAGACGTAAACTACGTGGAAGATAGTCGTGTATAAATATATGTGCGCGCATGTTTGTAGTTGCTCCCCACCACACGACAACCGGTGTTGGTCTGTTTTCGTTCCCGTAATTTTAGCGATTCGGTAAAAGAGCCCGAAAAAGTAAGTATCATATTTTAATTAAAAAAAATATTGTTATTGATTTGTTGGATTAAATCCTTCAAGAGGGCGCTCAAACATGGCCACAGTTCAATGACTTAAACTGATAATGGCATCGTTGGATGCAGGCTTTCAGCAGGACAGACTCCGCCAGTTCACTGAATTTCTAGCGACTTGAATGATTGTAGGTTTGTTTCCGATCTTTATATCTTTCACCAGTATGCAATTTCGAAACACACACACACACGTGTCTTATCAATATCGTTAGCTCACACTCGCAACTAGCTCTCACTTCCTCACAGACATGCTTTCACACCGCCCATCTAACAAACTCTAATAGCCATACACCCACTAACTACCGCCATTACACTTCCATGTCGCTATTTATATACACGAGCAAAACGCATCCCGTCCAATGTCAAACTCATGTCAAACATTTAAACGAAATTTTCTCAAAACAACTTGTACGACCGTCCCATAGGCCGCCTCTTTGAGAATCACTGATTTAACCTAAATTTGAGACACCAGCAAAAGAAGAAATAAAGATAGACTTTTTTTCTATTCTAAAGAAAAACGATTTTATACACACAAATATGCAACCGAAGAGCTTAAAGTACCAGTAATGATAAGGCTGTTGACTGGGAGAACACAAACATGGTTTAAATAGTAAGCTTGGCAGGAAAGAAACGTGCCTTTAAGCAGTACAAAAACAACAAAAAATGGAAGGTGCAGTTATGTACAGGTTGACGTAAGAAAAGCAGGACAAAAACGATGCACGCAAATGGGTTAGCTGGAGGTAAATCTAGATGGAAAAGCATGATGAATTTATGAGAACGTAGATGGGACAATAAGTTTATCCGATAAAACATATAGGAAATCAACTTGGGGCGATTTTTAATGAAAAGCAACAACCTAGGGAACTATATACTTGCGCGTATAAATGCACGTTCCCACGGCTTTATCGATCGCATTCTCACCTGGAATCGATTTTTATAATTTTTTTCAAGACTTATACACGCCCTGATACCGTCGCTATTTACATATCAAATGTGAGCACAATCGGATGGAGGATGCCCGAGATCCTAGAAGACACACACACACAGACAAACAGACAAACGGATTTTATATAAGAGATATACACACGTGCTCACGATAATCACAATATTCTCTTCTTATACAACTTCCAAGCGCAGACTCACTCTTATACTTGCATCTACACAGCGGTTTCTTCCTTCTTTCTTTACTACCTCATAGAATAGCATTTCCCTCTGGTTCCTTCGCCTCTTTTCTCCTCATTACTTCTCTTTCTCATTTCTTATATGCTTCTCGTTTTCATTTGAAGAAGCACTGATGTCGGAAACGTTAATGAACTTTCTCTTTCTACTACAGGCACAGGAGTCTGAAATTTGGGAGAAGGGATAGTCGATTAAATCGACCCCAGTACTCGACTGGTACTTATTTTATCGAAACCGAAAGGATGAAGAGCAAGGTCGACCTTGGCAGAATTTGAACTCAGAACGTAAAGATGGACGAAAAACCGCCAAGCATTTTCCCGGCGTGCTAACAACTCTGCGAGATCGCTGCCATAATAATACTAATAATAATCCTTTCTATTATAGGCACAAGGCCTGGAATCTGGGTGAGGGGGATAGTCGATAAGATCGACCCCAGTACTAAACTGGTACTTATTCTATTGATTCCGAAAGGATGAAAGGCAAAGTCGACCTCGGCAGAATTTGAACTCAGAACGGACGAAACGTTGCTAAGCATTTTGCTCGGCGTGCCAACTGTTCTTATTTCTTTACTGCCCACACGGGGCTACACACAGAGGGGACAAACAAGGACAGATAAACGGAATAAGTCGATTATATCGACTCCAGTGCGTAACTGGTACTTATTTAATCGACCCCGAAAGGATGAAAGGCAGAGTCGACCTCAGCGGAATTTGAACCCAGAACGTAACGGCAGACGAAATACGGCTACGCATTTCGCCCGGCGTGCTAACGATTCTGCCAGCTCGCTGACTTAACTCCTCTTGCTCGACTCCTTGGACTCATAGATCCAGTTGTCCGCTTTCTATGGCATTACAGGCGACCAAGATTACAACTTTACTCTTAAATAGAAAACTACTCCTTCGCAGGATTACTCATTTACAGCTGAGTGGACACGAGCAAAATAAAATGAAGTGTTTTGCTGAAGAATACAATGCACTTCTCGGTTCGCGAATCGAAACTACGATCTTAAGATCCACATCCTTGCCATTTGGCCACACACTTTCGCAATTCAATATGGTACACGTTAATGAAGGGACGGGTGAGTTATAAGTCACGTAATCGTATAAGATTGTAATTGGAGTCTGGTAAATGTAACAAAAGTTAGTAGTTCTTGGGAGAATCTAAAAATATAAATGAGATTAAAACATGAAAAGAAGATTTAGACAGACGAAACCATTTGTGTTGGCAAGTAAATAAAGGAATGAGATTTACCTTTGCACACAATAAAGACTGCTTTCTCGATGATGAAACTAGGTCTGGTTTACTACTGCAAAATAAAAATGTCGGTTAGATACATGATATATAAAACATTGTAAGTGACTAATGATGAATCAGAAAAAGTGAATCAAGTTGTCTCAAAAGCTATAACGTCATGAACAGTAAATGAATAAAATAGGGGCTTAAAAGGACTTCCTGCAACGAATGAATACACAAATATGTAAACTGATGAATGCATAGTGATTAGGCGTAGGTGGTGGCTAATTGTAGGCGGGAGTGTAGGTGATGTGTTCTTACGAAATGATGTGGCGTGTTCATTTGATATGCTCCAGCGTGGTCTAAGCGATGATGGTTAAAATAAACTAACGAACCCACAAGTTCTTAAACAATAGGTGCAGGCATGGGTGCGTGGTTTAGAAGCTCGTTTTACAAGACGACCACGTGGTTAGGGGTTCACTCCCACCCACTGCGTGGCGTTTTGGGAGAGTGTGTTGCATTATAACCCTAGGCCGACCAATGCCTTGTGAATGAATTCGGTTGACGGAAAAGAGCTGGCAGAAACGTTAGCACGCCGGGCGAAATGCGTAGCCGTATTTCGTCTGCCATTACGTTCTGAGTTCAAATTCCGCCGAGGTCGACTTTGCCTTTCATCCTTTCGGGGTCGATTAATTAAGTACCAGTTACGCACTGGAGTCGATGTAATCCACTTAATCCGTTTGTCTGTCGTTGTTTGTCCTCTCTACGTTTAGCCCCTTGTGGGCAATAAAGAAATAGGAAACTGTGTGGAAGCAAGTCGTATGTGTATGTGTGTGTGTGTGTGTGACAACGGGTTTGCATTTGTTTACGTCTCCATAATTTAGAAATTCAACAAAACAGAGAGATACAATAAGTGGCAGATTAAAAACAAATAAAAAAATTCTGGGGTCAATTTGTTGGACTAAGCCCTTCCATGAGGTGCTCCAGCATGGTCGCAGTCCATTGACTGAAACATGTAAAGAGGAAGGGGTAATTTGGATACATAAACACATCAATAAAACGTGTTCTGTGTGCTTGGACAACCAAAAATGAACAATTCTAGATATTATAGTTCTATATTTAAGAGACTGGAATTATGTACATTATTTACATTATTTACATTCGGGCATATGGCGTAGTGGTTAAGAGTGCGGGCTACTAACCTCAAGATTCCGAGTTCGATTCCAAGCAGTGACCTGAACAATAATACTAATACTACTACTAATAATAATAATAACATCGAAAAATACCTTAAGAATGAGAACCCAGGTTCGAAATTTCCCCCAAGACACCTGAAATGTTGTGTTAACAACAAACGAGATGACGACAAATATCCGCCAAATGTAAATAATGTAAATAAATTCCAGATATATCTTTAATCGTTTATCTGTTTCAGTCTTTTGACTGTGGCCATACTGGGGCAACGCCTTGAAGAACTTTTGGTCCAACAAATGGACCCCAGGACTTGTTTTTTAAATTTTGCTACTTATTTTATCGTCCCTTTTTGCCGAACCGCTACGATAAGGGGATGTAAACACACAAACACCAGTTATCAAGCGGTGGTAGAATACACACACATGCACACACAGACACACACACACACATACACGCACACACACACGCACACACACACATACACACACATATATAGACATATATACGATGGGTTTCTTTCAGTTTCCGTCTGCGAAATCCACTGACAAAGCTTTGGCCGGCTCGAGGTTATAGTAGAAGGAACTTGCCCAAATGCCACAGAGTGGGACTGAACCTGGAACCAAAGGATCATCATATCATTCTGTTCCATTTTGCAATCCAAATATTTCATCATAAAATATGAAAAATTTGAAAATAGATTCAGAAAACGTAAATGTTTAACGTTAGTTCTGATGAAATTCTTTTGCTAATGTGATGTTTAGAAATATAGAGATAAGTCCTAAAACATGAACAAACTACAACCATTAGAGATGTTATACTATGAGGTCCCTGTTCTATAGGCTTTTACGCACCAATGCAGAAAATACTATATTTAGAATGACGGACCCCCCTTGCTCTCATTCAAATTTGAAAATTGAGGAAGATTTTGTAACCAATTCGAGGCTTTGTGGTAACAAATTTGCTTCCCAACCACATGGTTCCGGGTTCGGTCCCACTGCGTGACACCTAAGGCAAGTGGGACCAAAGCCGACCAAAGCTTAGTGAGTGGATTTGGAAGTGAAAAACTGAAAGATGTTTGTCATATATAAGTAAGTGCTGAAAAGTTCCTAGCTTTAAGGGTTTTGCGAAAGGCCTGGCTGGAGGGCCAGCCTCCAGGGTTCTTTCACAGAGCTTAGAAAAACTGAAGGACCGCTGCAGTGAGTGTGTGAATCTGAGAGGGGAATATGTTGAATAAAAGTAAGTGCTGAAAAGTTCTTAGCTTTAAGGGTTTTGCGAAAGGCTTGGTTGGAGGGCCAACCTCCAGAGTCCTTTCACAAGGCTTAGAAAAACTGAAGGACCACTGCAGTGAGTGTGTGAATCTGAGAGGGGAATATGTTGAATAAAATCCTAATTAACTGATTCCCTGTATTTCCTTTTACCCAAAGCCAGACGTGTGTATGTGTCTTTGCGTCTGTTTGTTTCTACTACTGCTTGACAACCAGTGTTGGTGTGTTTACGTCCCCGTATCGTAGTAGTTCGGCAAAAATATACTGATAGAATAAGTACCAGGCTTAAAAAATAAGTGCTGGGATAGATTCTTTCGACTAACATTTTTCAAGGTGGTGCCCCAGCATGGCCGCAGTCTAATGTCTGAAAGAAGTAAAAGATAGCAGATAAAGAGGTCATATCTCGTTAATGTCATTCAGCTATGTTCGTAGGCGAGTCCCCCCCTAGCTCTAACTATTTACTCTGTTACTAAAGACTACCGAAATATAATACCAAATATCATTTCAGAAAATGTCACGTTTAAATGAGAAAGTATCCTGTGTTTATTAATTGACGAAAAAATGTGGAAATAATTTTTTCCAACGGACCATCTAATCGTAAAACGGCGAACTGGTAGAATCTTTCGCACGTCGGACAAAATGCTTACCGTCATTTCTTCCGTAACTCTTGATGTTCTGAGTTCTAATCCCACTGAGGTAAACTTTGTATTTCATCTCTTCGGGGGTCGATGAAATGGGGTCAATAAAATAAAGTACCAGTCTAGTCCTGGGGTAGATAAAATAAAGTACCAGTCGAGTACTGGCGTCGATAAAATAAAGTACCAGTCGGGCATCGGGTCGATAAATTAAAGTACCAGTCGGGTACTGGGGTCGACTCGAATCGACTTCAGCCTTCCCCTCAAAATCAGTGACTTAGAACCCTACAATGGGTTGGCATTCTGTACAGGGTTGGGGGGTGGGAATGTTGTGCTCTCGGTCGCTTACGAAAACCAGGTAACCGGCCCTACAGGTCCTAAAACTTGGGGCAGTAACGTTCAGGGGGTGTCGATGTTGCTGACGATGCTGTTGCTGTTGAACGAAGCGGTCTTCGTCCCAGAGCTCGCAGTGGGAGAAGTCCGAATCGTGGTCCTTTGCTATTCGTAAGACCCGCAGAATTGAAAGCAGGTCAACCCCCGACACCGAGAGCATCGACGGATGGATGAATGCGCATCCAGGCTCAGCGGTTGTGTAGGAAATCGGGGACAAGAAACAGGAAGAAAGATTGAGAGAAAGTTGGGGCGAAAGAGTAGAACAGGGGTCGCCACCACCCCCTGCCGGAGCCTCGTGGAGCTTTAGGTGTTTTCGCTCACTAAACACACACAACGCCCGGTCTGGGAATCGAAACTGCGATCTTCCGACCGCGAGTCTGCTGCCCTAATCACTGGGCCATTGCGCCTCCACTGTTGTTGCTGTGGTGGTGATGAGGACTTGAGAGTGGGAGATGTATAGTAGAGTGTGCTGTAATATAATGAATTGAAATGGCAAAAATAAATAAAGTGATATGTAATATATAAAAGAAAATCTAAAGGATCTTAGAAACATAACAAAATGCGCATAACAAAAGCTGGCGATATCAAAATTTGAAAATCCTTCTTTATTGAGCGAAATAAGATCTGAATGAAAAGCGCCGAAAAAGGAAATTCTTTTCTACTCTAGGCACAAGGCACAAAATTTTGGGGGAGGAGGCCAGTCGATTAGATTGACCCCAGTACGCAACTGGTACTTAATTTATTGACCCTGAAAGGATGAAAGGCAAAGTCGACCTCGGCGGAATTTGAACTCAGAACGTAAAGACAGAGGAAGTGCCTATTTCTTTATTACCCACAAGGAGCTAAACACAGAGGGGACAAACAAGGACAGACATAGGTATTAAGTCGATTACATCGACCCCAGTGCGTAACTGGTACTTAATTTATCGACCCCGAAAGGATGAAAGGCAAAGTCGACCTCGGCGGAATTCGAACTCACAACGTAACGCAGACGAAATACCTATTTCTTTATTACCCACAAGGGGCTAAACACAGAGGGGACAAACAAGGACAGACATAGGTATTAAGTCGATTACATCGACCCCAGTGCGTAACTGGTACTTAATTTATCGACCCCGAAAGGATGAAAGGCAAAATCAACCTCGGCGGAATTTGAACTCAGAACGTAAAGACAGAGGAAGTATCACTATGCATTTAGCCCGGAGTGCTAAAGTTTCTGCCAGCTCACCACCCTTTCCGAAAAAGGAAATTGTTAAAGACATCCTGTTCTACCAGAGATTTTAGTGGTCAGTTCGTTCCTGACGTCATAAACCAATGGGCGGATCACGATTGTGTTGATGCTGCGATTTCTACTAGAGACCTAACTGGTCGGTTTTTTTGCTGACGTTATAAATCTCTAACAAATCCTGGTCGTTCGAACACAGCGATCCTGGTTCGATTCCAAGACAGTGTTTAGGACTCTACAAAATATTCATGTTACGTGCCTATCACAGATAGCTCCTTTCCTTGGTTATAAGTGTCACTAATGATTAATTTGAACTCTTCAGTCGAAAGCTAATGAAACATTCTAGTATCCAGAACTTACACTGGTGAAAAGAAGCTCCTTATATGTGAAAAATATTTCCCACACAGTGTATCAAAAAGAAACTTTTTAGGTATAGCTGCGAGCTGGCAGAAATGTTAGCATGCCGGGCGAAATGCTTAGTGGTATTTCGTCTGCCGTTACGTTCTGAGTTCAAATTCCGCCGAGGTCGACTTTGCCTTTCATCCTTCCGGGGTCGATTAAATAAGTACCAGTTACGCACTGGGGGTCGATATAATCGACTTAATCCGTTTGTCTGTCCTTGTCTGTCCGTTCTGTGTTTAGCCCCTTGTGGGTAGTAAAGAAATAGGTATAGCTGCTAGAATCACTCTGCCACAGTGTATCCCAGCTATCAAATGACTTCCGACTACTGTCAGCGAATCTTTTCCTCGTGTCTCAGAATACACATATAATAATTTTAAACATCAATATACGTATAATGTCAATATTGGAAATACAAAACTTAATTTTTATCCACTTAAATTTGATGAGTTTTAATAAGCTCCCTACTTCAAGCTGTAGAATAATCTCAAGATCTCAAAATTCTGTTCATGAAAGAAGATATTTGGAGAAAAACTTCGAAAGTGAATATTGACCATTGAACTGCATAATATCTTTCGCAATTAAAATGAAAGCTTGTAGATCTTGTGCTCTGAGATACTATCTTCTAATTAACCCACTCCAGACCTATCCCAAACAAACAAAATCAGGGTTAATCATCTCTCACTGACTCACCAACCAACCCCAACTTGTATGACAGCCTTATGCCTCATCCCTCTTTTTCTTAGATTTAGGTTCTTCTGTTCTGCTCAAAGAATTGGGCAGCAAGCTTCTTCCACCGGATTTGGTCGACTGCTACTCTTGCCCATCCTTTCCATGTAATGTCAAATGACTTCAAGTCACCTTGAAATATCTGCTGCCAAGTGATCTTCGGCCTGCCCATTTTGGGCTTGCCCACAAGTAGTACTTAAGTCATGACCGTTTTGGGATCGGGTAGACTAGTGGTATTGAACTGGGGTCCATATAAAACTTTTTGTTAAAATTGATGAGCAATAAAACCCTAACCCTAACCCTACAATACAGCAAATATTTTAAGAATTTAAAAAAAAATTAAATATCTAATAATCCTTTCTACAAGGTCTGAAATTTGTGGGGAGGGGACTAGTCGATTACATAACCCCCTGTCTCGGCGTGCTAAGGTTTCTGCTAGCTTGCCTCCTTCACTTCGTATATTATTATTGATATCAAATTTTGGTACAAGGGCAACGCTTTATGGGGAGGGAGTAAGTCGCTTACATCAGGACCAGTATTCAATTGTTACTTTATTAAGGGATGAAAGGCAACGACGACTTCAGCGGAATTCGAATTCAAAACGTAAAACCGGAAGAAATGCCGCCAGGCATTTTATTCGGCATGCGAATGATTCTACCTGCTCATCGCCTTGAGTTCATATACTAATATTGCCAGGTGTTATAAGACGGTGAGCTGGCAGAATCGTTAGCACGCTGAGCGAAACGCTTATCAGTATTTCTTCTATCTTTATGTTCTGAGTTCAAATTCCGCCGAGGTTGACTTTGACTTTCATCCTATTTTTGGGGTCGATAAATTAAGTACCAGTTGCGTACTGTGGTCGATCTAATCGACTGGCCCCCACCCCCAAAATTTGGGGCTTTGCTCCTAGAGTAGAAAAGAATATTGTTATGTGACATCACTTAGATAGAACAGGAACTGATCTAGTAACGTTTCATTTTAGCAACTGGGTCTACTGTTCGTAACCGTTGATGTAGCTTTGATTCTCAGAAAAGTAATTCTTTCAAAACCTTCGGTTGATAATTTCAATGTATACAAAGCTGAATCCCCTTTAATGTATCGAAATAATAAGATATAATTCAATATTTGTTCCCTTCAAAAACACACACACACACAAACTTCTGATGACACTTAGCCTTCATAGCATACAGTTGTTATAAAGAGCAGAACTAATTTATTTCTATTCTGACTTGTTTTAGTCATAGTATAGCTCGGAAGGGTTTTAGTCGAACAAATCGATCCTAGGCCTAGTACTTATTCCATCGGTCTTTTGTGCCGAACCGCTAAATTACGGGAACGTAAACACACCAGCATCAGTTGTCAAGCATTGGTGGGAGGACAAACACAGACACACAATATATATATATATATATATATATATATAGATATATATATATATATATATATATATAAAACCATCCGAAATTGCAAAGATAATCTGGAACTCGACTGAGGAAAGAATACTCCGAATGACCCGTCCTTGTTTTCTTTATATCATCTGTCTGGATGTTTTGCGTTCTTGTCCCGACAGGTTTCTTTCAGTTTCTCACTACGAAATTCACTCAAGGCTTTGGTCGGCCCGAGGCTATAGTAGAAGACACTTGCCCAAGATGTTACGCCGTGAGATTGAACCCGGAACCATATTGGTTGGGAAGCAAGCCTCTTACCGCGCAGCACTACACCGTCGGTTACGAACGAATGTTTCGCTTGATCCGATCAATGGAACGGTCTGCTTGTGAATCGTGGAATTAAAGGGAAAGTGGCTGAGTACACGACGGAGGTGCCTGCCCTTAATGTAGTTCTTAGGGAGACTCAGTGTGACACAGAATCTAACATCGAGAGCCCTTTGAATTAACATGTACAACTCACTGAGTGGACTGCAGCCACGTGAAATTAAAGTGTCTTGCTTAAGGATACAACGCGCCGCCGAGTATCAAACTCACGACCTTACGATTGTGAGCCGAATACCTTCACTAAGCCACGCGCCTTCAGACACACACACACACAGACGTACACACACACATACACAGACATACACACACATATATACACATACGCACACATACACACATACACACATATGTACACATACATAAACACACATATACACACACATATACACACACATATATACACATACATATATACACACACACACATGCACACATACACATATGTACACATACATAAACACACATATACACACACATATATACACACATATACATACACACACACACATACACACATACATGACAGGCTGCCACTCAGTTTCCGTCCAGTTGGCCGGAGGTATATAGTACGCCTGATCAAGACATTGGACAGTGGGACTGAAGCTGAAACCAAGAGGTCTGGTTTCCATTCATTTCATGGTTATTCATTTTGAGAAATGTATAGCAGAGTATGTTGCAGAACACTGAGTTTAAATAGGAAAAAAAAGGAGTGGCTGTGTGGTAAGTAGCTTGCTTAACAATCACATGGTTTCAGGTTCAGTCCCACTGAGTAGCACGTTGGGCAAAGTGTCTTCTACTATAGCCTCAGGCCAACCAAAGCCTTGTGAGTGGATTTGGTAAACGGAAACTGAAAGAATCCCGTCGTATATAGGTATATATATATATATATATATATATTATATATATATATATGCGTGTGTGTGTGTGTGTGTGCATGTGTGTGTGTGTGTGTATGTGTGTGTGTGTGTGTGTGAGTTTGTGTATCTGTATTTGTCCCCCCAACATTGCTTAACAACCGATGCTGGTGTGTTTATGTCCCCGTAACTTAGCGGTTCGGCAAAAGAGACCGATAGAATAAGTACTAGGCTTACAAAGAATAAGTCCCGGGGTCGATTTGCTCGACTAAAGGCGGTGCTCCAGCATGGCCACAGTCAAATGACTGAAACAAGTAAAAGAGTAAAGAGTATATTCTGGAAGATTTTAGAAACAAAACAAAATGAACAGACCAACACCTAGCAGTATCAACATTGTTTTCAAATCTTGACACATGCCCAGCAATTTTGGGGGCGGGTGTAAATCGATTAGATCGACTCCAGTGTTTAACTGGTCCTTATTTTAACGATCCAGAAAGGATGAAAGGCAAAGTCGACCTCCACGGGATTCGAACACAGAACATGAAGACAGACGAAATGCTGCTAAGCATTTTACCCGGTGTGTAGCGATTCTGCCAGCTCACCGCCTTTAACTAGCGATATGAACATTAAAAACAAAAGTGATAGATGTATTATTAAATTTATTTATTTATTTATTTATGCGCCCTTTTCAAGCCTAGCCAGGCTCACGGGCCCGGTTTCGCGGTCTCTGTGGTGTATGTGTTCCCCCAGCTGGACGGGACGCCAGTCCATCGCAGCGTTACTCAACAGGAAGAAAGAGTGAGAGAAAGTTGGGGCGAAAGAGTACAACAGGGGTCGCCACCAACCCCTGCCAGAACCTCGTGGAGCTTTAGGTGTTTTCGCTCAATAAACACACACAACGCACGGTCTGGGTATCGAAACCGCGATCCTCCGACCGCGAGTCCGCTGCCCTAACCACTGGACCATTGCACCCCCGTATTATTAAATAAATTGCTAATGACGTACCATTGATTACATCACGAAGCTGTCGTAGTAAACTGTATTAAACCATATATACAAAGGAATAAATAATCAAAGGGCTCTTCATTATAATACACTTGGCAATTATCGTTATAGAGATGATACGAAGGATGTGATAAGGTCAAAAGATGAGAATACAGGTACAACATCGATCTGGTTTTTGGTTTTCCCGAATTAGGGGTAGTCACATTGAACAACACGCTCTAAACTCTACGAATATTAGTTTCAAATTTTGGCACAAGGCCAGCAATTTCTTGGGAGTGGATAAGTCAATTTCATCAACCCCTCTGTTGAACTGGTACTAATTTTATCGACCCCGAAAGGATTGAAAGCAAATTCAACCTCACCGGAATTTGAACTCAGAACATAAAGACGGATGAAATACCGCTAAGCATTTTGTTCGGGGGGCTAAAAGTTCTGCTACTTCGCCATCTTAATAATAATAATAATCCTTTCTACTGTAGGGACAAGGCCTGAAATTTGTGGGAGAGGGCCAGTCAATTAGAGCGACTAGCAATTGATCTAATGATCCCCGAAAGGATAAAAGGCAAAGTTGACCTCGGCGGAATCTGAACTCAGAACGTAAAGACAGACGAAATATCGCTAAGCATTTCATCCGGCTTGCTAGCGTTTCTACCAGCTCGCCGTCTTTTAATTGATCTAATTGATCTGTCACGAATGTTTAGTGGCAAAAAAAACAAAAAAACTACGTGTTAAATGAATCATTGATGACTGAATAATAGAACTTATGGAGGGTAGCGGTGGAATAGGTTTTCTTGTGAGACTCCAAGTTATCCTGAGCTCTGTGGATGATCGCAAGGGCGCATTTTTTCTTTTTTTTATGGCCCAAACAGGATCTTTGACTGCTCACCACCCTCTGCTATCACAGATCGGTTCGTTAAAAGCTCACACGGTTCACAACTAAGCATATCGAATCAATAATAAATGAATCAGTGATAAATGAATCGATGATAAATGAATCAGTGATAAATGGATCGGTGGCAAACGAGGATAGATGTACTCTATTTCATCAATCAAAGAATAATGAAAAGCAACGTTGACCGCAGCAGTACCTGAAATCTGAATGGAATGATACGCATTTTTAATTTCAGTACAATACCACATTTGCGAAGGAAGTAGAGGTATGGTCAATTAATTTAACTCCACCCCCACGTCCAACCAACACTTTACTTGTTAGTTATTCTATAAACTCAGCAAGTATGAAAAACACCTCCTTTAGCTCCTTACTTCTTTACTACCCACAAGGGGCTAAACGTAGAGGGGACAAACAAGGACAAACAAATGGATTAAGTCGAGTATATCGACCCCAGTTTGTAACTGGTACTTAATTTATCGACCCCGAAAGGATGAAAGACAAAGTCGGCCTCGGCGGAATTTGAACTCAGAACGTAACGGTAGACGAAATACCTATTTCTTTACAACCCACAAGGGGCTAAACACAGAGAGAACAAACAAGGACAGACAAACGGATTAAGTCGATTATTTCGACCCCAATGCGTAACTGGTACTTAATTTATCGACCCTGAAAAGAAGAAAGGCAAAGTCGACCTCGGCGGAATTTGAACTCAGAACGTAACGGCAGACAAATACGGCTACGCATTTCGCCCGGCGTGCTAACGTTCCTGCCAGCTCGCCTCCTTTAGCTTCTGGTGGGATTTGAAACAAGAACATTGAAAGATATAACCAAATACAACGCAGCATTTTGTCCAAAGCTCTACCGACTTTGCTATTCTCGGCTTTCTTGCTTGAGAAAAAACATAATCCCTTCCACTCTAGGTACAAAGCCTGAAATTTTAGGGACTGGGAGCTAGTCAATTGTTTCGACCCCAGTGATCGACAGGGGAATTTATCGACCCCGAAAGGATGAAAAGCAAAGTCGATCATGGCGGAATTTGAACCCACATCTTAAAAACGGACGAATTGCCACTAAACATTTCATCCGACGAGGTAAAGACTCTTCCAGCTCGTCGCATTAAAGTGAAACTAACGACGCATCTAAGGTTCCAGCAAGATTCGAACTAACGACCTCCCACGTGTAAAGCAGCCATGATAACTATTTCACCTCGGAACGTCTTGCTGGAGAAGAAAATAATATAACATTCAAGTTTTACGATAGAATTGTTTTTCATGTTTATTTGTTTTGAAAACAAACCCTGGCCAACGTATCATGAATTACAGTCTATCTTTTATCTTTTTGTTGGTTCAACTATTGGACTGTGGCCATGCTGGGGCACCAGTTTGAAGGGTTTTAGTCAAATCGGTCGCTTTTGGCAAACCGCTATGTTGCGGGAACGTTAACAAATCAATACCGGTTCTCGAGCAATCGTGGAGTGGGACAAACACCAAGGTACATACATACAAACGTACATATATGTCTCTCTCTATATATATACATCTATATAAAATTAATATAAACAACAGGTTGCAACCAAAATGAGAATTATAATTGTCATTAAATGTGATCAAAGCGTTAAGAAACGCACACACACACCACACACACACACACAAACGCCAAAATTCTCTAATCCACGCTTTTGACAAATTATCCATGTATGCATGTACATATGCACACGTATATATATATATATATATATGTGTGTGTGTGTGTGTGTGTGTGTGCGTGTGACCGTGTGTGTACCGTTGGCGATTTTTTTTACCTCCGTCTTCCCTTCTCTGGATCTTTCCTTCTCCTATGTTTCCGACGAAGAGCTCCGCTCGAAACGTTAAACCCTCCTTCTTCCCTTCCTTCCTGAGCGTCCAATAATACTATGTCAGAAACATAGGAAAAGGAAAGATCCAGAGAAGGGAAGACGGAGGAAAAAAAAATCGCCAACGGTACACGCGCGGTCACATTATATATAATAATAATAATAATAATAATAATAATCATAATCATAATAATAATAATAATAATAATAATAATAATAATAATATAATAATAATATGACAACAAAAGAATGAATGAGACTTCGATATTATGTAAATAGAGGAATTTATCTATAAATATATAATATAGGACAATCAGTTAGTTGTCATAATAATACTCAGAATTTCAGATGCCAAAGCTAAAGGACATCCTCTGTCTTACTAACTGATGAGGATGTCCATTAGCCCTGGCATCTGAAACTCTGAGTATTATTATGACAACTGATTGCCTTATACTATATCATATTATATTATATTATATATATATATATATATATAATATATATATATATATATATATATGGCATTCTTTCGATATCACTCGACAAAATCAAAACATTTCACTTCGTCTATTTCCATGGAAGCAAATGACAGTTCGATTCTTCTGTTTTCTGTTTGGAAATTTTCGGATTTTACCTACACACATGAAACAGGTAAGAACAAATATGCAAGGCTTTTTTTTTTTGTCTTCAAGTTTAAAACGAAACATTGCTGGCATAATTTCGTTATATCTATATTCCACAACCCACGGATATACCCGAAGTGAAATGTTTTGATTTTGTCGAGTTATATCGAAGGAATGCCATATGTATATATATATATATATATATACAATTTAAAAATAGGATAAAATCTTCATA
>NC_043014.1:11844926-11852426 GCF_006345805.1 Octopus sinensis | reverse complement strand
TCTGGAACGTAGTGTGCCATGAACATCGAGTCGTACATTGAGGCAATCGGAAAGCTTAAAGAAGCCATAAAGAGGACGAGACTGAAAAAGAATCTGAAAGCGATCTGCATTCACCATAGCAGTACGTGACCATATCTATCTTTGGCAACAAATCAAGCAATTGGTCAACTGGGCTCTGACTTCCACCTGTTGGATCCAAGGAGGGATAGTCATCAGGAACCATGATTTGGTGACATAACGGAGGTAAAAGTGACGGTGAAAAAATGGCTGCAACTGCGCACATCGGAATATTTTCAAAGAGGATTCAAGAGTTGGGTTCAAAGTGACGCAAGTGCACTTCTTTTGATGGAGACTTTGATGCTGAGTGGTTCTTTTGTACAGGGCAGTCATGAGCAAACTGCAGTCCACGGGCCGCATGCGGCCCATTTGGATATCTTAAGAGTACATCTGATTTCGTGAGGAAATTAACGTTTATTAAATTTTTGCTTCGTTTCATTTCCACTTGTCCACTCACACTCTTTCTCAGTAAAAGTGTCAACGCAGAATAACTGTTACTTTTATGCCCAACTAACCTCCCTTAGTTAATAAAGCTTGTTGCGTTGCGGGTACACCAGTGAGAAAAATAAAAAATATTTACCATTGTCAGTCAACCGTGTAATTTTCATCGTGTCTCGGAGCCAATTTGCAACCATCCAAACATTCAAGAGCTTCTGACATATTATCTACACAGAAGTTTACACCAACGAATGAAAATATTGATTTAACGTTCAGTTTCTGTTTACACCGTTTATAACGAGTTTTTGCGATAATTCAGCGAATGTAGCTGCCACGTGCGTATCGCATGGCGAAGCTTCGCATACTTAGACTTAGGAAATAAACTTATATCATTTCTGTATGACGGTGTTACGCAATACTCGAGTCTGGTTATAGTCGCTGAATTATCTCATCAAGTCGCTCTAAGCGGTAGAAATAGAAAATGAATATTAATAATTTTCCTTCACTAATCTTTCTTAATTTAGTCGATAAATACTTTCCCAAACTCATAAATCCAAAAATGTATTTAATAGACGTATCTTCAAAGTTTGTTTTAGCTGTACGCCTAGCATGAAAAATATCGTAGTGTGAAGGCCCATATCTGAGACAGGGGCAGGAAGCTCGTTCGGAAACAGCAACGCATGTCCACTTAACGGTCAATGAAACACACAGTCATATATGAAGCGATGGTAATGTCAAAAGATCCCAGCAAGCAAACAGACCTGAAAAATATGTGGACACGACAGAAAATCCTTTGGGTGCCAAATTTAGCAACCTTTATTATCGAGGAGACGCGAAATGCCAATCCTTGATAGACATATATTTTTCTTGTCTTGTCTTGTCTTGAGACAGCATTCACCCGGGGTAGGTTGAGCTGGCTTCATTCATCCTCAATGCTGCATCACTCACAAACGCCGACCAGGCCTGGCGATTTGAGGCTAACGGACGCGTGATCTCCAACCACTCCTTATTCCAGCGGCGAACGCCGTAGATATGGGGGCCTAGGTTGGGTTCCAGATCAGCCATATATGGTCGGCGAAAGAACGCGCCACATGTTGCAGAATAGATTATATTTATTTCTTTATTGCCCACAAGGAGCTAAACATAGACGGGACTAACAAGGACAGACAAAGGGATTAAGTCGATTACATCGACTCCAGTACGTAACTGGTACTTATTTAATCGAGAGTAGAAGAAAGGTGCAAATTTTACTTCGATAACCGTAAGAGGTGCAGGCTGTGCCTGGTGAAGAAAAGAATTATGTTATAGGACTCTCCACTAGAATACCTACCTAAAATAAAATTTTCCTACCCTCCTCACAATGAAGGAAATATGTGTGTGGTTACCTGAAGACTGCATCATGAATGTAAAACGTTAAGTTTCAGACATCAGTACCTTGCACCGCCAGTCTGAGGGTGCAGCACAAGGTTTGCCACACCCAACTTATTACACACAGACACAAACATACATATACACATACGTGTCCACACATGATTTTAAGGTGGACCACCCACATCAATACTTTCCAAGCCCCTCATGGACATACACATACGCCATCCGCATCCTAGCTCCCTCCCAATTTCACTCTGTAGGCAGTTAATCCTTTCACTATGAAAGCGCTCTGATCCCTGTCCAAGAGACATAACTGTTGATGAACATCCCTTCTGAACTTCTCCCGCAGGTTGTTCCTGTTTGGCAAAACCAGTCACAAGGTACTGGTATGGCTGGAGCTGGCAGAAACGTTAGCGTGCCGGGCGAAATGCTGAGCGGTATTTCGTCTGGCGCAACGTTGTGAGTTCAAATTCCGCTGAGGTCGACTTTGCCTTTCATCCTTTCGGGGTCGATAAATTAAGTAGCAGTTACGCACTGGGGTCGATGTAATCGACTTAATACCTATGTCTGTCCTTGTTTGTCCCCTCTATGTTTAGCCCCTTGTGGGTAATAAAGAAATAGGTATGGCTGGAGCTATAATAGAAGTCGGTTCTTTAAGGTGCCTGTACAGTAGGAACCCGAAGCTACGTGGTTGCAAAGCGAACTTCTTAACCCCCGACTCCCAACCCCAGCGATGCCTTTGTATGCACATGCCTGCGCACGTGTATATGCAGAAACACAATAGAAAAAAATATGAAGAGAGAGAGAGGGGGAGGGAGGGAGGGAGAGAGAGTCGTGGATATAATGAAAACTGAAAAAAAAATGAGGCTAACAAGACAGAAGAATGTAAATAAAGTCAACAGTCAGAAAGAAGTAAAACAGAATGGAAATTAGGGGAAATTGCGTAAAGGCCAGAGTGAATAGACGTGTCAGAAACAGACGTAGACAGGTCTTATTGTGTGTGTGTGTGTGTGTGTGTGGTATTGTCTCATTCGCAGATGTATGTTCATGTGCTTATGTATGTGTGCGCGGGTGTCTATGTCTATGTTAATCAGCATGTGTGTAGGTGTTTGCTGATGTGTATGCTGTTGACGCATGACGGTGTATTTGTACAGAATGGGCTTACGCAAACACTTACACACACAAACACTCACACACACACACAAACACTCACACACACACACACACACAACACACACACACACGATACGGCTGAAAATGTACACAAATGACTCCAGAGCTGAGTTTTGTTCGTTGCACAGATCAAACTCACTAGCGTAGCTAGGAGTGGGTGAGATAGGGGTGGTCTGCCCCGGGCGGCACTTTTGAAGGGGCGGCACTTTTCATCCTGTTGTAGGCTATAAGCCAGGATAAATTATATTCTTTTCTACTCTAGGCACAAGGCCCGAAATTTTGAGGGAGTCGGGTACTAGTCGATTAGATCGACCCCAATACGCAACTGGTACTTAATTTATCGACCCGGAAAGGATGAAAGGCAAATCGACCTCGGCGGAATTTGAACTCAGAACGTAAAGACAGACGAAATACCTATTTCTTTACTACCCACAAGGGGCTAAACACAGAGAGGAGAAACAAGGACAGACAAACGGATTAAGTCGATTAGATCGACCCCAGTGCGTAACTGGTACTTAATTTATCGACCCCGAAAGGATGAAAGTCAAAGTCGACCTCAGCAGAATTTGAACTCAGACCGTAACGCAGACGAAATACTGCTAAGCATTTCGACCAGCGTGCTAACATTTCTTATTTCTTTACTACCCACGAGGGGCTACACACACAGGGAATAAACAAGGACAGACAAACGGATTAAGACGATTATATCGACCTCAGTGCGTAACTGGTACTTATTTAATCGAGCCTGAAAAGATGAAAGGCAAAGTCGACCTCGGCGGAATTTGAACTCAGACCGTAACGCAGACGAAATGCCGCTAAGCATTTCGCCCAGCCTGCTAACGTTTCTGCCAGCTCGCCCCCTTGAAGATAGATTATATTCCCTTCTACTCTAGGCACAAGGCCCGAAACTTGGTGGGAGAGGGCCAGTCGATTAGATCGACCCCAGTATGCAACTGGTACTTAATTTATCGACCCCGAAAGGATGAAAGGCAAAGTCGACCTTGGCGGAATTTGAACACAGAACGTAAAGACAGACAAAATACCAGGGCAGATTATCTTAAAATAATCCGGTATGCGATAATCCCCGATATTATAAGACAAAAATTACTGAAAATGCATGACTTTTGGCTCTGCTGTAGGCAATGTGTTTTTTGTGGTGTCCGGAGCGGCAAACGGAAGGACCACCCCGGGCGGCACACACTCTATCTACGCTAGTGATCAAACTACTTTATAATCGCAACTTTCCTGTTTCTCTTCTATCTTTGATCTTTTGCTTCTTTCACACATCGGACTGCGGCCATGTTGGAGTACTGCCATGGAGGGCTTTAGTCGAAGAAATTCATCCTGTACTTAAGTTTTTCTTTTAAAGTTTGATACTTTATTCGTTCGGTATCTTTTGCCGAAGCGCTAAGATACAGGAACGTAAACAAACCAATACCGGTTGTCAAGCGGTGTGAGAAGCAACAAATACAGGCACAAAGTCTGTTTGTCAGTCTCTCACACAACACACTCACACAAATACAAACACATACACATCTATACATGACAGGCTTCCGCATAGTTTCCGTTTGCAAGATTCACTCACAAGATAATGGTCGGCCCGGGATGATAGCAGAAGAATACTATAGTAAAGGTAATGCTGCAACATGGGTCTGTCCCTCCATCTCCCTCTCTCTTTCTCTCTCTCGGTTTCCCTCTCTCTTTATCTCTCTCTCGGTTTCTCTCTCGGTTTCCTTCTCTCTTCCCCTTCTCTCTCTCCCTCACTTTTCTCCTCTCTCCTTTCCTCCTCTCCCTATCTCCTTTCCCCTCTCTCCCCCTATCCCTTTCCTTCTCTCCATGCCCCTCTCTCCCTCTCTCTCCGTTCCCCTCTCTCCGTTCACCTCTCTCCGTTCCCCTCTCTCCGTTCCCTCTGTCTGCCCCCTCCCCCTTTTTCTCTCGCTCGCTCGTTCTAGACTCCTCTGTTCGATTGTTTTCATTGAAATATTTTCCTTCTTCCCAACATACGTCCCTTTTCCCCCTCTCTCTGTCTCTGTCTACCTGTCTCTCTGTCTGTCTGTCTGTCTGTCTCTCTCTCTGTCTCTCTCTCTCCACCCTCTCTCTATTCTCTCTCCTCCCTCTCTCTCTCCCGCTCTCTCCTATCTAACTCCTCCCTCTCTCTCCTCTCTCTCTCCTCCCCCTCTCTTTCTCGCACACACGCACATGTTCGCTCTCTACTCTCGCCAACTGCTTTCCTTAAAAATGCATGATTACAGAAGTTTTCTTTAAAATATTTTGAGAATATTTGTGAAAATTTAGTCATTAGACTGCGGCCATGAAGAATTTTTAGTCGAATGAATTAACCCCAGTACGTCTTTCACTTTATTTCAAGACCGATATTTATTCTGTCGGTCTCTTTTGCCGAATAGCTATGTTACAGGACTGAACATTATCACACAGCCACGTCTAAAAATTTCATTTTCTTATAGACAAACGCGATAACCATGCTCTTTGAATAATCAAAGGTTTTGATTATTTTCTGTCAAAATCGAATTTGCGATTATTGATGGCTAATATATTAACCTTTTTTTTGTCAATGTTTTCAACCCTTGTTTTTACCTCCTCTCGCACAAGCTTTGTTCATAACGACTGCAGAATCATTGCAGTAAATGCATTTGTCTTCCCCACTTCCCGAACATACTGTCATTTACAATTGCCAACGCCCTATCTCACACACACATACACAGACACACACACTCACTCTCTCTCTCTCTCTCTCTCTCTCTCTCTCTGTCTCTTCCGCTCTTTTCAATTGTTTTCATTAAAAATAAGTGATTACAACGTTTTCCTTTGAAATAATTTGAGAAAATTTGTTAAAATATTTAAATTATATCTATCAAATCAAAATTGCTGTGCAGATACACTCTGATATTTCGATAAAAGAGACAATATATGCATATATGCATGCATGCATACATACATACATACATACATACATACATACATAATACATACATACATACATACATACATACATACATACTACATACATACATACATACATACATACATACGTGTGTGTGTGTGTAACAAATGAGAGAAGGAGAAAGCGGAATTCACGAGAATCTTTATTAATCACAACGATCGTTTCGACCCATTTTTCATCGGTCCCTCGCGGGTGAAATACTGTACAACTGGTTGTAGTGCATCATTCGGCGCAGATGTGTACACTCAGCTTTAAAATTATATATATATATAGATATATATATATAATATATATATATATATAGTTAATCCAAACAAGAAAACAAAAAGACAACAACGCGAGGATGTGGAACAAATAAAGTATTATTGGACGCTCAGGAAAGAAGGGAAGAAGGAGGGTATGACGTTTCGAGCGGAGCTCTTCGTCGGAAACATAGGAGAAAGAAGATCCCGAGGTGGGAATATATATATATATATATATATATATATATATCCGCCGATATCAGTAAAATAATTTTGATATGAAAAATAGATATAGCGTAATAACTTGCACAAATATTCTCAAAATATACTAATTTTATAAATATATATATATATATATATATATATATATATATATATATCTATATATATATATATATAATATATATATATATAATATTAGGGAATATGATTCCAAACTTACAGGCAGAAATTCAATTTAGTAATACTAAATCAAATTTCACAATATAATATATATATATATATATATATATATTAAAATGGAGAAAATTTGATGAAGCATCGTGTGGTATAACTTTAAAGAAGGTTGTTGTGTAAGGCCGGAACAATGTGAGAAAGTACAAAGTAAGCTACAAATGGAATAGGAAAATAAGCCAAAGCAAACACCGGTCAATCTCTGAGGAAATTTCTGTCGAGGAATAATACCACAGATAGCATCGTGGGCTGCGCACTATCTATATGCCCCATCATCGATGTCAAAACATGTCCGGTGCCTAGGTTTTAGAAGATGTAGTTTGCAATGTGGGGAATTCTACATAGGGAGTACCAGGAAATTGCATATTCGAATAAAAAACATATGTACACGGACACTTCAATAAAGAAACACCTGAAGATGTGCCAGACCCAGGATATTAAGGTATCCATCGGTACCAATCAACGCAACAGGGTCACCTTCCAAATCATGAAAATCCTTTTTATAAACAAATTGAGACCAGTCATCTATATCTATAAAACTCAAACTGTCTGTGTGTGTGTGTATGTGTATGCTTTTTATGCGTTACCACATTTTTCGTCCGTTTTTGATGAAATTTTTTTTATAAAATGGCAAATTTACTCAGGCAGGTCACTGCCTACATAACCGATTCCTAGAGATACATCCTTCTAGGAGAAAAATCAATAAAACTGAAGGGACCCCTACTTTTTGCAAAACAGGCAAAAGTTGCACTTGAGAAAGGTTTTTACAGGAACGTCCGATTTTTATAATTCTGGTGTCAAAAG
>NC_043014.1:11834926-11839926 GCF_006345805.1 Octopus sinensis | reverse complement strand
TCTACAAAACCATTAACCTTTTGATGTATGTCTTAGCTATTACATTACTAGCGCATCGCCAGAGAACTGAAGCCACGCAATTGAGATTACAGCAGTTTAAAGCCTGAACCAGCATGGTAGTTTAAAATATAAAATTGTATTCCTACGAAAGAATATCTCACAGATCGCTGTAATTATGAAATATAAAACAGAAAAAGGCGGCGAGCTGGCAGAAACGTTAGCACGCCGGGCGAAATGCGTAGCGGTATTTCGTCTGCCGTTATGTTCTGAGTTCAAATTCCGCCGAAGTCGACTTTGCCTTTCATCCTTTCGGGGTCGATAAATTAAGTACCAGTTACGCGCTGAGGTCGATGTAATCGACTTAATCCCTTTGTCTATCCTTGTTTGTCCCCTCTGTGTTTAGCCCCTTGTGGGTAATAAAGAAATAGGTATTTCGTCTGTCGTTACGTTCTGAGTTCAAATTCCGCCGAAGTCGACTTTGCCTTTCATCCTTTCGGGGTCGATTAAATAAGTACCAGTTACGCACTGGGGTCGATATAATCGACTTAATCCCTTTGTCTATCCTTGTTTGTCCCCTCTGTGTTTAGCCCCTTGTGGGTAATAAAGAAATAGGTATTTCGTCTGTCGTTACGTTCTGAGTTCAAATTCCGCCGAGGTCGACTTTGCCTTTCATCCTTTCGGGGTCGATTAAATAAATACCAGTTACGCACTGGGGTCGATATAATCGACTTAATCCGTTTGTCTGTCCTTGTTTGTCCTATCTGTGTTTAGCCCCTTGTGTATAGTAAAGAAATAGAAATATAACACAGAAAACAACTTCACACGACATGAGGAAGATCTCAGAAAATAATAATAATAAAAAAAACCCAAAATGAGAGAGGTGATTTGGTGATACAGGATTTAAAAATCTAAACTCCAAATTGCATCAGCTGAAACAACAACACCGAGCAACAGCTGAAAAACCAAAATCTAAATCTACAATATATAAACGGTTGTTATGACGGGTGGTGTACACGTCGGGTATAAAATATTAACCAAATAAATATTTTGATGTGGTTATGTAGAATAA
The DNA here is from genome assembly GCF_006345805.1 of Octopus sinensis. Lineage (NCBI taxonomy): Eukaryota > Metazoa > Mollusca > Cephalopoda > Octopoda > Octopodidae > Octopus > Octopus sinensis. Next base: position 11,838,857 of record NC_043014.1, on the reverse strand, counting down.
CCTATCGCAGAGTTATTATGTTCACACAGAATGCGTTCCGTACCACTCGAACGTAGGTACGATATTAAACCCAGACACGTCGCACTAACACAGTAACCAATATGTATTTCTTTACTACCCACTAGGAGCTATACACAGAGGGGACGAACAAGGACAACAAACGGATTGAATCGATTATATCGATACCAGTGTGTAACTGGTACTTATTTAATCGACCCCAAAAGGATGAAAGGCAAAGTCGACCTCGGCGGAATTTGAACTCAGAACGTAGCGGCAGACGAAATACTGCTAAGCATTTCGCCCGGCGTGCTAAAGTTTCTGCCAGCTCGCCGCCATCAAACAGTCGAAATACCTTTTTCTTTACTACCCACAAGGGGCTAAACACAGAGAGGACAAACAAGGACAGACAAACGGATTAAGTCGATTACATCGACCTCAGTGCGTAACTGGTACTTATTTAATCGACCCTGAAAGGATGAAAGGCAAAGTCGACCTCGACGGAATTTGAACTCAGAACGTAAAGACTGACGAAATACCGCTAAGAATTTCGACGGCGTGCTAACGTTTCTGCCAGCTCAACACCTTAAACATGGTCGACCAACAACTGTCAATTGGCCCTGACAGTTCACACACTTCCTTATTGAAATCCGTTGGTCTACTTTCAGTCACGTGAGGGTGTACAAGATTCTCCCATAACATCTCCCCTTTTTGAGAATTAAACTCCCATAACAACAGTAAATGCTAAAAATATTCTTTGCCAGTTTATCGCTGCTTCAATGCGAAAGGCTCAATCTTTGTAAAAGACACCCCCATAAAAACTGGAGAATTGTATGGGAAACATGATTAATTCAACAAATGAACTGTATGGCTTAAAAAACTGTAGCAGGACTACTGAAGGCATGTTCAGCGAAAGCAACAGGAAATAGACAGTGAAATACTGGAAGCAGTTCTACAGAGAATGTGAAACATACATAATTACGTAGTTATGGCCTGGGCCAATTCTGACTCAAATTCACCAGTGTGTGTGTATGTATGTCTCTGTGTGTCTGTCTGATTATCTGTGAGTGTGTGTGTGTGTGTGTGTGTGTGGTGTGTGTGTGTGTGCGTATGTGTGTGTGTGTGTGCGTGTGTGCGTGTGTGTGTGTGTGCGCGCGTGCGTGTGTGCGTGTGTGTGTGTGTGTGTGTGTGTGTGTGTGTGTGTGTGTGTGTGTGTGTGTGTGTGTGTGTGCGTGTGTGTGTATTTATAAAATTTCGTATCTTAAAGCAATCTGTCAGACTCCGTTTCTGCGATATATATAGTTTAAAAACAAGGACGCTGTTTTTAAAATATATATAATGCATAAAGACACACACACACACACACACACATACACACACATTTGGTTGTCAAGAAAGCTCTTGCGGAATTTTTAATTTGAGATTTAAATGATGTATTTTCAAATTCATTTTCGTTAAATTACTTAGACTTTATATATCATTCTAAAGCCCATTTTTCGCTCTATCTAATCGGGTTACCCTTTTTCTTTTTGAATGATTAGACAATTTTTTTCCGGAACGTTGAATACAACATGTACAAAAAGCAAATTCGCACATAATTTTCTTATTCCAGTTCAAGCTAGGCCGAAAAGCTGTTGAAATAGCTCGCGATATCAACGATGCGTTTGGCCCAGGAACCACTAATGAACGTACAGGCCAATGGTGGTTCAAGAAATTTCGTAGCGGTGACGAGGGTCTTGAAGAGGATAAGCGTAGTGGTCGGCCTTCGGATGTTGACAACAATCAACGAAGAGCCTTAGTCGAAGCCAATCCATGCACAACTGTTCGAGGGCTTGCTTCTGAATTAGACGTAACGTGTACGACAATTTCCAACCATTTGAAAGAGATTGGAAAAACAAAAATATTTGAGAAATGTGTGCCGCACGAATCGAACGACAACCAAAAAAAAGAAAAACGCCGTTCTGAAGTGTCGTCTTCCCTTCTTTTACGCAACAAGAACGACCCGTTTCTCGACCGGATTGTGACTTGCGATGAAAAGTGGATTCTTTACGACAACCGGCGACACTCAGCATAATGCTTGGACACCGACGAAGCTCCACAGCACTGTCAGGAAATTGATGAAATGCATAAGAAACTCCGACAACAGCCAGCATTGGTCAATAGAAAGGGACCAGTTCTTCTCCAGGACAACGCTCGGCCGCACGTCGCACAACTGACCCTGCAGAAGTTGAACGAATTGGGCTACAGAACTCTGCCTCATCCGCCATACTCACCAGACCGCTCACCTACCGACTACCACTTTTTCAAGCATCTTGACAACTTCCTGCATAAAAAATGCTTCAAAAACCAAGACGATGCCAAACACGGCTTCAACGACTTCATCGCCACCAGAACGCAGGATTTTTATGCTGCTGGCATAAATAAACTTGTTTCGCGTTGGCAAAAGTGTGTTGATTCTGATGGTGTTTACTTCAATTAATAAAGTTTTGTTTGAGCCGAGATATGTGCATCTGAATTTAACGGTTAAAAACCGCAAGAACTTTCTTGACAACCTAATATAGACAGACAAATAGACAGAGACAGGACTACAAACTATAGATTATAATAAAAAGTTAAAAAAATATTTGCACTGAAAAACAATTAAAAATATATATATATATATATATAATGAAAAGCATACGTACAAGTATGTTCTTTTATTCCTTTACCTTCTTCAGTCATTTGACTTTAGCCATGCTGGAGCATCACCTTAAAGGGTTTTCATCAAAGAAATCGACCTAAGGACTTGTACTTTGTAAGCCCAGTACTTGTTCTATCGGAACCTTTTGCCGAACCGTTAAGTTACAGGAACGTAAGCACACGAACTCAAAAACACGACACACATACATACATATATATGTGTGTGTATGTATTTGTGTCTGTATGTATGTGTGTCTTATATATACGGCGGGCTTCTTTCAGTTTCTGTCTACCAAATCCACTCGCAAAGCTTTGGTCAGCCCGAGGATATAGTGACACTGAACCCGGAAACCTAATGAGAAACCTAATTCCTCAAGATTGATATGTATGTATGTATGTATGTATGTATGGATGGATGGATGGATGGATGGATGGATGGATGGATGGATGGATGCACGCTCATTCATATACGAAGGGCCGCTTTTAGTTCATCAAATCTACCAAATCCACTCGAAAGTCTTTGGTTTACTCGAGGCAATATTTATTTCTTTATTGCCCACAAGGGGCTAAACATAGAGGAGACAAACCAGGACAGACACACGGATTAAGTCGATTACATCGACCCGAGTGCGTAACTGGTACTAATCGACCCCGGAAGGATGAAGGGCAAAGTCAACCTCGGCGGAATTTGATCTCAGAACGTAGCGACGGACGAAATATCTATTTCTTTACTAGCCACAAGGGGCTAAACACATAGAGGACAAACAAGGACAGACAAACGGATTAAGTCGATTACATCGACCCCAGTGCGTAACTGGTACTTACTTAATCGACCCCGAAAGGAAGAAAGGTAAAGTCGACCTCGGCGAATTTAAACTCAGAACGTAGCGGTAGACGAAATACCGCTAAGCATTTCGCCCGGTGTGCTACCGTTTCTGCCAGCCCGCCGCCTTCTCGGGGCAATAGTGAAAGAGTCTTGCCTAAGGTACTGCACAGTGGAACTGAATTCGAAACTCCGTGGGTGGGAAGTGAGATCTTACTCCATAAGCATGCTGCCTGCTCCTACACACCAAGAAAAACAGGATGATTGTGGAATGGTTTTGATATTAGAACGGTTTTTATTTTAGATCTGGATCTGACCTGGAACTAAAGAACAACAGGACATCAATTCAGTTTCATGCGGTCGTGGGTAAACTGCGGCCCGCGTAGCTTTTTGAAGTAGTGTAGTATGCCTGATGATGAGCCTTGTCTCATG
>NC_043014.1:11824926-11829926 GCF_006345805.1 Octopus sinensis | reverse complement strand
GCGTCTGTGTTTGTCCCTCCAACATCGCTTGACAACCAATGCTGGTGTGTTTAGGTCCCCGTAACTTAGCGGTTCAGCAAAAAAGGACCGATAGAATAAGTACTAGGCTTACAAAGGATAAGTCTTGGGGTCGATTTGCTCGGCTGAAGGCGGTGCTTCAGCATGACTGCAGTTAAATGACTGAAACAAGTTAATGAGTATATGTATATATAAAACAAGGAATAAATAATTGTTATTACATATTTTTTCCTTTATTTGAGCAAATTTGGCTTACAGCTGTTTCCAGTAAGCATTATAGGTTTACTCAATTGGTCAATTAATCAGCTGAGAAAAAATAGAACGACCTAAAAAAGAATTAATGCTACTTTCGTCAGAGCCAATGTATATGCATAAATGTGAACGAATTTGAGTATGTATGAATCTGTGTTGATATGTGACTATAAAGCAACCAAGTCTAACTATCTACAGGATGAAATCAGACTGACGCCGTCGAAGACTGAATCAAAGGAGTGGTTAAAATATCAGAATGGTAAACGACGCACATTTAACGCCTGGTATGTGTGTGTGGACACAAACACTGGCTTATCAACAGATGTCTTTGTAAACTGAAAATGCTAATAAGTGAATATCTTTTTATGTGCATATGTCTATGCGTGGGTATATATATAAATTTTTGCTTCGTGAAAACGTTAAGATCGCTTAGGCTCAGTTTGAATGTCCGGTTGTGTTTTGTGTTTTGTTTTTCGTTCTATCCATGGTTGTTTTATGGCTTGATTTAACGTTTTTCATTATTATTATAAAGCATATTATTTGATTCTCTTGTTTATTTTCATATTTATTTTATTTTTTATTCTTTGTAAGTCACTTTATTACTTATCCGAGAAGTGTTCTTCATTATGACATAAGTGTCTCTGAATACGAGTAGTGAACGACAACTGCAAAAAAAATGTATTCCAATCGAAATAAGCGAAGCGGAGATTAAAAAGCGAGGTATCTTTTAAGAAGTCACCCATCTCCACCTATGATGCACCAAACTATTTGTATAGCGTCTCACTCGTGGGGCTCCGGTGCATGATGGGTCGAAACGATCGTAGTGAATAATAAAGTCTCGTGAATTCCATTTTCTTTCTCTCATATTTTATACATCTGTGTGTGTGTGTTTGTGTCTGTGTTTTTCCCCCACCACCGCTTGACAATCGGTGCTGGTGTGTTTACGGTTCGGCAAAAAATATGTACCAGGATTAAAAATAAAATAAGTACCAGTGTCTATTCATTCGACTAAAAGTCTTCAAGGCTGTGCCCCAGCATGGTCGCAGTTTAATGACTGAAATAAGCAACAAATGCACGATGATCTCTCGGGAATACCATCATCTCAGACTTCGAAATTCTTCAAAAATCTGATTTAGTTTTTCTTTTTTAGTTTGTTTAGAACTAAAATAGTTATCTTCTAAAATTGTTTTGTTGCTATTTTCTGAAATGAATGAGGGTGACTGAATAATTAATTAATTTAAAGACTACCATCCTCTTACTTTTCACAGTCATTGGACTGCGGCCATGTTAGAGCACTGCCTGGAAGGGTTTTTGTCAAACAAATCAACCTCAGTACTTAAGTTCGTTTGTTCTTTTAAGTCAATACTTATTCTACCGGTCTTTTGCCGAACCACTAAGTTATGAAAGCGTAAACAAACCAACATCGGTCGTCAAGCGGCGATGAAGAACAAATACGGAGACACACTCGAAGGCACACACAAACCTAAATAAGAAGGACTTCCACACAATCTTCATCTGCCAAATTTACCCACAAGGCATTGGTCAGTCCAGGGTTATCGTAAAAAAACACTTGACCAAAGTGTCGCGTAGTGGAACTGAACCCGGATCTTTTCCTTTTGAACGGCAGTTTTCAACACAATTTCTAGTTAACTAAATACTTTTAAACTTCGTATACTGGTAGAATGTGTCAAAATAAAACATTTTTTTCTCTTGGCTTTCTTGAGAAAATTGCAATTTGTAAGTTTAATGTAATTTAATTTTTCGAATTTTAACCAATCAATAGCCTCTATTTAGCTAAAATCATTTGCTGCGTCTAAAACTGAGACAACATCCTGTCACTGTTATGTTTACGTTCGGAAAGCGTGTGTATAAAATTATGGAATTATTTTGTTTGTTAATTGTTTAAATTATTTTCCATTGCTTTCGTTTTAGCCTTTCGTTTTTTTTTTCTTCTTAAGCAATGGAAAATAGTTTAAACAATACACGTGTATCTCAAAACAAAAAAAAAACGAATAATTTTAGACACGCGCGTAACAATTAAATTAATTTAACAATTAAGAAAAAAACGAAAGGCTAAAATTTAGGGTTAGGGTTAGGGTTAGGGTTGGGGTTAGGGTTAGGGTTAGGGTCAGTGAAAGGATGTTGTCTCAGTTTTAGACGCAGCAAATGATTTTAGCTAAATAGAGGCCATCGATTTGTTAAAATTCGAAAAATTAAACAACGTTAAACTTACAAATTACAATTTTCTCAAGAAAGCCAAGAGAAAAAAATGTTTTATTTTGACACATTCTACCAGTAAACGAAGTTTAAAAGTGTTTAGTTAACTAGAAATTGTGTTGAAAACTGCCGTTCAAAAGGAAAAGATCCACTGAACCCGGAACCACAGGGTTACAAAGTGAGCTGCTTAACCACACAACCATGCCTGAGCCAAATACATAGTCAGACTATTTAGAGCAACGTAGACCAACATGCGGTTTATACGCCGTATCATTTATTTGGAAGCCATACTGTGTTAAGTAAACAAAATAATAACTACGTAATATAAATGTTACATCGTACTCATCAACTTAGTCATCTAATCGGGTGCAAACGATGTTATGCCATGAGGGGTATTTGTATATTTATATTTATGCAGGTTGGGTGGCAGGAATGATAAAAATGCCAAGCAGCTTTGATTTATTCATTTACGTCATTTTACGCTCCGAGTTCAAATACTACTAAGCTTGATTTTCGTAATTTCTTTCTTCTGGGGTCGATAAAATGTAACACAAATCGTCTTATCCCCCCGCTCCTTCCGAAATGTGTGGTCATGTGCTAATGTTAAAAATCGGTTCTTTATGTTTTGAGTTCAAATCCCAATGAGTCTGACTTTCGCAATTTCATTCTTGTGGGGTCGACAAAATGTAGCACCTAGGAGGAGACCCCCTTCGGTCATGAATGACCATGGGATTGCACCTAGAAAGTTACTCTGCGAGGCACAAGTCCGGGCAAGGTTGTTTATGAAAGACCAGCTGTCGTCCATGCATACCGGCCTCCCCTCTGCACACCACTGATGTTATCCAAGCGAAAGGCAAAGGCCGATGCAACCTGGCACCAGTGATGTCGCAACTCATTTCTAACGCTGAGTGAATTGGAGCAACGTGAAATAAAGTGTCTTGCTTAAGAACACAACACACAACCCGGTCCGAGAATCGAACTCACAACCTCACGATCGTAAGCTCTACGCTCTAACCACTAAGCCATGCGTCTTCACAAAATGTAGCGCCAATCAGCTATAATTGATATATATTTCTTTACTACCCACAAGGGGCTAAACATAGACAGACGGATTAAGTCGATTACATCGACCCAGTGCGAAACTGGTACTTTATTTATCGACCCCGAAAGGATGAAAGGCAAAGTCAACCTCGGCGGAATTTGAACTCAGAAGGTAACGGCAGACGTAATACCGCAAAGCATTTCGTCCGGCGCGCTAACGTTTCTGCCAGCTCGCCGCATTAATCAGCTATAATTGATATAATCGTCTACATCTCCTCCCCTCCGAAATGTGTGGCCATGTGCTAATGTTAAAAATCGGTTCTTTATGTTCTGAGTTCAAATCCCAACGAGCTTGACTTTCGGAATTTTCTCCTTGTAAAGTCGATAAAATGTAACACCAATCAACTATTGGGGTTGATGTTGGATCTTTTCGGTTTGAACGGCAGCTTTTTCTAGCGGTGTCATATGAAATTGTCACCCATAATTATGACCCTAGAATCGATCTATTGCATTTCAATCTGTTTTAGGGTTATGGGTGGGGGGAAGGGTATCTTTTTTTCTTCACAAATGTAAATAAACCCAATCTGTTTCTTAAACGAGGGACATATTCATACGGCACAGAATGTTTTCACCTCAATAGACGTCATTGATTGGTTGAAATTACAGAAATTGAAGAAAAAAAACAACAAATATTTTACAAACTATAGAATTTTCTCAATAAAGCCAAGAGAAAAAGATGTTTTATAAACACATTCTACCAGTATACGAAGTTTAAAAGTGTTTAGTTACGTAGATATTATTTTAAAAACTGCCGTTCAAACCGAAAAGATCCTTGATGTAATCAACTATAATCACTCATCTCAGAAATGTGTGGCCTTGGGATAATTTTAAAAATCGTTACTTTACATACATAGACGCAGGCGTGGCTCTGTGGTTAGAAGTTTGCTGCTTAACCACAAGATTCCGGGTTCAGTCTCATTGCGTGGAACCTTGGGGAAGTATTTTCTACTATAGCCTCGGGCCAACCAGAGCCTAGTGAGTGGATTCGGTAGATGGAAACCGAAAGAGGCCCGTCGTGTGTGTGTGGTTGTTCGGCAAGAAATTGCCGAACCCTGTTCAACGACGGGAGTCGCTCAATAAACACACACAACGTCCGGTCTGGGAATCGAAACCGTGATCCTCCGACCGTGAGTCTGCTGCCCTAACTTCTGGGCCATTGCACCTCCAAAGCTATAAATAATATCATGTATATAGTGGGTTTACAAACCCTTTTCGATAGAAAAAGTTGCAGGCTGCCCGTGGGACGACATTGCGAGCAGTTTTCTTTTTTTATTTTGCGTTCCATTTTAAACTCATACAATAAATTAAACTGGAATTACTTCCTTATTTCATTTGATAGCCTAAAATAAAAAAAAAAGAGTGAATAGGGAGAGCAAAACTGGCATTGGGGTCGATGTAATCGACTTAATCCG
>NC_043014.1:11814926-11822426 GCF_006345805.1 Octopus sinensis | reverse complement strand
TGCAGGAGGCGCAATGACCCAGTGGTTGGGGCAGCGGACTCGCGGTCGGAGGATCGCGGTTTCGATTCCCAGACCGGGCGTTGTGTGTGTTTATTGAAGGAAAACACGTAAAGCTCCGCGAGGCTCCGGCAGGGGGTGGTGGCGACCCCTGTTGTACTCTTTCGCCCCAACTTTTTCTCACTCTTTCTCCCTGTTTCTTGTCTCCGACTTCCTACGCAACCGCTGAGCCTGGATGCGCATTCATCCATCCGTCGATGCTCTCGGTGTCGGGGGTTGACCTGCTTTCTCTTCTGCGGGTCTTACGTATAGCAAAGGACAATGTTTCGGACTTCTCTCACTACAGAGGCGCGATCTTGCGAGCTCTGGGACGAAGACCGCTTCGCTCAACAAACAAACAAAGCATAAGTTGCGAGCTAGCTGAAGTAGTTAGTACGTCGGAAAAAATGCTTAGCGGCATTTCTGCTGCGTCTTTGCGTTCTGAGTTCAAATCCTGCCGAGATCAACTTTGTCTTTTCATCATTTGGAGTCGATAAAATAAAATACCAGTCAAGTTCTGAAATCGATATAATTGATTAGTCACTTCTCCACTAAAAATTTCAGATCTTGTTCCCGTTGTAGAAAGAATTATTTCATAGAGACTCAAAATTATAAGATTTTTAATGGAAGTTTTAAAGCGAAATAGTATCACCGTTCAGTTCCTGTGAATGTATCAGAGCAAAGTTTCATGGCAGCCAGGGTAATCTCAAATGTGTGTAACATTCCATATCAGGCGGCAAGCTGGTAGAATTGTTGGCTCATTGGACGAAATACTAAGTGACATTTCTTTCAGCGTTTTATGCTCTGAGTTCACTGAGGTCAGCTTTGCTTTTCATCACCGGCAACCTCTTCAGAGGAATGGTGTGATCTTGGTTGCTTATACACCATGGAAACCGAGTGACCGGCTTTAGGGAGCTTAGGGCTCGAGAAAAATGTAAAAATAAAAACCTAGCAGCGCTATTAAAGCACGTGAGGCTCATTATATCTATCTATCTATCTATCATTCTGTCTGTCTAAACGGATTAAGTCGATTATAGCGACCCCAGTGCGTAACTGGCTCTTATTTAATCGACCCCAAAAGGATGATAGGCAAAGTCGACCTCGGTGGAATTTGAACTCAGAACGTAGAGGCAGACGAAATACCTGTTTCTTTACTGCCCACAAGAGGCTACATAAAAAGGGGACAAACAAGGACAGACAAACGGATTAAGTCGATTATATCGACCCCAGTGCGTAACTGGTACTTATTTAATCGACCCCGAAAGGATGAAAGGCAAAATTGACCTCAGCGGAATTTGAACTCAGAAAGTAACGGCAGACGAAATACCGCTAAGCATTTCGCCCGGTGTGCTAACGATTCGGCCAGCTCGCCGCTCTGTTTGGTGGTTATATCATTAAAAATGTTTTGCATTACTCTTTACTCTTTTACTTGTTTCAGTCATTTTAATGTGGCCATGCTGGAGCACCGCCTATAGTCGAGCAAATCGTCCCCAGGACTTATTCTTTGTAAGCCTAGTACTTATTCTATCGGACGCTAAGTTACGGGAACATAAACACACCAGCATCGGTTGTCAAGCGATGTTGGGGGGACAAACACAGACACACAAACACACACACATACATATATATATAAGGGTAAAGACCCCCTTCGGTCATGAATGACCATGGGATTGCACCTAGAAAGTTACCCTCCGAGACACAAGTCTGGGCAAGGTTGTTTATGGAAGACCAGCAGTCGCCCATGCATACCAGCCTCCCCTCTCCCCACCACCAGTGTTATCCAAGGGAAAGACAAAGGTCGATACAGCTTGGCACCTGTGACGTCGCAACTCATTTCTACAGCTGAGTGAACTGGAGCAACGTGAAATAAAGTGCCTTGCTCAAGAACACAACACGCAGCCCGGTCCGGGATTCGAGCTCACCTCACGATCGTGAGCTCGACGCTCTAACACTGAGCCATGCACCTTATCTATATATATATATATATATATATATATATATATATATATATATATATATATATATATATATATATATATATAATATATATATATAATAGTATATCTATATATCTATATATATATATATATATTAATATATATACTATAGTATATATATATACATCTATATATATATATACACACACGATGGGCTTCTTTCAGTTTCCGTCTACCAAATCCACTCACAAAGCTTTGGTCGGCCGAGGCTAAAGTAGAAGACACTTGCCCAAGGTGCCACGCAGTGGGACTGAACCCAGAACCATGTGCTTCGTAAGTAACCTACTTACCACACACCCACTCCTACGTCCCGACTCGATACCTTTACAAAAATAAATAAAAGCACAAAGAGCGTACGAATTCTTATTCAACTTTGGTGATATTTTCAGCATGACGGACAAGTGATTCAGTAAAACATTCCATCGTCGGCTCGAAGAAGCAAGTGCTAAAACGAAAGTAATATAAAAACATACTAAAAAGACGATGAGTGGGAAGTTGAAAACAGCATTCTATTCTATCATTCTGAACAATCTGACATTCCAAAGTGATGATCGCTTCCTCCACACTTCTTTTCTTATCATAATAGATAATGATGACAGAAATTTTAGGAATTCGCTACAATGATGTCTTCTCGTTTCTATTTTTTCTGAACATCTGTTATCGTTCTTACCTTTTTTTTCTCACCTTTTCTCACATAAAAATGCTTCAAATATTCAAATATTGTACTTGAGACATTTTGTGTCCGTCTCTCTCTCTCACTGTATCTATCTATGTGTGTGTGTGTGTGCGTGTGTGTGTGTGTGTGTGTGTGTATGTGAATGTGCGTATATTTGGGTGGGTATTTACTCTTTTACTTGTTTCAGTCATTTGACTGCGGCCATGCTGGAGCACCGCCTTTAGTCAAGCAAATCGACCCCAGGACTTATTCTTTGTAAGCCTAGTACTTATTCTATCGGTGTCTTTTGCGGAACCGGTAAGTTACGGGAACGTAAACACACCAGTATCGGTTGTCAAGCGATGTTGGGAGGGGGGGCAAATACATAAGCATACACACACACACACATATATATATAATATATATATATATATATATATATATAATATATATACGACGGGCTTCTTTCAGTTTCCGACTACCAAATCCACTCACAAGGCTTTGGTCGGCCCGACGCTATAGTAGAAGACACTTGTCCAAGGTGTTACGCCGTGGGACTGAACCCGGAACCATGTGGTTGGTAAGCAAGCACTTACCACACAGCCACTCCTAAACTTTTACCTTTTACTTGTTTCAATCATTTGACTGCGGCCATGCTGGGGCACCACCTTAAAGGGTTTTAGTCGAACAAATCGACCCCAGCATTTATATTTTTTAAAGCCTAGTACTTATTCTATCGGTCAATTTTGCCGAACCACTGAGTTAAGGGAACGTAAACACACCAACACCGGTCGTCAATCGGTGGTGGTGGGACAAACACAGACACGAAGACACACACACACACACACACACACATATGCATATATACGACGGGCTTCTTTCAGTTTCCGTCTACCAAATCCACTTACAAGGCTTTGGTCGGCCCGAGGCTATAGTAGAAGACACTTCTCCAAGGTGCCACGTAGTGGGACTGAACTCTGAACCATGTGGCTGGGAAGCAAGCTTCTTTATTTCATGAAATTGGCCATGAAGGCCTTACATAGCAGGGGACAACACAAAGTGGGGACAAAAAAACAAAACGAATTGAAAGAATGAATTAATATAATGAAAGATGAAATGAGGCTGTTCGGCCCCACCTCCGAGCGACTTCATTGAACCTGTTAATATAATATTATTTTTAAACACTAGTTTATAACACAAATATTAGCCACAGCTAGTTATCATTCCTCCGAACGATATTTACATTGTGTTTCATTAAAATATCATAAACACTTTTTTAGTCATTGAGCTGGTGTCCAATTTCTTGACCCAGCACTCATAGTTATGGTTTTCCTCAAAGTCCTTTAATCTAGATATGTATGCTGGGTCTGCCACGACACAACGAAGGTACTAAGGCATCCCTTTTACTTCTGATACGTCTACTTTTATGATTCTGTCCCACGAGTCTATTTCGTTATACACTTCTTCATTGTCTCGGCTGAACATTATGAAATATTTTTCTAAGGACAAGGGTGTGAAAATTTGAGGCTCCTGTGTGCTTGTGTTTATGTCAGGTAGGGTAGTATCTGTAGGGAGTGGTTGGGGTAGAGTGGGAGCTGGGTGAGTGTGGGACGGGGATCCTCCTTTACAGTATGTGCCTTTTTTCCCCTCTTATCTTTTCCCCAGCTGTTTCCCATTCGTTGTCCATCTCTGTTTCGACGCTGGTACTGGTCTTTATCTGTGGTGCCGCTTCACTCTCCTTTTCCTCAACCTTCGCGAGTAGTGGAGCACCAGTCACTTTCTCATTCTCTTGTCTCTCCTTAGCCTTCTCAAGTGGTGGAGGACAATCTGCTCTAATGTGGGCTTTTAGGCCACATTTATAGCACCACGGAATCCTCCATTCCACTCTGACCTTCAATTTTGCACATCCGACCGTGATGGTCTCGACCATCTTTTCAATATCTTCCTCTGCAAATTGTACCACCTTATCAATGCTCTGTCCTTGCCAGTTCCAGTGGGGTGTTTTGGTGGCCTGCAGGACCACCAGCTTCTCCTCCAAGCTTAACAGTATGGCAGTCACCAGCCAGGCTGCATCCATTTCTCGTGGTATTTCCTCCACCCTAATCCTAGAAGCGCGTCTCCCAAGGTATACGGGTAAAAGAATCACTTCATCAGTTCTCAGCGGTGTTGCTGAGTGCAGCCTGGTGGTAGCTACCTCCCGGAACTGCACCTCTACCGTTACAAACTTTTTTCCTCTGGCAATGTAGGAAATCCCTTACCAGATTGGTCTAAGTACCTTTTCGACTTGCACCGTCGACATAACTTCAATTCTCTTTGCTGCTTCAGAGTACGCCCTGTAAATTATGTTTTTTCTCTTTTCTCCTTTAAAACTTCTTTGGAGGAGGGGAACACTTTCACTTGGTTCCCCTCCCTTTTAAGCATGTTTTTAAATTTACTCAAATCCTCTAGACTCACGTCTTCACTCTTTTCCTCTGCCGCTGCGGCGTAACTTTTTGCCTCCATTTTCTCTTCTCTTCTTTTTAAACACTCCACAATCTCCTCCTCAGACGACACAAAGTTCGAAGAAGGGCAGTTTGCAAATTCTGAACAATTCAGGCCTTCACAGGTCCTCTTCCGACGCCTCTCCATTAAACAAGAGGAAAAACGTCGCACCGCCAAGACAACCAAAAAAACACGTGTGTTATTTGCAAAGACCGCAGTCGAACTAAACAAAACGCTATACAGGAAGCAAGCTTCTTACCACACAGCCACGCCTGCACCTATGTGTACATGCGTATGTTTTTTTCAATTTTGTCTTTCGGGGTCGAGAACTCATAATACTAATTAGCCGTTTCTATATATATGTATTTGTGTGTCTGTGTTTATCCGCCACACCATCACTTGACAACCGATCATGGTGTGTTTGCGTCCCCGTAACTTAACGGTTCGACAAAAGAAACCGATAGAATAAGTACTAGGCTTACAAAGAATAAGTCCTGGGGTCGATTTGCTCGACTAAAGGCGGTGCTCCAGCATGTGCCACAGTCAAGTGACTGAAACAAGTAAAAGAATAAAAGAATATATAATATAAATATGAGTGTGTATATAATTATATATATATATATATATATATATTATATATTATATATATATAATATATATATATATATGAGTGTATATATATATGACTGTATATATATAATATATATATATATATAGTCGCCATGATAGATCGTTAGCCACAACACGCATTTTTTTCTCTCCTTGTTTTTTCTGTGTCCCTTCTGTAGAAGAGCGTAGGCTCGAAACGTAAAAGACTTTTTCTATTCCTGAGCGTTATACTAATACATCTGTTTGTTTTGTACACCACCTGTATGTCTTTATTGTTTTCGTAAACTCTACCTATATATATATATATATATATATATATATTATATATAAACATGAACGAGGAAATGAATAAAAGAGATTTACTAAATCTCTTCTATTCATTTCCTCGCTTTCAACCTTGTGCTAATTGAGTGTATTTTAAACTGGTGTTTAGTCATTTGACGTCTATTTCTGGCATATAGGTGCTGTTTCTCAGTACTCTTAGTTATAATATATATTATATATATATATTATATATATGCGCACCTGTGTGTGTACGCGTATGTTGTGAGCTACGTGTGTATATTGTATGTGTGAGTGTATATGTGAGAGAGGGGCGGGGGAGAAAGAGGACAACAGCATAAATTGAAGCAGCGAGAATGTCAGATGAGCCAGGCGCTTAAGATGCACTCATAGGTAAGACACGTTTGGTGGTGGCGTTAGCGGTGGTGTAGGCGGTAGCAGCGGCGGCGGCGGCGGTAATGACGACGGCGGTGGAGATGACTGCGACAACGACAACGACCTGCTGCTTAAAATCCCTCTCGAAGAATTTTCGAGATGGTTTAGCGATGAAGCACAGGCGTGCGTTTGAGGCTGTGGCTTTTGTAAAGATTCCTAAATAGAGAGTGAATGTTGTTATTCTCTTTGGCATTCACCAGAGAGTATGAAATTATTCTCGAAGATGTTGTCAGCATCGACCACTAAAACCAGTGTAGCCTTTTCTGGCGGAGGATTACGGGCGGTTCTGAATAACACTTGACTTGGCAGGGCTACAAGGAAAGACCTATTTCGATCTATATATATATATATATGTTATACAGTGGCTGTGTGGTAAGTAGCTTGTTTACCTACCACATGGTTCCGGGTTCAGTCCCACCGCATGGCACCATGGGCAAGTGTCTTCTACTATAGCCTCGTGGCAACCAAAGCCTTGTAAGTGGATTTGGTAGACGAAAACTGAAAGAAGTCCGTCGTATATATGTATATGTATATATGTGTTATATATATATATGTGTGTGTGTGTATATATATATATATACATGTATATATATATATATATATAGATATATATATATATACATGATATATATATATAGATATAACTATATACAACCATAGATTATATATATATATATATATATATATAATATATATATATATATATATATATATATATATATGGTGTGTGTGTGTGTGTGCGTATGTTTGTGTGTCTGAGTGTGTCCCCCAACATCGCTTGACAACCGATACTGGTGTGTTTACGTCCCCGTAACTTAGCGGTTCGGCAAAAGAGACCGATGGAATAAGTAATTGGCTTACAAAGAATAAGTCCTGGGGTCTATTTGCTCGACTAAAGGCGGTGATCCAGCATAGCCACAGTCACATGACTGAAACAAGTAAAAGAGTAAAAGAGTATTATCATCTAAGGCGGAAGCTGGCAGATTCATTAGCACGCCGGACAAA
>NC_043014.1:11799926-11809926 GCF_006345805.1 Octopus sinensis | reverse complement strand
TGTAACCCTTTAAAATGGAAGATAAGAAAGTTCATTTTCGCACTTGATGCTTGGGAACCAGACAAAATTGCTGCCAGCTGGCTGGGATGTGTTACCCCACCCTCCATATTCACCAGATTTGCTCTTCGGATTCCACTCTTCAGGTCTCTGCAGGATAGTCTTAATGGTAAAAATTTCAATTCCTTGGATGACGTAAAAAGATACCTTGATGAATTCTTTGCCATGAAACAACCTCAATTCTGGGAAGATGGTATTTTCAAGTTAAAGGAAAGATGGAGACGCATTGTGCAACAAAATGGTTGATTAAAAATGTAATGGCAAGTATCTATTAACCTTTTTCTTTCCTTTAAAAATCGGCTCGAACTTTCCGGACAACCCAATATTTCAATAAGCACTGACTTGCTAATCAGTCAATCTTCGTATAAATTCTGGGAGCATACATTGTATTATCAACTTCAATCTCGTCCACGTCAACCTCAAATTCATTATCGCCATTCTTGATAGCATTTTATCGTCAACTTAAATATCGTCAATACTGGATGGAGGAATTTTATTTTATTTTAATGAAATACATTGACATCCTTGATTACTTGTCGCAGAATTATAAAGGAATATAAACATCAAAAAGTTTTGTAAAGGAATACAAGTTTTGTATGACAAGTTTTCGTACCTTGCATTACTGTATATCATACTCTTTTACTCTTTTACGTGTTTCAGTCATTTCACTGTGGCCATGCTGGAGCACTGCCTTTTGTCGAGCAAGTCGGCTCCAGGACTTATTATTTGTAAGCCAAGTACTTATTCTATCTGTCTCTTTTGCCGAACCGCTAAGTTACGGGGACGTAAACACACCAGCATCGGTTGTCAAGCGATGTTGGGGGGACAAACACAGACACACAAACATATACACACACACACACACATATATATATACATATATACGACAGGCTTCTTTCAGTTTCCGTCTACCAAATCCACTCACAAGGCTTTGGTCGGCCCGAGGCTATAGTAAAAGACACTTACCCAAGGTGCCATGCAGTGGGAATGAACACGGAACCATATGGTTGGTAAGCAGCCTACTTACCACACAGCCACTCCTGTGCCTATATATATATACACACATTCATACATACATACACACACTCATATATATATATATATATATATACGTATATTTTACACATATATTTGAATGTATGTTTGTATGCGTATACGTATGCTGTATATATGTGCATGTACACAAGTGGATGGATCGATCGATCGGAGTATCTTAACCTGCGTATACTAAAAGAAGGCCACAATACTATGGTAAACAGCGGCAGAGAGCTAGAACGTTAAAACTTGGTGCACAATCACTGCAGAGTTCAAAATCAATATGTGCCAAGCGGTTTTACTTTGCGTGTTTTAGCTTCGTTACAATAGCAACAGTCCGGATACTATTGATCAGACTCGTATATAAACACACACACACATATATATATATATTATATATATATAATATATATATATAATATATATATATATTAATATATATATATATATATATATATATAAATTAGAAAAAAAAAAACACCTTTTATCAATTCAATAATGAAAAAAAATTATACCATTTAGAAAAATTACATATTATAGAAAGATTAATATAAGATAAAACATATAACAATGATTAAGTATATGAGCAAATAAGTTGGAAAATTATTCCCTCATATTATTATATATATATAATATATATATATATATACATCCTCCTTTTCAGGCAGCTCACTCCGAGATAAACAAAAAATTCCATGATTTTCACTAACGGCTTTGTACCCAGCCAACTTTACTTTTTTAATTTAAACAAAAATGAAATAAGACAAACAACTCAAAGTAGCCGGTGAAATGCATTTAAACAGCCTAGACAATCACAGGTGTATGGAATACCGTACAACATAATTTCTTGGTTTATTAAAATTATTTCCGCCTCGGGATGATGTATCGTAATTGCTAAATGATAATTCAGAACAGATCCACTTGAGCAGGGGAGATAATCTCGTTTGTTTCTAAACATTTTCGAATCTGGCTCCTTATAGTTTAACTTATTTGAAACCTTCCTACCCGCATACCGTCACAATAAAAATCGCAGGACTAAAAGAATATATTTGCTATGATCACGTTTATATGTGAACTAGCAGTATCGCCCGGCGTTGCTCGGGTTTGTAAGGGAAATAACTATATAACCATTTTTAGAGAGTTACTTCCCTTATATAATAGCGAAAAAAATGCATTAAAATAGAAAAAAATGATGGTAAATTATTTTTTTAAATCGTAGACTCACCGAAGACGCGCGCTAATACCCAGAAGGGCTCGATATGAATCACGACTATAAGATACCCGATTTTGGTTAAACTGCACCGCAAAATGTGGGAGTAGTTAGGAATCTAAATCGTAGGAGACAGACACACAACTTCTCTTTTATATATAAAGATATGCGTGTTATATATTTATGCCTCTAGGTTGATGTATATGTCTAACGAGCAAAACGATCCCGTTCAATGGACGGTGCTGAGTTGTCAAACATTTAAACCAAATGTTCTCAAAACAACTTGTCCGACCGTCCCATAGGCCTCACCTTTGAGAAACACTGATTTAACATAAATTTGAGACACCAGCAAAAGAAGAAATAAAGATAGACTTTTTCTATTCCAAGAAAAACGAGTTTACAAATGCACGTTCCTACGGCTTTATTGACCGCATTCTCACCTGGAATCGATTTTTGTAATTTTTTTCAAGACTTATACACGCCCTGATACCGTCGGTATCTACATATCAAATTTGAGCGCAATCAAATGGAGAATGCCCGAGATCCTAGACGACACACAGACAGACAGACAGAACGGATTTTATATAATAGATGAGCAAAACGCTCCCCGTTCAATGGACGGTGCTGAGTTGTCAAACATTTAAACCAAATTTTTTCAAAGGCAACTTGTCCGACCGTCCCGTAGGCCTCCCCTTTGAGAAACACTGACTTAACCTAAATTTGAGACACCAGCAAAAGAAGAAATAAAGATAGATTTTTTTTTTCTATTCCAAGAAAAACGATTTTACAAATGCACGTTCCCACGGCTTTATCGATCGCATTCTCACCTGGAGTTGATTTTTGTAATTTTTTCAAGATAGATACCTATTTCTTTACTACCCACAAGGGGCTAAACACAGAGGGGACAAACAAGGATAGACATAGGTATTAAGTCGATTACATCGACCCCAGTGCGTAACTGGTACTTAATTTATCGACCCCGAAAGGATGAAAGGCAAAGCCGACCTCGGCGGAATTTGAACTCAGAACCTAACGGCAGACGAAATACAGCTAAGCATTCCGCCCGGCGTGCTAACGTTTCTGCCAGCTCGCCGCCTTTTCAAGACTGATACCGTCACCCTGATACCGTCGCTCTCTACATATCAAATTTGAACGCAATCGGATGGAGGTTGCCCGAGATCCTAGAAGACACACACACACAGACAGACAGAACGGATTTTATATAATAGATTATAAAATCTCAATATGTACATGTAGGTATATAGATGCGTTTGTATGTGTCTTATAAATTGTAAGCTGAAGAAATAACTCGCGTGGATTTCAATGACTGTTTATTGAGAGAAGAAATTGACAATGTCTTTTATTGATTTTGAAAATTTTTATAATTTTTTAAGTGATTTCTTTATTTTTGATATTTTTTCTGTATTTTGTAATTTTTTTTCAATAATAACAATAATATTTTAACATTTGTTTTTCCAATGAAAAAGAAAAAGAAAAAAAAAAGAACAGTTTTCGCCTTTCATTCACAATTGAACACTAAAATAGGGAACACTAAAAAAAAGGGCTCATTTGTGAACGGAAGGTGAAAATTGTTAATCGGGTATGAATTCTTGAGATTTAATTTGGCTTCTCAGTTGATGGGCCAAACTTCGGGAAGAAGCACATAAAATACGCCGATTCATCATATCCAGTTTTCCTCCTGAGTAAATATAGTTTTAATAAAAAACGACATTGTTTAAGATTTGACACGTTGTACATATTTTAACAGGACGTTAACATCCTCAACAACAATAATAATGATTTCATATTTTAGCCCAAGGCCAGAAATTTTAGGGAAGAAGCTAAGTCGATTACCTTGATCCCAATGTTCAACTTCTACTCATTTTATAGACCCCGAAAGGATAAAAGGCAAAGCGGACCCCGGTGGAATTTGAACTCTGAACGAAAGGAGGGACGAAATGCTGATAAGCATTTTGCCCGGCGCGGTAATGATTCTGCCAGCCCAGCGCCAACTAATAAGGGTTTCAAATCACAGCACAAGGCCAGCGATTGTGGGAATGGGTGCAAGTCGATTACATCGCCCCCAGTGTTTGACTGGTACTTATTTTTGTTGACCCAAAAGTTTTTGTTCGGGCACCAGTACGCAACTGGTACTTAATTCATCTACCCCGAAAGGATGAAGGGCAAAGTTGACTTCGCCCGAATTTGAACTCAGAACGTAGCGACGAGCGAAATACCAAGAATTTTGTCCAGCGTGCTAACGATTCTGCCAGCACGCCGCCTTAATAATAATAATAATAATAATAATAATAATAATAATAATAATATAATAATCCTTTCTTGAAATAAGGGCTTCAAATCATAGCACAAGGCCAGCAATTGAGGGAATGGGTGCAAGTTGATTATATGCACCCCAGTACTATACTGGTACTTAATTTATCAACCCCGGAAGGATGAAAGATAAAATCGACCTCGGTGGAATTTGAACTCAGAACGTAGCGACGGGCGAAATACCGCTAAACATTTCGTCCTGCGTACTGACAATTCTGCCAGCTCGTTGCCTTAACAACAACAATAACAATAATAATAATAATAATAATAATAATAATAATAATAATAATAAAGGCCCTGATGCCGTACCAGACAATGGCTCACGTGGCTTCTGATCTTTAACTGATTGGAAGTGTTATCATGTATATTGTTTTGTCTTGGTATAAAAGATGGGCTACAGCAAATATTCTGCTCAATACCACAGATTTGCTTGTCAGTTGTTTGACCTTAACCAGTTGAGCATGTCCATTAGTGGTCGACGATATGTGCATCACGAGCAGAAGTAGTAGGGGAGCATCATAGTCATGTTTTGAGAGGGATTCTTTGAGGTTTGAATAATTCACCTCTGGAAACATGGAAGTTTCGTTCAACAAACTTAAGCAACCCTTATTCAGGGACCTTTTGAGCGGGATGGGCTACTCGACCTGAAATAAATTCTAGATGGGTCCCACCTGCAAGGTCATGTGCTGTTTATCTTGATATGAGATCACCATGTCGCGCATATGTGGTTGTGATGCATGTTCCTTATCAGACGGGTAGTTATGATGGGTATATTGGGCTTCGTATATTTTACCCAGTGTCACTTTGATGGCATGCACTGCTCTCTCACTCAATAATAATAACAATAAAATAATAATAATAATAATAATAATAATAATAATAATAATAATAATAACAATAATAACGATAATACATTTATAAATTTTGACGAAGGCCAGAAATTTTGAGGGGAAGGGAAATCGATTACATTCAACTGGTACTTATTTCCTCGACCCCTGAAAAGTTTGAAAGGCAAAATCGACCTCATTTGAACTCAGAACGTAAAGCCAGAAGAAATGCCGCTAAGCGTTTTTCTCCGGCATGCTAACGATTCTGCCAGCTCACCGCCTTATCAATAATCCTCATTAATATAGGCACAAAGCCTGAAAGTTTAAGGGAAAGAGGCCAGTCAATTACATCGAACCCAGTGCACAACTGGTACATATTTAATCGACCTTGAAAGGATGATAGGCAAGGTAGTCTCGGTGGAATTTGAGCCAAGAAAGTAAAAAATAAATAAACGCGCCCTTTTAAAGCCTAGCCAAGCTCATGGGCCCGGTTTCCCGGTTTCTATGGCGTATGTGTTCCCCAGATGGACGGGACGCCAGTCCAAATCAGCGTTACTCACTTTTGCCAGCTGAGTGGACTGGAGCAACGTGAAATGAAGTGTTTTGCTCAAGGACACAACGCATTGCCCGGTCCAGGAATCGAAACCACAATCTTAGGATCATGGTCCTGACACTCTAATCACTAAGCTACGCGCCTCCACCCAAGAAAGTAAAGTCAGAGAAAACACTCTGGTAGCAATTGTGCTAACTCGTTGCCTTACATTTTCCAATATATTCATTCTATTTTTTTTCTGGCGGTAGGTTGCGCCTTGATAGAGCTTTGACTTCTCTGTCTGGCGGGTTTACCGTATGTGTGTGTCAACATGTATTGCAATGAATCTGTGAGTGAATGTCTGCTTATTTTCAAATACTAACCATTATTTGGGTCCATTACGGTGGCTCCGGCTTCGGTTGCTATCAGTATACCAGCAGCGATGTCCCATACGTGAATTCCATATTCAACAAAAGCATCGGCCTGGCCACAAGCAACACCACACAAATCTAAAGCCGCTGAGCCCTGAGCCCGTATTCTGTGGAATAAAATGAAAGATGAAATGAAATTTTTAAAATTCAGAAAACATTATTTGGATTATTTGTATAAGGTGAACAACACAGAATCTTGGTCAATAAAACGTCCGGTATTTTTATGTCGAAATTATGTGTCTTTGTAACTGCTCTAGTTTAACTCCCTGTTAGCTTTTATCAATAGAGTAGAGATTTAATCAAGGGATTTCCAGTCGCCATCATTTCATATTTTAAGATGTGCTATTCTTCATTATAATGGTGTGTGTGTGAGTGTCTGTGTGTATGTGTGTGTGTGCTTACACTTAATTACATGGCATTATTTGCACATCATTATCAGTGAATAAAGACGATACATTTTTCATATGAATGTGCATCTATAAGGAGATATACATTTAAATAATATATAAATAAGTGATATGTACATAAAGCAATATATATATACATACATATTAAGTCGCAGATTAACATATATCTTCCTACCCACATTAATACATACATACATATATGCATACATACAATATATATACACTAGCAGTATCGCCCGGCGTTGCTCGGGTTTGTAAGGGAAATAACTATATAAGCATTTTTAGAGAGTTATAGCCAAAAAATAGCAAAAAAAAGCATTAAAAATGGAAAAAAAATTATGGTAAATTTTTTTTTAATCGTGACTCATCGTAGACATTTTTAGAGAGTTACTTCCCTTATATAATAGCGAAAAATGCATTAAAATGGGAAAAAATTATGGTAAATTTTTTTTAAATCGTAGACTCATCGTAGACGCGCGCTAATACCCAGAAGGGCTCGATATGAATCACGACTATAATATACCCGGTTTTGGTTATACTGCACCACAAAATGTGGGAGTAGTTAGGAATCTAAATCGTAGGAGACTACACACAACCTTACTTTTATATATATTATATATATATATATATATATATATATATTATATATAATATATATATATATATATATATATAATATATATATTGATAACAATGGTAAATAACAAAAAAAAGAAAGAGACCTTGATATTATGTAAAATAGAGGAATTTATCTGTAAATGTAATATCAGACAATTATTTTTTTTTTCGTAGCATTTTTCCGATGGCCGGATAACTAAAGAGATAGCGGCGTGGATTTCCACCTCGGCATCCGAAACTCGGAGTTTTATCATGGCTACCGAATAATTGTCACATACTACATTTATATATATATAGTATATATATATATATATATATACATATTATATATATATATATATATATATATAGATATATATATATATCCTATATTATCGACCGCACATGCTCAATATATGTGATTTGCTTATTCGCTTGCTCGCTGGAGAACAGCGCTCTGGGAATGATTCCATCATAGTACTGGGTGTTAAAACACCTGAAAGGCATAGACAGGTGAGACAACTAACTTTCAATGCCATTCAGGAGTGATGACTACCGATATTTCACCATTCTTGTGGCTTATCAACATCACGAGCCGGGGGTGGATTGAATCGCCAGTCTATGACCGAATGCAAATAGTGTAACAACCATTTGCTGGTGCGCTCCGACCATGCAGACTTAAGATTAAATTCAATCGCGAATAAAAAGCAGCGCTGCTATTGTAAACTTTATCGACCGGACATACTAAATGTATGTGTTATGCATGTTTGCCAGTGACTCGTTGAATAAGAAGGGATTTCTGTTCCATCAGTCTATGAAATGCTGGATGCCAACTGCCTTGAGTAGGTGTGATGTGACTGAATGAGGCTGTAATGTGAGCAGCTAATGTTTCAAACAGAATTTTTATTCATTCCAGATGGACAACATCATCGCCGCTCTTGACGACATAAATTTGTTCCACAATCAAACGGAAATTACATTT
The DNA here is from genome assembly GCF_006345805.1 of Octopus sinensis. NCBI lineage: Eukaryota > Metazoa > Mollusca > Cephalopoda > Octopoda > Octopodidae > Octopus > Octopus sinensis. The sequence goes on along the minus strand of NC_043014.1, from coordinate 11,801,517 downwards.
GCTCTTTTATTCTTTTTTACTTGTTTCAGTCATGTGATTGCGGCCATACTGGAGCATCGCCTTTAGTCGAGCAAATCGACCCCCAGGACCTATTCTTTTTTAAGCTTAATATTTATTCTATCGGTGTCTTTTGCCGAGCCCCTAATTTACGGGGACGTAAACACACCAGCATCGGTTGTTAAGCGATGTTGGGGGGACAAACACAGACACACCACACATAACCCACTCTACATACATACATACATAATACATAATATATATATATATATATATATATAAACATAATATATATATAATATATATATGTACGACGAGCTTCTTTCAGTTTCCGTCTACCAAATCCACTCACAAGGCTTTGGTCGGCCCGAGGCTATAGTAGAAGACACTTGCCCAAGGTGCCACGCAGTGGGACTGAACCGGAACCATGTGGTTGGTAAGCAAGATACTTACCACACGGCCACTCCTACGCCTCCTACATGCAAATTAAAAATTGACATTACAATCATTTTCGTATTATTTACCCGTGACTCTTCATAATAATATTATACATGTTGCCAAATTTAATTTCAAGCTTTTTGGGATCACGATGGCTGCCGAATTCTGAAAACACCAAAGCTTTTTTGAGTTCTGAAAAAAAATACAAATAATAATTTAGAATTGAGTCTCGCACTGTCGAATGGCAGAAAAAGTTCCATACTCTATCCTGCAAGAAACATCAGAAAAATTTCTTGAGATCTGAGGAGATCTGTTGTCACCAGATCCCAAGATAAAATGACTAGGTTGATGAATACGATGATGATGATAATAATGATGATGCTTTCTACTAAAGGCACAAGGTCTGAAGATTGGAGAGAGGGGTCTAATCGATTACATAGACCCCAGTGTTTCACTGGTACTTAATTTATCGACCCCGAAAGGATGAAAGGCAAAGTCGATCTCGGCGGAATTTGAACTCAGAACTTAGCGACGGGTGAAATACTGCTAAACATTTCGTCCAGCGTGCTAACTATTTTGCCAGCTTGCTGCCTTATAATAATAATAATAATAATAATAATAATAATAATAATAATAATAATAATAATAATAATAATGTTACACTTTCAGTCATACTGTAACATCTCTTATCCTTCACTCGCCCGAGAACACTGGGTGTGTCTCGGCAAGTGATTGGAACAAACACGCAGATTAAAAGTTAATAATAATAATAATAATAATAATAATAATAATAATAATAATAATAATAATAATAATAATAATAATAATCCTTTCTACTAAAGGCACAAGGCCTGAAATTTTAGAGGGGCTAAGTTGATTCCATCGACCCCAGTGTTTCCCTGGTACTTAATTTATAGATCACGAAAGGATGAATGAGACCCCCAAGACATAAAAAATTCACAAACAAGTATATCACATGGACATTCCGATCGTCAGCTGCCAAACCGATATCACCATGATTTCATGACATAATAATTCCCCGAACTTGTGTCTCACCTGTTTGTCCTGATACTGATATTTCTTCACTGTTACAATATGCACCTTGGCCTTTCTTAGCAGAATAAAGTTTCTCTTGGATTATTGTGTAGACCTATAC
>NC_043014.1:11745672-11799826 GCF_006345805.1 Octopus sinensis | reverse complement strand
TTAAAATTAAAATAACAATAAAATACCAATTATTAAGTAAATTGCAAAAAAATTTTTTTATTTTTTTGCAATTTTTTTTTGAATGATAAAAGGTGTTTTTTTTCTAATTTATATATATTATATATATATATATTATATATATATATATATATATATTATATATATTATGTGAAATTGATTTAGTATTCTAAATGAATTTTTTCCCTGTAAGTTAGGATTAATTTTCTTCAAATAATAATAATTATTATTATATATAATATTATATATATAAATAGAAGAGAGAGAGAGACAGACGACAGACAGAGGTGAGAGAAAGAGAGAGTCATATATACAATTGTGCCGTACTATGACTAACGGACTACCCCCTCGGAACATTTCATAGCAGGTTCAAACAGCAGCTCTTATATACATGTGTGTGTCTGTGTGTGTGAAAAGATCAGTTAAATACGTTTATATAAAGTGACGTTTTTTTACCTTTCCGGCTTTTTTAGTTAGTTCCAGTGTAAAGACAAATATGTCATCGATCGATTCAGTCATTTCCCATCCGAGAGAATCATTGAGGCTCTCAAAAAGAATCTCTGGGGTTTCTCCAACTTGACAATCAACAACAACGGCCATGGCTGAGCTTTTTGTTATTGCGTTCGTTTCTGTGTTTGGTTATCTTAAGATATATTTTGTTATCTTCGTCTACAATGTGCAAAATAAAAGAAGGAAATAGTTATGCATTTGGTATACGTCGAAAATGAATAAATTATTTGATATTCGATAGTACTACATGTTATAAAGCGTGCACGGCCATCATACTAAACTTGGTTTCATTATATATATATATATATTACATACTTTCCTTTGAATATATATGTATATACACTTTCCTTTAAATATATATGTATATACACTTCCCTTTAAATATATATGTATATACACTTCCCTTTAAATATATATGTATATACTCTTCCCTTTAAATATATATATACACTTTCATTTAAATATATATATACACTTTCCTTTAAATATATATACACTTTCCTTTAAATATATATACACTTTCCTTTAAATATATATATATACACTTTCCTTTAAATATATATATATACACTTTCCTTTAATATATATATATATATATATATATATATAATATATATATATATAATATATATATATATATATATATTAAAGGAAAGTATGAAAATGGAGATATAACATTTAATAAAAAAATATTATCTGCAAAAATTAAACATGGTCCTTACAGCTGTTTCAATTAGGCTTAATAGATTAAATAGAAATAAATAAAATCATTATATTAAGCAAAATTTCTTCAGAGGGATAGAAAAAATATATACCGTTAGATTTTAAGTGTTGCATTTTTGAATCATCACAGCAGACTGAGTATTATTTTATGGCTAATATTGGTATATGCCCGGATTAAGGGGTTATAGGTTGTTTTAGTGTGTAATGGATATTATGTGAATATAATTAAGGTAATTAGTATATAAACCATTGTTTATTATCATAAAAAGAAAGTAAGAATATGAAGATACAGCGTTTGATAAAAATTCATTATGTGCAAGATTCAAACATGGTCCTTACAGCTGTTTCAATTAGGCTTAATAGATTAAACAGTAATAAAATCATTATATCAAGCAAAATTTCTTCGGTGGGATAGGGTAATAATAGGTAAATAAACAGAAGCTGAATAGTAAATTACAATGAATAAGGGTATCGTATGAATGAGGAGATAACATAAATAGTTAGGTAAATTGTTTATAAAGCTGGGGGAAACTTATATAAAAATAGTATATAAACATATATTAACACAGGTCAAAAAGCATTCATTTTTTAATTCAGTGCATATACATATATATATATATATATATATATATATACATACATACACATAGATATAAACATCTAAATATAAATACATGTATACATAGGCGCAGGAGTGGCTGTGTGGTAAGTAGCTTGCTAACCACATGGTTCCGGGTTCAGTCCCACAGCGTGGCACCTTGGCAAATGTCTTCTACTATAGCCTCGGCCGACCAAAGCCTTGTGAGTGGATTGGTAGACGGAAACTGAAAGAAGCCCGTCGTATATATGTATATATATATATATATATATATATATATATATATATATATATATATATATGCGTGGTGTTTGTCCCCTAGCATTGCTTACAACCGATGCTGGTGTGTTTACGTCCCCGTCACTTAGCGGTTCGGAAAAGAGACCGATAGAATAAGTACTGGGCTTACAAAGAATAAGTCCCGGGGTCGATTTGCTCGACTAAAGGCGGTGCTCCAGCATGGCCGCAGTCAAATGACTGAAACAAGTAAAAGAGTAAGCTTATATTAACACTGGTCAAAAGGCATTCATTTTTTAATTCAGTGCATATATATATATATATATACCGGAGTAAACACATAAATGTGAAACAAGGTGGAAAAAAGAGTACTCAAATACCAGTGGTAGAGTAATATGCTTTATTTTAAGCGGCAGAAAAACAGATTTTGTTGAATTTTCTGCTGCTTAAAATAAAGTATATATATATATATATATATATACATACACATAGATATACACATCTAAATATAAATATATATATATACATGTAAACACATACGCGCTCACACACACACACACATATATATATATATACATACTTATATACACATACTTATACTTATTAATTCATATGCATGGTTCTTGTTGAATACATATCCTTATATACATATATATATATATATATATATATGAACCTATGTAAATGTAGGTATAGGTATAAACTAGTACGTGTGCACTTTTGATAAGCACACATAAGTGTATATAGATCAGTTAGTGCTTGCATTGATAAAAAAAGTTTTATACTTATTATTTTTTCAATTACTTTGTTCTTGATAGTCTATGCTAAGTTATAACTACATAAATATATAAACATATATATATATATATATATATATCTAAATACTTAATTTAATACTCTTTAAACGTTACTTAATAATTACTATATTTACCTCCCCTTATACATTAACTGGAAATATTTTTTGAATATACAAGCGACCTTAGCACTTAAATAATTTCAGCTCTATTTATATTGATACAATCGTCTTTTCTTTTAGAAGTAAAACATCTTAGATTTTTCTGTTAGATCGATTTAATTAGATTATACAGAACGTTATCTATTTTTTAAAATATTTAAATAATCAGATTTTTCTTTTTTTTAACTTTACGTAACCTATACCTAATATTCTTTTTAGAAGGTGATTGTACAATTTTGCGTATGTATGTATGTATTATCCATGTATGCGTATTTGTTTCCTTATCTGTGTGTGCAGACACGCACACATATATATGTGTGCATATATATATAGGTATACATGCTTTATATGAAAAAATCTGTGTTATGTATAAGTGTTGACTTGTGTGTGTGCACGTAATTGTTGTGCGTGTACGTGTGTACACGTGAATATATATATATATGTATATGTATGTGTGTATGTGTTTATATATATACATATATTTATATTTGTGGAGGGGCAATGGCCCAGTGATTAGGGCAGCGGACTATTTGAGGATTCCAGTCTTGCAAAACCCAAACTAATTAAAAGTTAAAATTAAAAAAACTAATTAAAATTAATTAAAATTTGTGCAGTTGTTCATTGAAGCAATCATTAAAGCCGAAGGTTTTAATGATTGTTTCAATGCGGGAGGAGAATCGTTGACATGCTTTCAACCCCCGAAAGGTTGAAAGGTAAAGTAAACAGCGACAGAATTTGAACTCAGAACATAAAACCGAAAGAAATGCCGCTAAGCATTTTCTCCGGCGTGCTTTTGATTCTGCCAGCTCGCCATCATAAGTATCAATATAATCCTTTCTACTATAGGCACAACACTTGAATTTTATAGAAAGGGGTCTAGCCAAATACATCGGTCCCAGTGCTCAGTTGGCACTGAGGAATTCTAACCACGTTTCGTGGTTCGCTACTTCAACAGCTCCTTTATAGGATCCAGTGGCTAAAAACATCATCAGAAGGAACCACGTTCGGTTTCGGCCCCTCCTCTACCGTTTTCGATTTCCCCCCAACCTTCGAAGGTGTCATCAGCTCTGGTGTTCAGTGCGTTTTCCCTTTCTCCTTTATTTTTCTTTCTCCTTTTTTTCCTTTGGTTTCTTCGATGGAGCGTCAACGAATGTCAGCGGGCGAATGACCATCCTGCTAAATTTCCCTTTAAATATTCGCCGGTAGGCTCCAGCAGCCAACACCAGCTAACTGTCACGTGACACTATCTAAGCTTCAACTGACCAACGGAGGGAAAGGACGCGTAGTTTTTCGCCCCGAAAATATGGAAGACAACGTCGACTTTGGTGGAATTTGAACTCGGAACGCAAAACTGAAAGAAAGTCCGCTAAGCATTTTATCCGTAAGGGTAACGATTCTGCCAGCTCGCCACCATATATTTCTTTCCTGCCCACAAAGGGGCTAAACATAGAGGGGACAAACAAGGACAGACAAACGGATTAAGTCAATTATATCGACCCCAGTGCGTAACTGGTACTTTGTTTATCGACCCCGAAAGGATGAAAGGCAAAGTCGACCTCAGCGGAATTTGAACTCAGAACGTAACGACAGATGAAATACCTATTTCTTTACTACCCACAAGGGGCTAAACACAGACAAAACAAACAAGGATAGACACACGGATTAAGTCGATTACATCGACCCCAGTGCGTAACTGGTACTTAATTTATCGATCCCGAAAGGATGAAAGGCAATGTCGATCTCGGCGGAATTTGAACTCAGAACGTAACGACAGATGAAATACCTATTTCTTTACTATTCACAAGGGGCTAAATACAGAGGGGACAAACAAGGACAGACAAACGGATTAAGTCGATTATATCGACCCCAGTGCGAAACTGGTACTTAATTTATCGACCCCGAAAGGATGAAAGGCAAAGTCGACCTCAGCGGAATTTGAACTGAGAACGTAACGGCAAAATGCCGTTAAGCATTTCGCCCGGCGCGCTAACGTTTCTGCCAGTTCGCCGCCTTCCAGCTCGCCACCATATGTATCAATAAAATAATTACCAATTAAGCACGGGATACAAACTCAAATGACTGAGTCATTTCTCGAAATAAAAAAAGCCTCTGCACCCATATTAGAAATTATTGTCCGTATCTTCACACTACTTAAGAGTGGATCTTTCAATAAGCGTGTGACATATTCTTGGCAACAACGTCACTTAATTCCTTTACCAAGCTTTCATTTAACAGCATTTTGTTTTCGCAAAATATACAATAAAACACCAAATTTTCTTTATTTATTGTCTTTGCGTACCTGTGTTCGTATGTGCGTGAGAGAGAGAGAGAGAGAGAGAGTGGGGAAGAGAAAAGAAGGAGAGAAAGAGAAAGATTGGTGGGTTATAGTTTATGAAGACATTACAAGTAAAAGGTGCCAACTTGTTTCAAACGACCATTTATTATATTTTTATATATATTTTATTTTTTGTTTTTGTTTTTTTTTTCTATCTTGGCACCTAACGATCGTACTATAATTATGCAACAGGAAGAAAATGTAACGTGTCAAATTACTGCTTCTTAAAAGAAATTCGGCTAATTGGTTGCTTATTGGACAGTTCTTGTCAACAACTTTTGATTGCAGTACGAAAGAGAGGAGCAGCGACAGCGAGTAAAATATAATAGATAATTCGAAATGTTTTAAATGGGACAACAGCAGTAAAACAAAACGAGAGACGGGCAGAATTTAATTCACTTTCGTTTTATGTATTGTGTTCAAATGTACCGAGATTGACAACGCGTGCCATCATTTTGGATTGATGACAGGTGAGGTGGCGGTGGCGGCAGCGGAGGAGAGGGTCGACAAATTAATTAGCAATGATACGCAGAGGAGAGTCCTAGCGTCAGAGACGAAAGTGGGGGTTCGTCGGTTTGTGTCATGTCACCATTTCTATTGCGTCGCTTGTGGTGCATCCATGGTTATTGTACACTTAAACAGCTATCTTATTTCTCTATTGCCCACAAGGGGCTAAACATAGAGGGGACAAACAAGGAGATACAAAGGGATTAAGTCGATTATTTCGACCCCAGTGCAAAACTGGTACTTAATTTATCGACCCCGAAAGGATGAAAGGCAAAGTCGACCTCGGCGGAATTTGAGCTCAGAACGTAGCGGCAGATGAAATATCTATTTCTTTACTACCCACAAGGGGCTAAACACAGAGGGGACAAACAAGGACAGACAGACGGATTATGTCGATTATATCGACCCCAGTGCGTAACTGGTCCTTAATTTATCGACCCCGAAAGGATGAAAGGCAAAGTCGACCTCAGCGAATTTGAACTCAGAACGTAGCGGCAGACGAAATACCGCTAAGCATTTCGCCCGGCGTGCTAACGTTTCTGCCAGCTCGCTGCCTTCACTTAAACAGCTATCTACAGCCAAGTCCACATAGCTCTATGTTAAGTACCTCGTGTTGAACAGTGAAATCAAAGATTACACTGTGTAACACGATTTTTGTCCTTGGATAGTAACTGCTATTTCCTATTTCCTTTCTCCTAAAAAGTATAACGTTCTTCCTTTCGGGGGCCGATAAAATTCAAAGCGAATATTTTATCGAATGTGTTCGTTTTGTTAATTATTAATGAGAAAGCAGGTACCATCTCACAACCTGTTGACCTTATCTTCACGTTATTTTCCTCTCTCTTTTTCTCTCTTTTACCCCCCTCCCACCCATGCTTTATATATTATAGCATCGTTTTCCTTGTTTCCTTTATCTTGCTTCTTACTCAAAACAGATCACCCGAAACAGCAGTCTACTTCTTTTCCTTTTATCAGCGTATCATTGTGTACAACTTCTATTGTCAATTCTTTCTTGTTTACATTCAATCCATTACCTTTCGGATTTTTGTCGATTTGCTCTAAACTCTTACGTTGTTCAAATGTCCGTCTCTTATTCCACTCGTTCCCTTTGTATCCTTTTATCTAAACATCAATTATACTTCTCAAAGTTGTTAACACTTTTAAACTTTCAATATATGTCCTCCATAACCAGCATTATTTCATAGTGCATGGTTTAAAAGATTTTCAGATGTTTACTTATTTTAGCTATCATACGTGCCATCAGCAATTTCTTTGATTTCAATTTTGAAGTTATCGTTAGGAATAAACGAACTTTAGGCTATTACCTCCGCCTTAGCGAAGGCAGAGGTATTGTTTTCAGTTGTGTTTGTTTGTTTGGACAGGATATCTCAAGAACCACTTGATGGATCCGGCTGAAACTTTCAGTAATGTTTGGCCTCGTGACTGACACGAGCTGATTAGATTTTGGGATCGATCCGGTACTGGACAAAGATTCTGGATTATTTTTCCGGGGGTTTTTTTTAATTAATTTTTGAGAGCAGTCGGGTTCATTTTTAGCATTCTCGTTTGTGAGAGAGCAGTCAAGTTTTTATTTCAGATATTCTCATTTTAAAAATCATCTCCGGCTAATCGTTGAGAGGACGTTAGTGTTGCGCTCTCTGAGTGCACTTGTTTAAAATATGTTTTGTGACATTTAATTTCTGAAGGCAAATTCACTACAGCTACCGTGGAGGAAAGATTCTTCCTAACGGTAAAATGGTATAAAAACACCATATCTGCCCAGTGCTTTCCTCTAGCGGATTCTTAGACCCACGTTTCCGTTTCCTTAGCTTTCTTCAATGGGAAATACCGAAGAGAGAACCAGTCACTAATGTTGTCTGTTCTTTAGTTAAAGCTACGACTTTGAATCTGCCCATAGTTATTTCTCTTCAGTATTTACCAATGAGGAAGGCTTAAGAGCCAGAAACGCACATCTGGGAATCTGCTAGAGGCAGATACGGTGTTTTTACATCTACCATAAGAGAGAATTTTTTACCCCATGGTAGCTGCTGTGCATTTGCCTTTAGAAACATATTTTTTAACTAACCCAAAATTCGTTTATACATAATCACTGGTTGCCACTTATGCTACTATATATAATAGAAAAAATGTTTATTTGAAAAATACAAGATGGGCAAAATTAGAGAATGCATGACGTAAAACTCAAGAAATCAAAATTTTGCCTGGAATTTTTATAATCAACATCGATATATTTATAAGATGTGTACATTCCTGTATTTTTAATGACTTCAGCACATCTCCGTCCACAGGATTTGACCAATTTCTCAATTTGTTCTGATGTAATTTTATTCCTTTCTTCCTAAGGTTTTTCCTACAAAATCGTGACATTCACAGGTCGGTGCTCTCTGATCTTATCACCGTCTGTCATTACTATGCATCTAATGACCGGACCTGCCGACTTCTGTTATTCCGGGTGTTACTCCGTGGATGCCTGTGGCTTAGTGGTTAGGGGTATTCAGCTAGCAGTTTGGGATATTCAGGTCATTAGTTCGATCCCAGGCAGTGTGTTATGTCGTTGAGCAAGTTGCTTTATTTCACTTTACTCCACTACACTGAGCTGGCAAAAATGAGTTGTATCAGTATTTCTGTCTCACGCTGAATCTCCCTGAGAACTACATTAAGGCTACGCGTGTCCGTGGAGTAATCAGCCACTTGCACGTTAATTTCACTAGCAGGCTGTTCTGTCGATCGGATCGACTGGAACACTCGTCGTTGTAACTGACGGAGTGCCTGTTTTATTTTATCGACTGTGAAGTGATGAAAGACAAAGTCGACCTCGGCGGGATTTGAACTCATCGCAAAGAGCCAGAATAAATGTCGCTAAGCAAAGGATTCTGCCAGCTCATTAACTTAAATCTCGTATAAATCGATTTGAAAAAAATTATTATAAGTTAGTATAAAAAACGATAAACGTCACCCTTTTCAAGCTTAGCCAAGCTCATGGGCCCGGTTTCCCGGTTTCTGTGGCGTATGTGTTCCTCACAGCTGGACGGGACGACAGTCCACCGCAGCGTTACTCAAGAAACAGGAAGAGAAAGAGAGAGAAAGTTGTGGTGAAAGAGTACATCAGGGGTCGCCACCATCCCCTGCCGGAGCCTCGTGGAGCTTTTAGGTGTTTTCGCTCAATAAATACACACAGTGCCCTGTCTGGGAATCGAAACCACGATCCTCCGACCGCTAGTCCACTGTCCTAACCACTGGGCCATTGCGCCTCCATGCGCCCTTTTTAAACCCTTAGCCAGGCTCATGGGCCCGGTTTCCCGGTTTCTATGGCGTATGTGTTCCCCAGCTGGACGGGACGCCAGTCCATCGCAGCGTTACTCATTTTTGCCAGCTGAGTGGACTGGAGCAACCTGAAATGAAACCACAATCTTACGATCATGATGCTGACATCCTAACCACTAAGCCACGCGCCTCCACAGGCTAGTGTGTTTGTGTATATATATATATATGTGTGTGTGTGTGTGTGTGTGTGTGTGAGTCCGTGGAGTAATCAGCCACTTGCACGTTAATTTCCCTAACAGGCTGTTCTGTCGATCGGATCAACTGGAACACTCGTCGTCGTAACTGACGGAGTGCCTGTTTTATTTTATCGACTGTGAAGTGATGAAAGACAAAGTCGACCTCGGCGGGATTTGAACTCATCGCAAAGAGCCTGAATAAATATGATATATATGAAAGAAGGCTTGAAAATGCAATTTCAAAGATGTTTATTCACTTGACGGTTTCACTTTTTTAGAAAAAGATTGTCAAAAGTAAAATGTAAAGCTTTGTAAAAGCTTTGTTGTGTTAAGTACTGGTTGTCATTAAAATACATATATACATTCTTTGATAATAATAAGAAAATGTTTAAAACAGTTTACAAGAAAGTATTCAACAAACGGTATTAGGCCCGGTCAAGCCAATAAACATCCTGCGATACCTTACTTTATTTATTAAAATTTTATGTATTGATTAAGTCTTTCCTTGTTTGTTTTGCAAAATAGTGGTTTTGTCTCTAATAATATTTTATAATATTTTACTATAAAATTGGATTTAATCCTAAATCTGATTTTTTCCCTGTAAATTTGGATTTATTCCCTAATATTTATTATTTATATATATATATATATATATATTCTTTATTGCCCATAAAGGGCCAACATAGAGGGGTCATGTACATCGAATGAGGTTATAAAATTATATATAAAAATGATTATAAAACCGATAAAACACAAATTACAATACAAACAATAAAAGGACAATATGAGGTAGGTTAAAAAAAACAAGTGTGCTCCGACCCCACGAGCCTTGTCTTTTTAACTGACTCCTTTTGGAAGTCCTTACACCGTATTCGCACAAGGCCTTTCACTCCCCAGCATCCGGGCAACACGTATCCATTTTTTTTTGTACGTACACTCTGACAGACACCTTCTCTTCAGCCCGACTTTCCTTTTCAGATGGAACGTTATATATATGTATATATATATATATGTATGTGTGTGTGTGTGTGTGTGTGTGTGTGTGTGTGTGTGTGTGTGTGTTAGAAATAAACCACCTTTTATCAATTCAATATTGAAAAATTTAATTATAGCATTTAGAAAAATTATATAAAATATATTCCTTTCTAGATCGTATAGGAATAGCCTTCAAAGATGAATTCCCAAAAAGTGGTTCTATTTTACTTGTAAGATTATTATTATTATTATTATTATTATTATATATTATATATATATATATATATATATATATATATGAAAGAATGGAGTCGAACGACGATTTAACAAAATTCCTTTATTCTCGACACATGTTTCGAAGACTGCATATTCTTAATTCCGAAGGAATAAAGGGTGCATTATGCCTTCGGAATTAAGAATATGCAGTCTTCGAAACATGTGTCGAGAATAAAGGAATTTTGTTAAATCGTCGTTCGACTCCATTCTTTCATTTATCTATAGTAAAAAAACACACAAATTTCCACACGAAAGCACGTGATTTCTGCCCTTGGCATGTAGCTTCAACCGTGCTTTCTGACGTAAATTTGCTACCCGGGTATCGGTTAAGCGAATTATCCATACTAGGATAATTCATTCAACTACTTAAACATATATATATATATTAAATTCAGCTTACGTTGAAAGTCAACAAAGTTTGCTTCAGAAGCGTTGAAATGTAATGAAAGATACAGATAAGGAAATAATTTTATTCTCAAACGCAGGATAATGCTAATAATATAGCATGAACAGGATAAACTATCCATATTTTGCAGGAAAATCTATCGGCGGCCAGGCATGTGAGTTCGTGTCTCATGACTGGTCGCCGACAGATTTTTCTGCAAAATATGGATAGTTTATCTTGTTCATGCTATATTATTAGCATTATTCTGCGTTTGAGAATAAAATTATTTCCTTATCTGTATCATATATATATATATAAAATAGAATAAACAAAACTGTATATATAAATAAGAGAGAAGTTTAAGAAAATTTTGAAGAAAACATAAAGAAGAAATAATCAAAGAAAAGTTACAAAAATCAGGAGTTACCAAAGAAAAATATGAAATACCTGAGATTAGGATCAATTCCTTGAGTGAGGTGAGTGTGTCCAGAGGTCGACGACGAAGCTCTTTTGACAATGAATAAACAAACGTCTGAATGAACGAAGAAAAAATGTATATATGTGTGTATATATATATATATATATATATATATATATATACAGAGAGAGGGAGGCAGATAGACTTTATGTATGTATATATATTATATATAATATATATATAATATAATATAATATAATATTATATTATATTATATATATAATATATTATATATATATATATAATATATATGTATTATATATAAGGTTATATGTATTATATTATGTTATTATGTATTAATGTGGAGGAAAAATCATATGAGGAAGAGATAGATTTTTAAGATTGTTGTTCGATTATCGATATTATTTTTGTTTTTTACTTTCCACGTCTTTCCCTTTCACTCTTCCGTTTAGCGACTAAATCGACTCGGACAAATCTAGACGCTTTATTTAAAACAAATAAAATGAATAAATAGATCATATAAATAAACAACTAAGTAAATAAATAAGTCTCAAACTTTTCCACTTACTTTTGCAGGACAGAGGGAAGCAACTTCCGGGAAAAATAACAAAAGAAAAATGTTTTTGTCTCTACTTTTCTGTGAAAGGATGGGTGGGGTTGTTCATTAATATATAATTATATTTTTTGTTATTGCTTTTGTTGTCTTAGTTTTGTAAATTCTCATATGTATTATTCTTTATCTGTTATATATTTTATATACTGTGTTATTATTGTTGTTTCTCAGACGGCTGCCATGCTGGAGCAATTAAGGAGCACTCCGTCGGTTACGACGACGAGAGAGTAGAGTCTTAGCTGTTTCAGCCTTTTCCAGTAGTTGAGCTGTTGCAAAGAGACGATCTTCTTAGTAAAGCTTCGCTGGATTGCTTCAAGGTCCGCTGTTAATTTTACACTGTTGGATGACCATAGCTGGGAGAAGTAATCCAGGCGACTGAGGACGAATGTTCTCAAGAGGACCACCATGGTTTCCTTATCTCTGGTTCTGAATGTTCTCAGGATCCATCCAGCCAGTCGTCTGCACTTTGTCGCCATCCTGGTGATGTGCACTTGGAAAGAGGTATCATCACTCATGTTGATACCCAGGTCCCTCACTGATTTAGGCTCTGGGATTGTAATTCCCTGTGGACCAGTGTACCCTGTAAGTTTCATATCCAGTTTTGGACGCTGGTAAGCGCAGGGCTTGGAATCTTTCAGCATTAAACTGTATATTATTATCCTCAGCCCATCTGTAAATTGAGTCCAACTCCTGCTGCAAATGTGCAACATCGCTGGGGTTCTGTATTTTCTGCGAGACTGTCGTATCGTCTGCGTAGCTAGCAAGGGTGGCTATCCGGGATGTTGAGGGTATATCTGAGAGAACCACTATGAAAAGCAGTGGTCTCAAGACAGTGCCTTGTAGAACACCGCTCACTACTTGTGCTTTCATTGACGTGGCGCCATTGGTCACTACTGCCCGACTTCTATCTTTCAGAAAGTAATGTAACCACTCCCCAAGTTTTCCAGCGATGCCGAGATCACGCAGTTTGAGGCATATCATACCATGATCCAGTTTGTCGAAAGCTTTTGCAAAATCAAGGTATACTACATCCATGTTTGAGTTGTTGAGTAACTGCCTCAACACCCAGTCATAATTTGTCAAACTTTGCTGATGTGTGAAGTCAGAGATAGGCCTATAGTTTTTAGCATCTGCTCTGCTTCCCCTTTATAAATTGGGAATATTATTCCCTCCTTCGGCTTGCTTGGCAGTCTGCCATTTTCAAGAAAGCTCTGGAAGAGAATCTGGAGGGGTTTTGTCAGGGCACGCTTACAAGATTTGAGGAGGATTGCTGGGAAACCATCAGGACCAGCAGTTGAGTTTGCGTCCACCTCATCTATGGACCTCATCTATGGATAGTAGTATATCTTCTTCGCTAATGTCAATGTATTCCATCGTAACTGCCCCGCTGGTTATAGGTGAGACGGCAAAGTCCACTGGTTCGTTCACTTGTCTGTGTTCCAATGGGGTGGTAAAGACACTTTTGAACTGGTCATTCAGTACCTCACTGATCCTGGTTGGACTATCTGTGAGGGAGCCATCCTTTTGGAAGAGAGGTCCTATCTTGCAGCATACTGATGCTGTTTCTTTGGCGTAATGAAAGAAGGCCTTTGGGTTTGACTTAATGTTTTTTTAATAACTCAGGGTTCTTTGTCTGCTCTTTCCATCATATAGGATTGTTGCAGGCTTTTTTCAATCTCCATCAGTGTTGTTTTTAGGCGATTTGCAATCTTCGTCCCATGGGGATCTTTATATATGAATATATATATATTATATATATATACATACATTATTCACATTTGACGGATATTTGTCCTCATCTTCTAACACAACGTTCTCAGCCTTCATCAGGTGTCTTGGAAAATTTCGAACCTAAGGTATTTTCGATGTTATTATTGTTATTCAGGTCACTGCCCAGTATCGAACTCGGAATTTTGGGGTTAGTAGCTCGCGCTCTTAACCACTACGCCATATACCCGTGGAGTGAATTATGGAGTGAATTTTAGGGCTTATAAATCTAATATTCTCCTATCCTTCCTATCTTGTAATTTGTATTGAGTATGAATTGAAATAATTGTAGGCTATCTTAATTAATTAATTAATCTATTTATATCCATTAAATCTCTCCATTTTCTTGATAATATCATTGGCTTATAATATGTTTTCCCAGCCTCTGTTCTGACACTTTCCCACCTGTTCCTCGTACTCGCACGTTTCTTCTCATTATGTTCTTCTCAGCACTCCATGTTCCCGTACGATAATTTCTGTTGCTTCAGAGATGATAATAATATCTGACTGGAGTGTTGTTGGTACTATGTTCTTCGGCTGTCAACCAAATCGACATGCTGCTACCAGTCGGAAACCAGATAGAGGAGGCCCACTTTTGATTTTTGATGGTGCATTCTAAGCGTCTACTGAATGATATAATCTCTCTCTATATATATATATATATTTGTCCTGGGCCTTGTCAACTAAGCTCTTCGGATAGAATCCCAGACTCACCCTTTCAGTTGCTAAAATGCTCTCCAGCTCGTTTTGCTATACACGTGATTCTGTCTCTTGAATATTGTTGTTGTTGTTCTTCTTGTTGCCGTTGTTGTTGTTGCACGAAGTTAGCTTTGCCTTTCTTCCTCCTGGGAATCGATTAAATTAAGAAAGTCATATATTCTATTCTTAACCACGGCATATGGTGTAGTGGTTAAGAGTGCGGGCTACTAACCCCAAGATTCCGACTTCTTTGAGACGTGGTGCGGTTTAGTTACTTGTACTTGCAGTGACATTCACCCTGGGCGGGTTGAGTCGCCTCTGTTAGCACCCTCGAGGCATCTCGAACCATGGCACCCCACGCACGACGGTGCTGCGCCAGTTCACTGGAGATAGCGAGCCAGTCACGGTTCCATCGGCGCAAGCCGACCACCTGCGGACCCGTGAGCACGGAGAGGTCCTCCTTGATCGTCGTAGCCCAAGTCTTCAGCTGCCCGCCCGCGCGTTTTCGCCAGTTGAGAAGAGGAGTTGGGAGAAGGACATCACGGCTCAGTTCACCCACCGGACGCCTACATGCATGGCCAAACCACCGCAAGCGCCGTTGCAGAAAGACAGATGGAAGGGGCCGCAGAGACAGGTGAAGTCGGAGATTGGCGGTTGGAACTTGATCCACCCGACGGCAGCAAAGAATGCACCGGAGGCAGTCATTATCGAAGACTTCCAGCCTTCGTTGATCGACCACCCGCATAGGCCACGTTTCACAGCCATATAGAAATACTGTACGAACGACGGCCTGATATATTCGCCCTTTGGTCACCGATGAGATCTCCCTTCGGTCCCACAAAATCGCTGTTTATTTGTGCTGATCCCAGTAGATAAGCTCTTAAAAACTGCCCTGAGCATCAATAGGAGTCTTCTCCATGGACTTTTATGTAGCTACTGAAATGTTCTAAGGATTCTCTTTCAGACCAGAGCGATAAGAATGATGTGCCACTCTTACCCTTGATGTGAAGATTAACAGTGCTCGGCTATGAGCTTATGTAGTCTGGATAAGAAACCGAACATTATACAAACCCGCCTGCAGGATACCTGACCAAATAGTTCTTACTACAAACTCTCTAATTTTGCTTGTGCTTCCTGTTGCCGGAGCCGCCCATTCTGCTCTCTCAGCCTCCCTTTACATCTGTTCTAACCGTCTTCTGAATGATATATATTTCTTTATTACTCACAAGGGGCTAAACACAGAGAGGACAAACAAGGACACAGGGATTAACTCGATTACATTGACCCCAGTGCGTAACTGGTACTTAATTTATCGACCCTGAAAGGATGAAAGGCAAAGTCGACCTCGGCGGAATTTGAACTCAGAACGTAGCGCCAGACGAAATACTGCGAAGCATTTCGCCCGGCGTGCTAACGTTTCTGCCAAACCGCCGCCTAATATCTTCTGAATGATTTTCTCTCTCTCTCTCTCTCTCTCTCTGTCCTTGGCAACCAAGCTCTTTGGATAGAATCCCAGGCTCACCCTTTCAGTTGCCAAGATGCTCTCCAGCTCCAAGATGCTTTACACGCGATTCTGCATCTTGAAATGCTTTCTCCATCTTCTAGTTTTTCCTTTTTCTTACACTGATACCAGCTGATGACATTTTCTGGTCCATTGACCCCCATGTACCTGTAAGACTTCTGTCGCTCATGTTACCATAAAGTTTTCCCTGGGGTTACTCACTGGAAGCCACAAGGTCGAGTATGCTTTTAACCCTTGTGGGTCGATAAAATAGAATGTGAGTTGAGCCCTGAGGTTGATGTAATCGACTATCCGCTCCTCTCAAAATTGTCGGCCTTACACCAAAATTATTAAAAAAAACATTGTTTTCACATCTTGGCACAATGCCAGCAATTTGGGGGTGAAAAGGTAGGTCGACTACATCGACCCCAGTGTTCAACTGGTACTTATTTCATCGATTCCGAAAGGATGAAAAGCAAAGTCGACTTCGGCGGAATTTGAACCCAGAACATAAAGACGGACGAAATGCCACTAAGCATTTTGCTCGGCGTGCTAACGATTCGGTCAACTCGCCATCTTTCATTAGAAAGAGCTATTAATATTGTTGTTGTTTTTGTTATTGTTGCCGTTGTTCTTGTTGCACGAAGTCAACTTTGCCTTTCTTCCTCCTGTGAATCGATCAAATTAAGAAACAGTCATATATTCTTTTCTACTCTAGGCACAAAGCCCGAAATATTTTGGGGGAGGAGGAAGGGACAGTCGCTTAGATTGACCCCAGTACGCAACTGGTACTTAATTTATCGACCCTGAAATAATGAAAGGCAAAGTCGACCACGGCGGAATTTGAAACCAGTTTCCATAGCGCTTAAGTAACCGAAATCAAAGCATTTCCCCTGAACGGGACGCAAGTCCGCTGCAGGGTTCCAGGCTAGCAATTTCGAGGAGGGGAAGGGACAATTCGATTACATTGACCTCAGTACTTGACTGATAATTTAGTTTATCGAATCCGAAAAGATGAAAGGCAAAGTTGAGCCCGGCAGAATTTGAACTGAACGTAAAAGAGCCGAAAGAATTACTGTCGAGCATTTTTTCCGACATGCTAACGATTTTATCAGCTCGCCACCTATTTCTTTACTACCCATAAGGGGCTAAACACAGAGAGGACAAGCAAGGACAGACAAACGGATTAAGTCGATTATATTGACCCCAGTGCGTAACTGGTACTTAATTTATCGACCCCGAAAAGATGAAAGGCAAAGTCGATCTCGGCGGAATTTGAACTCAGAACGTAGCGGCAGACGAAATATGGCTCATTTATTTATTTTTTTAACTTGTTTCAGCTATTAGACTGTGGCCATGCTGGGGCACCATACTGAAGAATTTTAGTCGAACGAATCAACCTCAGTTTTTTGGGGCTTTTTTTTCTTTTTAAGCCTGGTAGTAATTCTATCGCTCTCTTTTTACCGAACCGCTAAAATACGAGGTTGTAAATACACCAACACCGACATCAGTTGTCAAGCGATGATAGGGGTCACACACACACACACACCACACACACACACACACACACACACACACACATTGACTTTGGTCAGCCCGAGGCTATAGTAGAAGACACTAGAGATCTTTTCGGTTTGACCGGCAGTTTTTAAAAATATTTTCCACGTAACTAAACACTTTTAAACTTCGTATACTGGTAGAATGTGTTTATAAAACATCTTTTTCTCTTGGCTTTATTGAGAAAATTCTATGGTTTGTAAGATAATTGTTGTTTTTTTTCTTCAATTTCTGCAATTTCAGCCAATCCATGACGTCTATTGAGGTGAAAACATTCTGTGCCGTATATGTCCCTCATTTAAGCAACAGATTGGGTTTATTTACATTTCTGAAGAAAAAAAAGATACCCTTCCCCCCACCCCTAACTAACCCTAAAACAGATTGAAATGCAATGGATCGATACTAGGGTCTTAATTATGGGTGACAATTTCATGTGTCACCGCTAGAAAAAACTGAAAAGATCCGACACTAGAGTTAAGTTTCCGCGTAGTGGGCTGAACCCGGAACCATGTGGTTTGGAAGCCAATTCCTTACCACACAGCCTATCTATTTATATACTCTTTTACTTGTTCTAGTCATTTGACTGCGGCCATGCTGGAGCACCGCCTTTAGTCGAGCAAATCGACCCCGGGACTTATTCTTTGTAAGCCCAGTACTTATTCTATCGGTCTCTTTTGCCGAACCGCTAAGTGACGGGGATGTAAACACGCCAGCATCGGTTGTCAAGCAATGCTAGGGGGACAAACACAAACATATACACACACACACACACATATATATATATATATATATACACGACAGGCTTCTTTCAGTTTCCGTCTACCAAGTCCACTCACAAGGCTTTGGTCGGCTGAGGCTATAGCAGAAGACACTTGCCCAAGGTGCCACGCAGTGGGACTGAACCCGGAACCATGTGGTTCGTAAGCAAGCTACTTACCACACAGCCACTCCTACGCCTATATGTATATATTTTATTAGTGGTGAGAGTTATTATTCTGTTTTGTTCTTTATTCTCCCCCCCCCACACCCACCCCCCACCTCCTCTGCGCCGCCACTCTCGTGCCTATTATGTACCTTTATCGAGAGTTAATTGTCGAAACTTTCCGCTAGACAGGTTATTAAAAAAAGAAAAGAAAAAAAACACTTAGTTTTGAAAACCTAGTAAACAATGGTCTTAACGGAAGTAAGGCTTTGTCTTTTGCTTTCTTCTGTCTTTTTCTTCCTCGTCTTTTTCGGTGGGGAAGTCTGCCTTTTCTGTTTATTCTTTTTCCCCTTCTTTTTTCTCATATTTTCTCGGTTTCACTTTTCTGCTTTTATCTTTATTTTCCAGAAAAAAAAAATGAAGGTATAGGCGCAGGCATGGATGGCTGTGTGGTAAGAAGCTTGCTTTCTAACCACGTAGTTCCGCGTTCAGAACCACTGCGTGACACCTTGGGTGACTGCCTTGTACTATTACAGCCTAGGGCCGAGTAAAGCCCGTCGTGTGTGAGTATACACACACACACACATAAATAGATAGATAGATAGATAGAGAGAGAGAGAGGGGGGAGGGAGGAATGTAGTTCGCTTGAAACAATACACAAGGCTTCAAGCGAACTACAATACTCTCCTATATATATATATATATAGATAGATAGATAGATGATAGATAGATAGATAGATAGATAGAGATAGATAGATAGATAGATAGATAGATGATAGATAGATGATAGATAGATGATAGATAGATGATAGATAGATGATAGATGATAGATAGATAGATAGATAGATAGATGATAGATAGATAGATGATAGATAGATAGATGATAGATAGATGATAGATAGATGATAGATAGATGATAGATAGATGATAGATAGATGATAGATAGATAGATAGATAGATAGACATACACACACATATATAGATAGGCAGCAAATTAATCCATCTGTGCCCACCATGTTCTCTGGTTTCTTTGGAGGCTTTGTGTAACATTCTAGGTGAGAAGGGCTTACTTCTCCCTCCCCCAGCCCCCTCCACCACATTTATTGGACGAAAGGTTTTCCGTGAATGCTTCCCATCTCATCTCTCTCACCGTGTAACCTCTGAAAGGGACAGGAGGAAGAGGCAGGAAGGAAGAATCGACCGGGTGTATTTGTCGGTTTGGTATTTTGTCGGCGGCAGAGGGATGACAGGTGAAGTCAGCAACCACAATATGATTTGAATTCGTAACTTAAAGAGCTGGAATAATTATCGCGAAACATTTGTCCGACGTTCTAACAATTCTGCCAACTGACCAAGGCGACACATGATATTTCTGTAGCAATTGAAAACGCTGACATCACATTGCAGAGGGCCTAAAGCAACGGAGTCAGTCCCGTAACGTACATACGTTAAAACCTTGCATCCAGATATCACAAGTGACATTTGATTCCTAAACAGGTTGTTAGCTAAATTTGTTCGTTCGTACCCCACGTCCCATTTTATTTTGATCTTTTACAACTGGGGGCGGGCCACAAAAATGAGTTTTTACTGCCTTTTGGACTGAGATAAAATATATATTTTACAAATGCTCACTACCTTACGAAAACTATAGCAGCAAAAAAAATGGTCTTCCCGAAATGCATTAGAAGCATTTTAACAATCTTATATAACTATTTCAGAAAATTATCGCCGTTCTCCGAGTATTATAAGAAAAATTTAGGCGGGGCAAAATGAGTAAGCCAAGATAAAGTGAATTTGTCTTTTCAGTTTTCCAGAATCGCATTTGAAAAGTCTCATACACATCAATATCCATCCGTAGACGCCAGAAAGATCGGAAATGTAAAAAATAAGTTTTAATATTTAGATCAAGTGAAAGAGGATCATGGAAAAGTGGCACCTAGTATGAAATTAACGAAACTCGACTGAATCTCAAAATATTCTCTGTAGCTTCTTTGCGATCTGCTGGAGTGTCTGTTCTCCCGATATAGTTACGCACCATGCGGTAAAAAGGAAGAGACCATTGAAATTAGTCATTACTCAGTTTACCCCGTTTTAGGCATAACTTTTTGAAACTTGAAAATTATCAGATTGGCGTGAAATCCAGAGAAAGGAATATTGAACATTAAACACCAAAACATATCCAGATAGTTTGTTAGCAATCTCAATCACAATCTGGTCGAAGTTGAGTAAAAATTTCTAAAAAAAAAAAAAAAAAAAAAAAAAGAAATTCTAAAAAAAAAAAGACACAAACAAACAAACCTGTCACCTGACTTTGCTTCGGACTCAACTTCAACAATTTTTACTTCAAAAAATGATGCAAGAGTACAAAATGGTAATTCAGTACTTGCAATGTAATGATTTGAAACGGGTAGGGAGAAAATAACGACAAACCAGAAATTACTCATTTTACCCCGTTTACTGATTTTGTCCCCGCTTCCCATTAATTAATTATTTGAATTAACACGAAAAAGATTTTCATATTTTTTTTTTCTTTGTGGTTCTGTCTTTTCTCTCCCACTTATGTTTATAGTTTTTGAAATTTGAATAAATTTTTACCTCTCTCCAGCTATATGACGAAGGAATGCTAAATAGGAAAAAAATTAATATATATATAGACGAACGAATTTATCTGACAACCCAATAATAAGAGGCGATACTCAAGAATTGAACACTTTCACAATAAAAAAAACAAAAGCAAAACTGTGACATTAATAAAATAAACAGATGTGTGTGCGTGTATTGGAGAACGCTAAAGCAAGGGTGCTATAGATATTTACCAAGTAGTGGTCAGGTAAATGAAAATTTAAATTCCAAATCCGTCGTCCAGGGCGAGTGGTTCCGAGTGTAGAAAGTCGACTTTAAGAACGATACTCGTCGAGCGGGTGTAGAAGTAACAAAAAAGCAGACTAATACAATCAGACTTAATGAGTGCATTTACAGCTATTACATCATTCCTTTTGTCTATTTGTATTCCATGTCATTACTGTCATTAGATCTGCTCGTGTTTATCTCCCTTCCTTTACTTCGAGTTATATATATATATGTAAAATACAAAAATGCGACAAGAACGCAAAACATCGAAATAGGTGATACAAAAAAGGGATAACAAAACATCCCTTTTTTGTATAACCTGTCTGGATGTTTTGCGTTCTTGTCCCATTTTTCTATTTTTTATATACAAAAAAATATATATATAGCTGCGTAGGTACACTCTGGTGTCATATATATATATATATATATATATATATATATATATATATATAGGGAGAATTCACAAAAAATTACGAAGACAAGTGGTGTAGACAACAAACAGATGTATTAGTATAACGCTCGGGGAGTGAAAATGTCTTCAACGTTTCAAGCCTACGCTCTTCCACAGAAAGGAACACAGAAACAAGGCGATATATATATATATAACGTTCATTCTTCTTTTTTCCTGAAAATGACCAGGTTAGCAGCTTTGCTCTGTGTGGGTCCTCAAATGGTTTATTTGACCAATATTAGCATAAAATCCACGTCTTTAGTGGGAGCACGCAATAACAGTATGATGACCTTGTAGGACTCTTCCTTTCTGTGCAGCCCTCCTCCCTTCAGTTTTTTTTATCATTTCTGATTCTGAGTGCTGTACTTCAGAGTACGCAGAGAACATCTTGCTTAAGATCGCCACAAGATGTTCATAAGTAGGCCGTTCAACGTTACACTCTTTCAAGCTTTGTATATTTTCGGTTATGCTTGGGTACCACCTTAAATGGTTTTAATCGAAAGAATCGGTCCCAGTACTTGTTTTTAAAGACCAGTACTTATTTTATTGAACCTTTTGCCGGACCGCTAAATTAAAGGGACGTAAACAAACCAACACTGTTTGTCAAACGGCGGCAGGATACTAATACAAAGACGCACGCACACATACACACATTCTTTCAGCTCCGTCTGCAAAAAAAAAACACACACACACTTGTTGCTCAATATGCCACACAGCAGAACTGAACCTGAAGGCATGTGGTTGGGAAACAAACTTCTTACCTCACAGCCATGCATTTATGTCTTAAGTTAAGTTAATTTTGTGGCTCAAAAAGCAAAAGCAAGGCCATGTAGGAGGACATGAAGTTATGCACAGGGAGGGTGTTCATGCAAAGAGTTCAGGCCATTTCTGGTCAAGAGAGTCTTTGAACCGAGCGGCATCTTCACTATCTCGTCCGGCAGCTTATTCCACGGATCCGCAACCAGGACGGAGAAAGCCCCTCTCCTTCGATTGAGATGAAATCGTCGCAGATAGAGCTTTTCGGTGTGCTTTTCTTGTTATGCCCGTGAAGAAATTTGTGTCTTGATTTGCGCCAGGCGTATTTGAGTCTTGACTTGTTATATTAAGCCTCCACTTGCACTAGACTAATTACATTGAGAGATAAAAGTATTAGACGACCGGCCTCACTCACTTGTCTAATTTTCTGGTTTAGTGGTAAGCCTTGTTCAAAGTGACTGGGGACATATCAGGAATGCAAGGGGTCACTGAGCCCTGATATATGCATCCCACAGCAATGTTGCTCAACATCGCCTTCCTGTCCACTGAAACTTAAACTCCGGAATTCCTGTTTTTCGCATGTGTCTTACAATGTTGCATGGCTGGTGGCTCTCTTGGGTTCAGTGGCGTAACCAGAGTGTCCTCCACCCGGGGTAGTCCTTGAGTTTACTGTCACCGCCCATCCGTCGTATAAGCCAATAGAGGCCCATACAGCATCACTCCAATAAAGGCTTCGCCCGGGGTTCACCGCCATCCTCGCCTTCTCTCCCCTTCCCCCAAGTTACGCTAATGGGCTGTGATTGGAAGGAGACTGAGTTGCTATGTTAGCCATGTCTAGCTAAAATGTAGGTATACCTTTGTAGGTTTTTAGACATTTTATGTAGATACATGAGATTTGTTGAACACACAGAAACAGACTCAAGCAAGCAGAAACGTTAGCACGCCGGGCGAAATGCATAGCGATATTTCATCTGCCGTTACCTTCTGAGTTCAAATTCCGCCGAGGTCGACTTTGCTTTTCATCCTTTAGGGGTCGATAGATAAAGTACCAGATAGGCGCAGGAGTGGCTGTGTGGTAAGTAGCTTGCTTGCCAACAACATGGTTCCGGGTTCAGTCCCATTGCGTGGTACTTTGGGCTAGCGTTTTCTACTATAGCCTCGGACCAACCAAAGCCTTGTCAGTGGATTTGGTAGATAGAAACTGAAAGAAGCCCGTCGTATATATGTATATATAGATATGTGTGTGTTTGTCCTCGCAACATCGCTTGACAACCGATGCTAGTGTGTTCATGTCCCTGTAACTTAGCAGTTCGGCAAAAGAGACCAATAGAATAAGTACTGGGGTCGATTTGCTCGACCAAAGGCGGTGCTCCAGCATGGCCACAGTCAAATGACTGAAACAAGTAAAAGAATAAAAGAGTAAAAGAGTATACGCACTGGGGTCGATGTAATCGACTTGATCCCTTTGTCTGTCCTTGTTTATCCCCTCTATGTTTAGCCCCTTGTGGGCAATAAAGAAATAAGAAACACACTCAAGTAACCACACACAAAATGCATGTCGGGAGTGGAGATAGTTCTCACCGTGCCATAAGGTATATAAGGCCACAACACAATCTCTCCAACCAGCTTGGTTTACTTTCACTGTGCTTGTCTCATTCCAGCTGCTTCTCACTTCTTGTCTCTCTTCGCTATGTCATTTTTAGAGCGCCCTTTAGCTCTTCTCATGAAATAAAATTGCCCAGTTGAGAGTTCATAGAGATACAGGTACAATACCGAACACCTTGGCGTAGACATCTTGTTTAATGATGGATCAAAGATTTTCGATAGGCCTCACCATCAACCTTTCAACTTTTATGCCGTAAAACTAATAATGTTTAGGTTATCTTGACAGAATGGGAGGGAGCGTTGTCATGCATGAATACGAGATTCCTTCGAAGTGACAACGGTATGTCATCTAGCCAGGGATCCAAGACCTCCTTCAGGAGATTGCAGTAGGCGGCTACGGTCGTTTTAATCATTTCAGGTACCCTGACTGGACCAACAAATCTGTCCCCAATGATACCAGCTCACAACATGACTCCTGCACCCTGTTGTTGACGCCGAATAGGTTGGTGACGCTCACCTCCAAAACAGTTATGTTATGGTACCAACCAGCATGTTAGACACTCATAGTTTCGCCTTTAATCACTTCAGAATGTTAAAAGAGTTTGAAAATGATCTGAAATGTAGGTTCTACTGCAGAAAACGTTACGGATATTGTGACGTCATAATGATAATTTGTAACAGGTAAAACTTCACCGAAATTAGATTTCTGAAACGAAAGCTCCAGACAAATGTCATTGATGTTATGACGTCATAATCACTATTTGGAAAACTCCTTTGGATTACATGAAAAATGCTAAATACAACTCTCTCTCACACACACACACACACGCGCGCACAGAGTAACAGATAAGAGATGTGTTCGGTCATAAAGATGATAACCAGAAGAATCGCTCGCCTGAACACACACACACACACACACAGTAATAGCTGCAACCAAAACCAGGAAGGAAATGCTTAAACGGAGAATTTTCTGTAAACATGGAATCTTGTTAAAATCCATCCAATCATTTTCAAATTTTTTACCAGATTATTATTTTTGAAGTTCTCTGTCGAAATGGTGCTCATATGGCTTTGCATGTTGATGACGAAAATCGCTTTCATGTTTTCGCTTTTTTCTTGTCTAAAAAATTACATCCGAAATACTTATAGAAAATTTGAAATACTTATAGCGGTTGGGAGAAACTTAGAATTCTAAACATGGTGAAGTAGATTTCTATAACTCAGTCGAGGTCTTACCAAAGGTTTTCTAGTGTGCTAAATACCACAAACAGTATAACTGTAAACGCCAAGCATGACTGTATGTGTGAGCATGCATGCATGCATGTATGTATGTATATTCCCAGAAAGTTAGAGCTTGTGAATCCAACCAACTAAGGGATAATATCTATCCAATATACTGCTGGTAGAATACCCAATTATTAATACACAAGTGGTTTTTTATTGCATTGCAATTACATTACCAAGTGTACTAAAGGGGTGAGGGTAAAGAGACATGTATGTATATTGTTGTAATTGTCATTTTAGTAATTAAATAAACTGACATAATATAATGTCTAAAAGTTGATGAATACCACCTATTGATCCCCCTCCATTTTCTTATTGCTCTCTCTCTCTCTCTGTATATATATATATACACCTTCGGCTATTTGAGTCTAAGGAGTTGCCTATACTTCTAAGTACTTCATAGGTGCAAAACCAATGATCACACTACGACCGGGCATAGCAATTAACTTTCTTTCTTTCTTAATTACACACACACACACACACACACACACACAGACACACACACAGTAACAGCTTAGGATTGAAATTTAGGATTTCTCGGTTTTCTGTAAATCGATTTTGATAAAAAAATTTTTATTCCATCTCTTTTGCACAGTCTGGCAACACCATTGTTATGTTTTCATTATCTTATGTAACACCCTTTCTTTTTTTTTTTATTTCAGATTCTTCAATTTGGGGGTGAACCAAGCTAATCGTTTTTCAATGAAAATAGCTCATTTAGACATTTTTTTAATCAGAAAATGATGAGAAATTATACATATTAAGCATACATTGAGTGTATATTCAACAGAAAACCATAATACTATAACATTTATTGACATACTGAATTATTTAGTCACATGAGCGCCATTTCGACAGAGAACTTCAAAATCCCTATTACTGATGGAATCTGTCAATACTAAAAGGTTGGATTACCTCTACAGCAGCTTTGATGGTTGCCCATAAGACATCTTTCGACTTAAATTAGCGTCCATCGGCATAGGCATTTTGTTTAATGATGGACCCACGATTTTCGATAGGATTGAGATCCGGAGATGCTAGCGGCCACAACATCAACCTTTCACCTTGTATGCCATAAGACCCAAGGAATATTTAGGTGGCCCTAGCAGAATGGGAGGGAGTGTTGTTATGTATGAATATGAGATTCCTTAGAAGTGACTGTAGTATGTCATCTAGCCAGGGATTCAAGACTTCCCTCAGGAAATTGCAGTAGGCAAATACGGTCATTTTAATTATTTCAGGCACCCTGACTGCGCCAACAAATCTGTCCCCAATGATACCAGCCCACAGTATGACTCCTGCACCCTGTTGTTGACGTCGTAAACGTTGGTGACGCTCACCTCCAAAACAGACCCAACCATTTGGCCAACCGTCGGGTTCATCAAGGGCTGCCCTGGTTTCGTCAGTGAAAAGAACACGACTCATGTCTAACGTCGCGTACTTTTGGCCCCATTGAAGTCTCAAACTCCTGTGAGGAGGGAGATTCAGGAGTTCTCAAACGGAAGCCATGGTCTCGAGGATGCGATTTCTGGTGGTTTTCGGTACGTGAAGAAGTCCGGAGGTAATGAAAATGGCATTGCTTGTTTGTCCAGGGTTCCCACATAACTTGCAGCCAATATTCCTTAAATCCATTACTCCCACAGTCTTGGAGGTCCCACAATCGGATCGTTTCTTCCTAGGTGTTCATGTGGATAAATAATTCATTATGTCAATAACTGTTATGATATTATGGTTTTCTGTTAAATATATACTTAATGTATGCTCGATATGTATAATTACCCATCATATTCACTGAAAAAGCTGTCTTGATGGGATATTTTCATTCAAAACGGAAGAATCTGAAATAAAAAAGAAAGGACGTTACACAGAATAATGAAAGCAGAACAAAGGTGTTGCCGTAGTGTGCAAACCAGCTCTTTACTCTTAATCTTTTACTTGTTTCAGTCATTTGACTGTGGCCATGCTGGAGCACCGCCTTTAGTCGAGGAAATTGACCCCAGGACTTATCCTTTGTAAGCCTAGTACTTATAGTTATCGGTCTCTTCTGCCGAACCGCTAAGTTACGGGGACGTAAACACACCAGCATCGGTTGTCAAGCGATGTTGCGGAGAAGGACAAACACAGACACGCAAACGCGCATATATATATATATATATATATATATATATATATATATATATATATATATATATATATAAACATAAATATATACGACGGGCTTCTTTCAGTTTCCGTCAACCAAATCCACTCACAAGGCTTTGGTCGGCCCGACGCTATAGAAGATACTTGCTCAAGGTGCCATGCAGTGGGACTGAACCCGGAACCATGTGGTTGGTAAGCAAACTACTTACCACACAGCCACTCCTGCGCCTGGGAAAAGTTTTATCAAACTCGATTCACAGAAAAAGCAAGAAATCTTAAATTTCACTCCTAAGCAATTAGCGTCGTTCTGGATGTACACACACACACACTCACACATTAACGGTTACAACTATGGGTGTTCCAGCTGTTCCGACCAATGGAAAAGCCTGCTCGTGAAATTAACGTGTGGATGGAAGCACTCCGTCAGTTACGACGATGAGGGTTCCGGTTGATCCGAATCAAGGGAACAGCCTGCTCGTGAAATTAACGTGTAAGTGGCTGAGCACTCCACAGACACGTGTACCCTTAACGTAGTTCTCGGGGATATTCAGCGTGACACAGAGAGTGACAAGGCCGGCCCTTTGAAATACAGGTACAACAGAAACAGGAAGTAAGAGTGAGAGAAAGTTGTGGTGAAAGAGTACAGCAGGTATCACCACCATCCCCTGTCGGAGCTTCGTGGAGTTTTTTAGGTGTTTTCGCTCAATAAACACTCACAACGCCCGGTCTGGGAATCGAAACCGCGATCCTATGACCGCGAGTCCGCTGCCCTAACCACTGGGCCATTGCGCCTCCACAAATTAACGTGTAAGTGGCTGAACACTCCCCTGACACGCATACCCTTAACATAGACCTCAGGGAGATTCAGCATGACACAGAATGTGACAAGGCTGGCCCTTTGAAATTACTGGTACAATTTATTTTTAGCCAGTTGGGTGGACTGGAACAATGTCAAATAATGTGCTATGCTCAAAAATACAACACGCCGCCGGTTATTGAACCCACGACCTTACGATCGTAAACCGAATACCTTAACCACTAAACCACACGCCTTCACACAGTGTGTGTGTACGTGTATGGGCATTTTGTTCAACATTCCCGATTCTAAAAGTCTACCATAAAAGTTTACGATGAGCAATTTATAGGTAAAGGGAGATAACCATTACCTTACACCAGTTTACTAGCTGCAATTATGTCCCTTTAAAATTCAACTTTCTTGTCTATCGTCTGCTGTCTCGTCTTTACTCTGTTCCTGCAATTGTTTTTGTGCCCAGAACTAAATCATTAGATTCCTTACCAAAGACGCACTAATATGGCTATCTTCATCCTACCCCAGTCAGTATTATCCAGTGGATCCGTCCATTTTAAAGAAGATAAGGTAATGGCAAGACTTCTGCTGAATCTTTTGCCACAACTTTCTCTCACTCTTTCCTCCTGCATCTTGCAGCTCACCTGCGATGGACCAGCATCCCGTCCAGGTTGGGAACCTATACTCCAAGGAAACCGGGAAACCGGCCCTTATGACCCAGGCATGGCTCGAGAAGGAACAAACAAAACAAAAAAATCGACTGGCCCCTTTCCCCAAACTTTCAGGCTTTGTACCTATATTAATGAGGATTATCAATACGGCGGCAATTTGGCAGAATCGTTAGCAACCCGGAGAAAAATGCTTAGCGGCATTTCTTCTGGCTTTACGTTCTGAGTTCAAAGGAGGTCGATTTTGCCTTTCAAAGTTTTCAGGGGTCGAGGAAATAAGTACCAGTTGAATGCAATTGATTTCTCTTTCCCTCAAAATTTCTGGCCTTGCGCCAAAATTTACAAATGTATTATCGTTATTATTATTATTATTGAGTGTATTTAATTCCTGTATTTAAGTAAATTTAAACTATGTTTAATTTAAGGCGGCGAGCTGGCAGGAACGTTAGCACGCCGGGCAGTGTTCAAATTCCGCCGAGATCAACTTTGTCTTTCATCCTTTCAGGATCGATAAATTAAGTACCAGCTGTGTACTGGGGTCGATCTAATCGATTGGTCCCCTCCTCCCAAAATTTCGGGCCTTGTGCCTAAAGTAGAAAAGAATGTTTAATTTAGAATGTGCTAATCAAGGTGGCTACACTTGGTTCGGAAAAATCAGTACTCTGGAAAGGATTTGAAACGAAAGATTCGGGAAAATCCGTGTTATACCTCTATAATTTTCCAAAGAGGTATTAACGAAATGAAAGGGTCTGCTCTTAAACCCAGAATCGATAGCAGATCTTGGCCTTTATTTGAATCTATACTCCTTAGAGAGCTCATTTCACGCCAAATAAAATTCTTGTGTGAGTACATGGTACAGGCAATTAAAGGGATGGTCATCTTGATCAACATATTTTAAATTAAACTACTATCGATTTAAAATTTTGGCCTGTAATTTCGGGGGAGGGGGTAAGTCGGCGATTATATCGACCCCAGTGTTTAACTGGTACTTATTTTATCGACCCCCGAAAGGATGAACGGTAAATTTGACCCCGGTGAAATTTGAACTCAGAACGTAAAGACGAGCGATATGCCACTCAACATTTTACCCGGTGTCTTAACGATTCTGCCAGCTCGCTGTCTTAATAATTCTTTCTACTGTAAGCAGAAGGCCTCAAATTTGGGGGAAGGGATTAATTCGATTAGGTCGACTCCAGTGCATAACTGGTACTTATTTAATCGACCCCGAAAGAATGAAAGGCAAAGTCGACCTCGACAGAATTTGAACACAGAACGTAACGGCAGACGAAATATCTATTTCTTTACTACCCACGAGGGGCTAAACACAGAAGGGACAAACAAGGACAAACAAGAGGTTAAGTCGATTGCATCGACCCCAGTGCGTAACTGGTATTTATTTAATCGACCCGAAAGGATGAAAGGCAAAGTCGACCTCGGCGGAATTTGAACTCAGAACGTAACGGCAGACGAAATGTCGCTAAGCATTTCGCCCGGCGTGCTAACGATTCTGCCAGCTCGCCACATTCACTGCCGTAATAATGATAATCCTTTCTGCTAAAGGTTGAAGGCCTGAAATTTTGGGGGCAGAAACTAGTCGAATACACCGACCCCAGTGTTTCACTGGTACTTAATTTATCGACCTCCGAAAGGATGGAAGGCAAAGTTAGCCTCTGTGACAATTCGTCTGTTCTTTACGTTCTAAGCATTTTCCCCAGCGTGCTAATTCTTCCATCAGCTCACATCCTTAAAATTCAAATATTAAATCCACCCAAATGAAATACATGTACCTGTACATTAGTGTTAATTAATGCGGACTACAAGAAGTTCCAGACCATAAATGTCTGAAGAATCGGTGTTGTACGTACATGTAATATGCCAAAACGTATTTCTCGTCCTGCCTAACAATCTCTTTAACTAGGTTGAGTAACTGATACGGTTTCGATTCTCCAAGTATAATCAGTTCATTTCACTTATGTTGCTGGGGTCGATATAATCGACTTAATCCGTTTGTCTGTCCTTGTTTGGCCCCTCTGTGTTTAGCCCCTTGTGGGTAGTAAAGAAATAGGTATTTCGTCTACCGTTATGTTCTGAGTTCAAATTCCGCCTAGGTCGACTTTGCCTTTCATCCTTGCGGTGTCGATTAAATAAGTACCAGTTACGCACTGGAGTCGATGTAATCGACTTAATCCGTTTGTCTGTCCTTGCTTGTTCCCTCTGTGTTTAGCCCCTTGTGGGTAGTAAAGAAATAGATATTTCATCTGCCGTTACGTTGTGTTCAAATTCTGCCAAGGTCGACTTTGCCTTTCATTCTTTCGGGGTCAATTAAATAAGTACCAGTTACGCACTGGGGTCGATATAATCGACTTAATCCGTTTGTCTGTCCTTGTTTGTGCTCTCTGTGTTTAGCCCCTTGTGGGTAGTAAAGAAATGGGTATTTCAACTGCCGTCACGTTCTGTGTTCAAATTTTGCCGAGGTCGACTTTGCCTTTCATTCTTTCGGGGTCGATTAAGTAAGTACCAGCTAATGAATGATATAGAGTGAGGAAATGGGGTTGGCGATAATAATAATGGTTTGCCCAGTGACTCCACTGAGTGGCTGAAGTACAACTGAAGACTACTTCATGTAGGAAGATAGGTTCGAACTCAGAATTGCAAGCTAACGAAATACTACCGCTTTTGTGTATTTAGCGAGACCAACTTGCGGAACCTATTTACAGGACCCAAGTGGACTCGGCCGATGACAGTTAAATACCTTGAACACAATTTATGAATCAGTGATAGGGACGTGCCAAGCCTTCGGCTCAGCCATCCTCCGTGTCGCTCTCTGGAAAGGCATTACCACTTCAACATCACCTCTTCGCTCTCGTCAAATCACCAGGTTCCTGATGTGCATAAACCATATAGACGGAAACTGAGTGGAAGTCCGTCACGTGTGTGTGTGTGTGTGTGTGTGTGTGTGTGTCCTACCATCTCTTAAGCTATCGGTTTGGTCTGATTAAGTCCCCGTAGCCTAGTGGTTCAACAATAGAGGGCGATAGAATACGTACTATATATTAAAAAAATTTACTAGAATGGATTTGTTCGACTAAACCGTTCAAGGCACTGCTGTAGCTTGGCCGCAATCCAATAAAAGAAACCAGTAAAAGATAGAAATATGACATTGATTTTTAAAATGGCAAATAGTTCTCGTTTTATAAAATAAAATTTTAAACAAAAATTAAAGACTATTTCGCAGAACCTAAAAAAATTTTTACTGTCCCCTGGGGTCTCTTGGATCCCAGTTTGAAAAAAAAAAAAGATGCTGAAAGATGTGATTTTACTGAGATTTCGCTGCTACTTGAAGTTGACCGAACAACAACATAGGATCCAATCGTCTTTTGCCGTGTTGGTTGACTGGATCATAAGTGAAGACGGACGAGCTGGCAGAATCGTTAGCGAGTCGGACCAAGTATCTTTACGGCATTTCTTCCATGTCTTTACGTTCTGGATCCTTAGGCGAAGAACGACTTTGCATTTCATCCCTTGAGAGTTCAAATATTGATTGAATCCGGGAATCGATGTAATCGACTTTGCCCCCTCCCTGAAAACTGCTGGTCTTGTGCTTAAATTTGAAACCATCATTATATGTTAAGTGCAATACTTTTAAGGGGAATAAACCACAGTCACAAAACCGTATATACAAGTTTTATTGTTCCACTGTCCTCACAACGTATGATTATTACAATAAAACCAATTTAATGTTTAAACAAAAACCATATTTCCATAAATTCAGCTACCAGAACAATAAGTTTATCATACGATTTAAATTTTTTTTTTTTTTTTGGCTTCTATATAGAGAAAAATAGTTGTGGGTAAAATGTCTATAGATTTAAAATGTCTGCCGATTAATAACATGAAAAACAACGATATTTCTATGAATTTAGATCCTGGAATTCGCTATTCGAAATGTTCTTTCTTTCTCCTATGCAATGGTTTCAAATTTTGACAAAATGCTATCAATTTTAAGGGGCGGGGGTGAGGTGGATTACATCGACCTCGGTGTTCAACTGGTACTTTTATCGAGTCTGAAATGATGAACAGTAAAGTCGATCTCGGTGGCGTCTGAGCTCAGAATGTAAATAGCCGAAAGAAATGCTGCTTGGCATTTTGTCCGACCGCTAACGACTCCGCCAGCTCGCCACCCTCTTCTGTATAAGAGCCGAGGAAAATATTAGTTGTTGATAAAATATCTCGTTCGCGAGCTTAGACTATCGGACCAACAAAAATGTTGGTCCGATACTATAAGCTCACGATGAAAAAATTCTTGAGCTCAAATTTAAGTTAAAAAAAAAATACTGCAAATAGTTTGCAGTAATTTCGTCAACAAAAATTGGCAAATTAAAGCATGACTATTTGTCTCTACCAAACGGCCAAGAACAATTCTTACATAATTTTTTTTTAAACGCTTATGGAGAAACAAAGTCTACGTTTGGTCTTAATCATTGGAGGCAGGCATGCGCCGAATCACTGCACATTATCATATTGCTTGCTCCTCTGTACCAGACCGAATAGTCAACGGTTAGCTTGTTTAAGCAAATACACAGCACAACAGTTAAGATTTGCAGTTACCGGCATTTTGAAATACTCTTCCAGGTTCGTTGGCTACGACACCATTCTCTTCTTTGTTTTTCAACTCTACAAACTAATCAGATTTAGTTCCAGTATTTCTTTCTCTTTTATTTCGAAATTATTTTCCCCATGTTTATCATGTTTTTATCCTGTCTCCCGCCTTTCCCCACCCCACCCCCAATTCGTTGGTTGTAATTTAAAGTTCCAAAATCCATTTCTACTTTCCAAGTTTGGGATTGCGTCTTTAATTTTTTAATATAGACATTTTAATTCGATCTTCGGTGCTACTTTAGCGTGGTGTCTACCGCAGTATCCGTAGGCTACGCTAATAATAAATCATTATTCAACATCACTCAACTCGTTTGTAATCCTCCTGCAGTATCAAGTCCCTGCAGCGAAGGTAGACTGCACATCCAGGAAAAACCTCATGTTGAAATGCAAATGGCCAGGTAGAGTACATGCTGCGTCTTTTCTCAGTATAAGGTTAGCACGCCGGGCGAAATGCTAAAAGGTATTTCGTCTGCCGTTACGTTCTGAGTTCAAATTCCGCCGAGGTCGACTTTGTCTTTCATCCTTTCGGGGTCGATTAAATAAGTACCAGTTACGCACTGGGGGTCGATGTAATCGACTTAATACCTATGTCTGTCCTAGTTTGTCCCCACTGTGTTTAGCCCCTTGTGAGTAATAAAGAAATAGGTACTAAAAAATAGGGCGGCGAGCTGGCAGAAACGTTAACACGCCGGGCGAAATGCTTAGCGGTATTTCGTCTGCCGTTACGTTCTGAGTTCAAATTCCGCCGAGGTCGACTTTGCCTTTCATCCTTTCGGGTTTGATTAAATAAGTACCATTTACGCACTGGGGTCGATATAATCGACTTAATCCATTTGTCTGTTCTTGTTTGTCCTCTCTGTGTTTAGCCCCTTGTGGGTAGTAAAGAAATGTGCATCTTTTTTCAGTATTTTTCCGGCGAATGTGATCACGGTGCGACAATAAAAAGATTGAATTTAATAAGCACAAGTAATAAATTCATACCATGAAGGGCCACCGAACCGATTGAGATCATTGCACAGTGTAGACCAGAGATGCTGTGGAATACATTTCTTTATTTACCTATAAAAAGGTTTACATAGAGGGGACGTTACAAGGACAGACAAGGGTCATGTAGGATACATACACGCTTCTTATATACAAGATGAAAAGACAGATGGATTTACATATATTTTACGGATGGGAGAGGGGATGATGTGGAATAACGCACACTGAAGTGACACCCGATCTTCTCGTCAATTTGAAATTATATTTCTAAAAGATTCGGCAACACACACACAGTGTGTCTCATAATCTATGGACACACGCTTTATTTGTAATTTACAAGATAAGAGTCCAACCTTTACAGGACACAGGGTGAAAGTAAAGAATATGCGCACCACCCGTTTTCGGCGTTTAGGGTTACGCCGAAAACGGGTGGTCCGCATATTCTTTACCTCCGTCGGGCACATTGCATATGCAATTTCAATACGAATAAATATTTTAAATATTTTTTAAAACCCGTTGTGATATTATATTCCACGTTTATATCACAGCCATGGCTATGTGGTGAAGACGGTTGCTTTGCAAACGCATGACTTCGGGTTCTGTCTCCCTGTGTGGCACATTGGTCCACTGTCTCCTATTATGGCCCAGGGCCGACCAGTTCCTTACGAGTCAATTTGGTAATCGAAAACTGTGTGGAAGCCCGCCTTGTATATAATGTGCGTGTATGTGTTACTTGCCTCCCCACCACTGATTATCAAACGGTGTTGGGTTGTTTACGTCCTCCTAACGTAGCAGTACGAGAAAAAAGAACGATGGAATAAGTACCAGACTTTAAAATAAATATTGGGGTAGATTTATTCGACTAAACCTTTCAAGGCGGTGCCCCAGTATGGCCGTAGTCCAATGAGTGAAATAAGTAAAAGCATTACATATTCTCAGTATTAAATAAGGATGTGCGTAAAGAGTAATTTATGATTAACTTACCTTGTGGTATTTAGCTAACGTACCTTAATCATTTGAGTTCAAATCCCACCAGAGCAGATAAAATAAATAAATGACACGTTTTTGAAATTCGATTTAACCTTTGATAGTCTCTCTCATTGCGAGTTCGAATCGTAACGCAGCCGAGTTTACTCTTGGGGTTTTTTTTCCGAGTGAGATGAGGGGCAGTAAAATGCATAAAATCACTTACTAGGGAGTTTCGATTTAATCAATTGTACCCTCTCCCGCTCTTGCTTTTCTGGCCTTGAGCTTATATTAGAAATCATTCGGGTTCAAATTCCGCCGTTGTCAACCGCAAGGGTCGATAATATAAAGCACCAATCAAGTGGTTGGTTAGTCCACATTACTCTGTAAGGATCACAGGGCCGGGGTCCCTGGTGTATATATTCCCCGGACCGTCGCAGGATCACTCATTTGTACCAGCTGAATGGACAGGAGCAACGTGAAATGAGGTTTTCGCTCAAGAACATAATGCATCGCCCGGTTCAGGAATCGAAACCACTATCTTACGATCATGTGTTCAACACACTAACCACTGAGCCATGCGCCTCCACGCCAGTCAAGTAGTGAAATCAATTTAATCGGCTAACCCATCTCTTCAGATTTCTGGCCTTGTACCTTTGGACTGTAATTAACTTCGGAAACATGGTCAAGTGTCTATAGTTTCGTCATAAATCAAACCGAATTTGGGTCGTAAGTAAAAGACGAAAGAAATGGTTTCTTCACAATTTGTACACGAGTGAATGCAAATGCGTAGTCTTCGGTGCTCCACTATAAGAAGCATTTGGTGTCTAGTTCAAGAGAATTTACTCAGGTTTATGAAAGACGGGCGTTGACGCTCTTTAGCACCAAGTCAGTTCTGATTGAGTAGATCTATAGTCAAGGACCTTCCAGTTGTGACCATCCTGTTTATTACATCCGCCTTCGCCAAGGTAGACTTATGTTGAGATGCAAATGGCCAAGTAGAACACACGCTGCGTCTTTTCTCAATATTTTCCCGGCGAATGTGATCAAGGTGCGACAACAAAAAAGGATTGAATTTAATAAGCACAAGTAATAAATTCATACCATGATTGAGTAGATCTATAGTCAAGGACCTTCTAGTTGTGACCATCCCGTTTATTACCTCCGCCTTCGCCTAGGCG
The DNA here is from genome assembly GCF_006345805.1 of Octopus sinensis. Lineage (NCBI taxonomy): Eukaryota > Metazoa > Mollusca > Cephalopoda > Octopoda > Octopodidae > Octopus > Octopus sinensis. Next base: position 11,762,934 of record NC_043014.1, on the reverse strand, counting down.
GAGGTATTGTTTTCAGTCGTGTTTGTTTGTTTGTTTGTTTGTTCGTTTGTCCGTGGACAAGATATCTCAAGAACCGCTGGATGGATTCAGATGTTTGGCCTCGTAGCTGGCACGAACTGATTAGATTTGGGATCGATCCGGTACCGAACAAGGATTCTGGATTATTTTTCCTGTTTTTTTTTGTTTTTGTTTTTTTTTTTTTGTTTTTTTCACTTAATTTTTGAGAGCGGTCGTGTTCATTTTAAGCATTCTCATTTGTGAGAGCAGTCGAGTTTATTTCAGATATCCTCATTTTAAAAATCATCTCAGAATACAAGATGGCACTTTTTCTGCCGGTCGATAATACAAATCTCAGTTCACATATTCTTCGGCCTCTTAGCAGTTTTCTTGCTGTACAATGAAAGCCAGGTATAGTATATCGAGGTATTACCCAATGTACCTCACATTTTTTTCTTTTTTATCACGGGTATTTGATATGATGGCAATATCACTTATTTCTAGCAGATCGTGTGACCACGTAGAGACCCCTTCATTGGCACAGAGCATGATGGTGGTAGTTTATATTCTAATAAACTCAGTTTATTACCAGTTCTTTTCTTAGTCACATTGCTACTCTTCAAATGTTTATATTCACAACGGTCGTACCTCAGCATGACTGCTTTAAAGCAGAAACAATTAAAAGAATGATTTTTTTTTTAATACTCGTTTAACTCAGATTTAGAAGAGAAGTTTAAGACCCGGCTGGATAAAATACGTTGGTGTTTATAAGACCTTTAAGTTCTGAATTCAAATTTTACGATCATCTTTGCTTTTCTCACACTTTTCTGGCTCATGTCGATACAATAAAAAAAAATACTCCTGAAATGAGATGTTAACTGTAGACCCAATGGAACGTTAAAATATGTTCAAATAGATAGAATCAATTTTTTCAACCAAGTAAATAAATTGTTGTTGTTTAGACTGTCCGAGATCGACTTTGATCCAGACGATCAATGAAATTCCAGCACTGATTAACTGGATTGGAATGGTGTATACCGGACTTCATTATTCAATGCGTCTTTCATTTTACTTCATAATGGCAATGTTTGATTTCAGAGATTTTTGGCTGCTATTTCTAATAGTTACTATTTCTCACTGCGAAGAGGATCCTCCGTTGGCTCAGAGAAACAGTTTGTTAGTCAGTAGCTTAGCTATAGTTAGTACCATCCACGACATCCCTTGATTTTGTCGAACCCCTCCTCTGGTTTTCCAAGCTTATACTGGTTTATACAACAAATCCAAAAGGCCGCTCCATAAAAAGCGTCTCCCTTGGCGGCACTCAAATCACACGCACACCATTTCTACGCTTCTATTATCCCCGTTGATATAGGACACAAATTCTCTTTTAAAAAATGATGAGATGGTAGCTGATGATCTATATCTCGTGTACGGATGGATGGTTAATTTCATTACTTTGGGTAGCAGCAGCATTGTAATAAAAAAGCATTTTCTGTTTTTTAGCTATGGGTGATAGCTTTAAGTCCTGTGGTATGGTGGGCGGTAATAAGAAAGCAGTTCAAGATTATTAAACGGCTATTTGAAAATACATAAGGCACTGAGCTGGCAGAATCGTTAGCACGTTCTGAGTTCAAATTCCGCCAAGGTCGACTTAGCCTTTTATCCTTTCGGGGTCGATTAAATAAGTACCAGTCACGCACTGGGATCGATGTAATCGACTTAATCCCTTTGTATGTCCTTGTTTGTCTCCTCTATGTTTAGCCCCTTGTGGGCAATAAAGAAATGAGAATCGTTAGCACGTCGGACAAAATGCTTGTCATTTCTTCGAGCTCCTTACTTCTGGTTTCAAATCTCGCCGAAATCAACTTGGCCCTTTATTCCTTTGGGATCGATAAAGTATGTGCCTGTGAAATAGTGCTGATCTATACAGTCGACTTGTTCCGTCCCTTAAAAATCACTGACCTTGAAATCTGCAACGGATCGGCGCCCCGTTCAGGGAAAGTCTTGTGTTGGGAACTGGACTCATGCGGCTGTTATTGATTCTTTTTTTTTTTCCTTCTTTGGACTTTTCCCTTTTTCTTTCCGATGAAGAGCCATGCTCGAAACGTCAAAAGCCCTTTTTTACTGAACGTCAAACTCATATATTCCTTGTGCATGTCTTCTTGTTATTGTTATTTTTAATGTTCGTTTATTTGATTTGACTGTGTGTGTGTGTGTGCGTAGCTAAGCAACTGAAAAGAGGTGGGGGAATGTCTGTGATGCTTGCAAAGAATCTCAGAATGAGCCAAATAGAAAAAAAATTCCCAGTTAATTGGGTGAAATGGAAAAACTGCTAATCCAAAATTTCAAACTTGGTAGAAGATACACATCAGAAGTGTAGCAAGGAAAAAGAGAAAACGATTTAACCAGGCGCAGAGGTGAAGAAACGCAACGCTTTCTTTGGTTTATAATGCCTATTAATTTTGGGACGCCAAAAATAACTTCAACCCCCAGAACTGAGAAGTTTTGTTGTACCCCTAAGAAGAAATTTAAATGCATTTCTGGGTGTAAAACAATTATTCCGCACGAATCTTTTCAATGAAAATTGTCACAAATCTATTCCTCGTTCTCTTTCGTAGATTATTGTCACGGTTTTTTTTTGTCTTGTTTGTTCTCATTACAATTTCCTTAGAGAGTAAAAATCCGATTCATGCAAATATGTCTAATAAGGACAGAAATATATTTATTTATAGGCGTTACACCGTGTCGTATGCAAATATAGTAATTTATTCAACCAATCACGTTGTTCCATTTTATTTGAATAATAATGAATAAATATGTTTGTTATTTACCTTTATATATATATATAGGCTTTAGAAGACGCTGATTTTTTTTATTACCCGCAAGGGGGCCACGATGATGGGGCAAACAAAACATGTGGAGATATATAACATGAAAAATGAATGACACGGATTTGTACTCATGAAGATGAGACGGCCACCTCGTCCCCACTCTGGGATGGTTACGTGTTTACAATTAAATCAAATGTTTCTTCAAAATTTCGTTTATCTTTTAAAAAAGTCCATTCGTAATTTTGGCTGTAGAAGACTCCGCGAGTCATTTACCAAGACTATCCTTGCAAGAATTGTGGAAAAGAGAAAGCAACAGGCTGTCAAAGGCGTTTGTTATCGGAAGGCGAAAAAATAGAATGGACTAGAAATAAGAGGCTGGCTGACGCATGCAGCACACAATACACAGAAACGGGCACAGGGAGGCAGCTTAGCTGATAGAAATACTCTAGGTTGATGCTAGAGCGTGAGTTGGCTGGTAGAGGGAAGCAAATGCGGTCCTGTGGTTAGCAAGGCGGCGAGCTGGCAGAATCGTTAGCACGCCGGGCGAAATGCTTAGCAGTATTTTGTCTGCCGCTACGTTCTGAGTTCAAATTCCGCCGAGGTCGACTTTGCCTTTCATCCTTTCGGGGTCGATTAAATAAGTACCAGTTACGCACTGGGGTCGATATAATCTACTTAATCCGTTTGTATGTCCTTGTTTGTCCCCTCTGTGTTTAGCCCCTTGTGGGTAATGAAGAAATAGGTCCTGTGGTTAGTGTGTTTCCACGGACTGCTACGATCGAAAGGGCTCGATTAAACTTCATCATCATCGTTTAACGTCCGCTTTCCATGCTAGCATGGGTTGGACGGTTCAACTGGGGTCTGGCAAGCCCGAAGGCTGCACCAGGCCAGTCAGATCTGGCAGTGTTTCTACAGCTGGATGCCCTTCCTAACCCCAACCACTCCGAGAGTGTAGTGGGTGATTTTATGTGCCACCGACACTGGTACCAGACGAGGCTGGCAGACAGCCACGCTCGGATGGTGTTTTTTATGTGCCACCGACACAGGTGCCAGACGAGGCTGGCAGACGGCCACGCTCGGATGGTGTTTTTTATGTGCCACCGACACAGGTGCCAGACGAGGCTGGCAGACGGCCACGCTCGGATAATAATTTCTTTGTAACTAAACACTTTTAAACTTCGTATACTGGTAGAATGTGTTACATAAAACATCTTTTTCTCTTGGCTTTCTTGAGAAAATTCTGTAGTTTGTAAGCTATTTGTTGTTTAATTTCTTGCATTTCGGCAATTTCAACCAATCAATGACCGTCTATTGAAGTGAATACAATATCTGCCGTATTTTGTCGACAACATTTTCTGGCGGTGTCATATCAATTTGTCCCTGTTATTTATGACATATTTCCTATCAGTTACGTTCGTATGAATAAAAGATTATCGTTATTAAACTTTTATTAATAAACACATATTCACAACATATGCAGTTTTAATTTCCCTCTCGGATCTTTTCGGTTTGAACGGCAGTTTTTAACATAATTTCTAGGTAACTAAAACATTTTAAACTTTGTATACTGGTAGAATGTGTTTATAAAACATCTTTTTCTCTTGGCTTTATTGAGAAAATTCTATAGTTTGTAAAATATTTGGTCTTTAATTTCTTGCATTTCGGCAATTTCAACCAATCAATGACCGTCTATTGAGGTGAAAACATTCTGTGCTGTGTGGTTGGACTGAATCCAAAACCATGTGATTGCAAAGCAAGCTTCTTGACCTCACACCTAAATGGATTTCAACTTGGAACCCATATTTCTAAACGATGGAGTGAGATACCTGAAAACAACTGAAAGTCAAATTGATCAAAATGCTGTGTAGAAAGAAGGAAGTGTTATTCTTTACAATCATAGGCGCAGGAGTGGCTGTGTGGTAAGTAGCTTGCTAACCAACCACATGGTTCCAGGTTCAGTCCCACTGTGTGGCATCTTGGGCAAGTGTCTTCTGCTATAGCCCCGGGCCGACCAATGCCTTGTGAGTGGATTTGGTAGACGGAAACTGAAAGAAGCTTGTCGTATATATGTATATATATATATATGTATGTATGTGTGTGTGTGTGTCAGTGTTTGTCCCCCTAGTATTGCTTGACAACCGATGCTGGTGTGTTTACGTCCCTGTCACTTAGCGGTTCGGCAAAAGAGACCGATAGAATAAGTACTGGGCTTACAAAGAATAAGTCCCGGGGTCGATTTGCTCGACTAAAGGCGGTGCTCCAGCATGGCCGCAGTCAAATGACTGAAACAAGTAAAAGAGAGAAAGAGAGATAGTAAGTCTTCAGCATTATCATCATCATTATTCCTATGTCCGTGTTCCATGCTGACATAAGTGGACAGTTTGATAGGATCTGATGTACCTAAAGGTCACACCATGCTTCAGAGTCTCTGCTTTGACATGGTTTCAATGGCTGGATGCACTTCTTAATACCAACCACTTTATAGTATGTACTGGTTGTTTCTTTTTTCCTTTTTTCTTTGTGTAACCAGCACTGGTGAAGTTACCATGTTGCTTACAAGACTGAAAAACCCAAGTAAAGTGGGGAGTATTTATGTTAGGAGAATAAGGAGTAGAGAAGGATTGAGCTGGCAGAAACGTTAGCACACCGAGCGAAATGCTTAGCAGTATTGTGTCTGCCTCTACGTTGTGAGTTCAAATTCCGCCAAAGTCGATACTGCCTTTCATTCTTTCGGGGTCGATAAATTAAGGACCAGTTACGCACTGGGGTCAATATAATTGACTTGATCCATTTGTTTGTCCTTGTTTGTCCCTTCTGTGTTTAGCCCCCTTCTGGGTAGTAAAGAAATAGGTATAAGAGGGGTTAGTATGAGAGAAAAGGGCCAGGGCAGAACAGGTTTCTTGCTGTAGTGTAGCTATATGAATATAGACATTTTAGAAGAGAAGGTGATGGGGTCAGGATGGAAAAGGATAAAAGCATTGTTATCAGGTGTCAAGGTGGATCTTCAAGGTACCAGGTGTATGTGAGTAAAGAGAATTATCAGTTTAGTATTTTAACAGTTTTCAGTAATTTTTTTCTTTTCTATTTTTTTTTTCTTCCAGTTGTATTTCGTATTAAGATCATGGCAGATAGTGAAGAATCTATGAAAAACATTCCAGTATTTGGTTCCCCGTGTCGTATATTTGAGATGAATGAGGATCCAATAAACCGAAAGTGTAAAAGAATTCTTGGAAACTATGAACTTATGCAGAACTTTATTTCTGATTTTATATACATCTCCTCACAAGAACGTCCTGAAATTCTACACAATTTCCCAGATCGCAGACTTGATGTTTCATACAGAGGAATCGGCCCTTTCACTAAAAATATGCAACCAGATGTTAAGGTTCCCCCAATGAGGCATCAGAAAACAACATCTTCACTTATTTCTGCAAATAAAAAGTCTAAATCTGTTGTACACTCTTTAGAAACCCATAATAATGAATGTAAGGTAAATATACACAGTAATGGCAATCATAATAAAATACACAGCCAGACCCTAGAGCCTCCACAAACACTTGTTCCTTCTACTGTTCTAACTTCTTTTAACCAGGCAGAGAACACTTCAACCCCTATTAATTTTGATCCAGTAAAATCCATAGATTTAAATATAGAAATACCAACAGACAATCATGGGCCTACACAATCATCTCTTTTACCAGCATCTGGTCAAGCAACGACCCTTCAAAAGAATGGAGTCAGTAAGGATATGCATTGTAAACCAGAACAACAGGAGATAGGAAATGGTAAATCTCTGATTACTGACATCAGAAAGGATTCATTGAAAAACAAAAGTGTTGAAGAAATATTTAGGCTGACAATTGTAAAATCAGCTCTTGAGCCTCCCCTCTCCCCGATTTCTTCACCCGTAAATGAATGGGAAAATTCTAAGCAACCGGATCAAAGATTGTCAAGGCCAGTTAGCAATAAACCAATCATTTCCCTACAGACTATATTCTCTGAAATTATTGCCAATTTAAAGCCGATTAGTCCTATTCAAAGTCCAACATTTAAAAACACTGAAAATAATGATTCGGAACCTAGTACAGAAGATGTTGGATTGAATGATGTCTGGCCTCCTCTTGTTGATGAGCTTAACATAAAACAGAAATCTGAAAATGTGAAAGAATGGAAAGAAAGACATATTTTAGAACCTCAGTATTCACAATTCTCTGTTGTAAAGCAGAGTTCAAGAGGAGGTTATGTGTCCGATAATAAAAACACTTCGGTTGTTTCTGTCCACACATCTCCAACTGCTCCAATATATGATAAAAAGATTAAATATGGAATTGAAGAAATTAATAAAAAATTGTATTACCCTAGAAGTGATTCCTATAGTGTCGAAATAATGACTAAAACAGAAAAATATCTTTCAAGTTTGGATAATATAGCCAACTGTTCATTGCCTAAAGAAAGAAAAGATTTGCCACAAGGTTTTAACTACATAAAAAGTGACAAATCTGTTATGAACGAAAGGAAAAAGGGCTTAACGAATATGATGGAATACAACTTTAACATGTCAAAGGAGCAAAAGTGTTCAATGACTGTGCATCAGGTTGTACCACATGTTAATGCTGCGGATGAAAATAAATACATAAAACAGACGAAATACACTTACATAAATGAGATACAAGATGAAAAGAGTATTAAGATCATTGCCAAAGAAAGTCCTTTGAAAGAACTGAGCTACAAATATCAGTACAAAACTGAACACCAGTCACCTTCCCATGAAATATCTTTTGCAAATACCTCTGAAATGTCTCCACTTAAAATTACATTTTCTAGTGAAAAAGTCTTGGAGAATAAATTTTCAAAAGATGGTCATCTGAGACAGATGGTTGATACGCAGGAATTTGTAAAACCTTATGCAACTGGAACTTATCAAAAGAGCTTGAGGCCCTGTCTCAATATAGAAAAAGATATATCAGCTGCTTTGATTTTTTCTTCCCCTAAATACAAAGTCAGCCCTTTGACATCTTCAATCACAGATGCTCACTTCTGAGACTCCCTATTTATTCTCTGACTCAAAGGGAAAAGAAATTGGTCATCAAAATTCCATTGACTTTATTGGATAGCAAACTAAAAATAAAAATGAAGTCTAAATTTGATGAGAATTATAAAAAGAGAATGCAGCATTCCTATTTTAGTAGAAAAAATTGGAATATATCCATCATGGTGAAAATAAAAACTATTTTACTTCATAAAATACCATATTGTTGTATTCAGAAAGACATTAAAACTTTAAGGTCAGATCCATATCCTCAGAAGCACAGGAGAATAAAGAGTGAGGGCCTATTCAACACAAATACACACTTGTTAGGATCTGGGTTGTTAGAAACCCACTGCTTCAATGATTCAGGTTCTTACAATGCAAGGGCCAATTATCTGAAAGACCAGGCTAAAATAATGCAGCCAGCAGCTCAAAAGTTTTTGAATTTGATGTCCGCAATGTGGTATATTATGTGTGGCCATAGAATGGAAGAAGAACGAGTACCCCATAATTCTGTAGTAACATTTTTTCAGACTACCTTCGAGTTTTTGGGTAAAATTGGCCATTTTAATGATTCCAGGATGGAAGCATTGAAACTTTTGCTCCAAACTGCGGCAGCTCAAAAAATTTATCTCTTAAGAAATTTCAAAATGAAACAGCTCAAAATTGATTTAACCAAAGAATCAAAGACGTTGTTTGGTAAGTATTTTCCTTCTCAGCAGTTCGGTAATTATATTCAACAACATTCTAATTTATCACAGAATGAAAATTTCCATTCAATAATTGTCTCAAGACGATGGCTTTCTTTGAATAATGATTATGTCGAAATAATAGAACTTCTTGTACAAAGTAACCAATTTTGGATGGAATCGCAAAATTTGATGCAAGAAAACAAAGAATTCTTTAAACTTTTTGGAAATAAATGGCAAACGCTTTCATTAAATGGACATATTCCAACAGTGGTTGATTTTGTCAAAGATTGTTTGGAATTATTGCAACCAAAAGAATTGAAAATTTACACAGAATTCCAAAAGCATATTCAATTTGAAAATGATTTTATCTAATGGAATTGGTTCATCATTCGACCTGTGCTCTGTTCTCACACTTAATTTACATCAATTATAAAAGAACTTCCATAAAAACAGAGGTACAGTTTAAAATTTGTTCTTTTCTATTTTTTTGGAATTCTCCAAATGATATAGAATTTAAAGGCATCGACCAACCAACACCAAAAGTAAATAAGTATGTATTTGATGATATTTAAATTTCGAACAAAACAGGGAAGTGAATTATTATATTCATTTCAAACTGTGGGACTCAAAATCTATAAACAATAGTTTGTCAATATTGGATTAAACAACCCTTTTTTGGACAGAAAAAGTTGAAGTGGTGGTGGTCGTGGGGGGGGGGGCGGTCTAACCCAAATATTACCTGCTGTTATTTATATCTTTTTCCCTTTGAGTTTAAACTGTGAAAAACAAATTACTAACTTTTATAAGTACCCCTATAAATATAAATAGTTTTTCGATGTTTTATTAAATTGTGGCAACACCGAATAATTTGCAATAACACTTTCCTGAAGTGTGTATACATTTTTTTTTATGGACTCTGAGTATATATATATATATCGGAGTAAATACATAAATGTGAAACAAGGTGGAAAAAAGAGTACTCAAATACCAGTGGTAGAGTAATATGCTTTATTTAAAGCAGCAGAAAATTCCACAAAACCTGTTACTCTGAGTTTCGCGTTGCCGAATTAAAGAATTTTCTGCTGCTTTAAATAAAGTATATATATATATATATATATATGACATAGATATGTTTCAACTAAAGACTGGCCCTAACTATGTCAAATTAATAGCACCATGTGATATATATACATACACACACACACACATATATATATATATATATATATATATCTGTAAAATATTATGTGACAATTATTTGGTAGCCAAGATAAAACTCTGAGTTTCGGATGCCAGATAACCGAAGAGATGGTGTTGTGGATTTCCCCCTCGGCATCTGAAACTTAGAGTTTTATCTTGGCTACCGAATAATTGTCACATATTATTTTACAGATGAATTCCTCTATTTACATAATATTGAGGTCTCTTTCTTCCTTTTGTTATCTTACCGTTTTTACCAATATATATGTATGTATGTATGTATATATGTATATATGTATGTATATATATGTATATATGTATATATGTATGTATATATATGTATATATGTATATATGTATGTATATATATGTATATATGTATGTATGTATATATGTATGTATGTATGTATATATATGTATGTATGTATATATATGTATGTATGTATATATATATATGTATGTATGTGTATGTATATATGTAAGTATGTATGTATGCATGTATGTATGTATATATATATATATATATGTATATGTATGTATATATATATATGTATTATACACACACACACACACACACTCACACACATGCACACACACACTTTATGTGTGTGTGGTGGTGGTTCTTGAGAATTTTTTTTGCTTTTTTTTTTCGACATTATAAAGAATTTGACCAAAACTAAACTAAAATTACCCTCTGTGTTTATAAAATGTAGTTTATAAATACATTTGTAAAATTTATTTGTATATTTATAACTTTTTTTTCAAAGGGAAGATATCCTACAAATATTTTCTTTACTCTTTTACTTGTTTCAGTCATTTGACTGCGGCCATGCTGGAGCACTGCCTTTATATATATATATATATATTTGATTAAATTTTTTTTATTATTTGTATTTCATTATTATTTCGGTTGCTGTTTAACTCCAAAACAACCTCTGTTTCGCAAAAATAAAAAACTAACCCTTGATCATTCAATCTTTTATTTATTTATTCATTTATTAATTTATATATATATATATGTATTATACACACACACACACACACACACATGCACACACACACACTTCATGTGTGTGTGGTGGTGGTTCTTGGTGGTGGAGTGGCTGTGTGGTAAGTAGCTTGTTTACCAACCACATGGTTCCGGGTTCAGTCCCACTGTGTGGCACCTTGGGCAAGTGTCTTCTACTATAGCCTCGGGCCGACCAAAGCCTTGTGAGTGGATTTGGTAGACGGAAACTGAAAGAAGCCCGTCGTATATATGTATATATATATATATGTGTGTGTGTGTTTGTGTGTCTGTGTTTGTCCCCCTAGCATTGCTTGACAACCGATGCTGCTGTGTTTATGTCCCCGTTACTTAGCGGTTCGGCAAAAGAGACCGATAGAATAAGTACTGGGCTTACAAAAGAATAAGTCCCGGGGTCGATTTGCTCGACTAAAGGCGGTGCTCCAGCATGGCCGCAGTCAAATGACTGAAACAAGTAAAAGAGAAAAGAGTAAAAGAGTAATATCTTTTACTTGTTTAAGTAATTAGACTGTGGCCATGCTGGAGTACTGCCTTGATGAATTCTTAGTTGAATGTGAAGACCCCCAGTATTTATTTTCTTTAAGGCCTGATGCTTATTCTATCGGTTTTCTTTTGTCGAACCGCTAGGTTGTGGGGACGTAAACAAACTAGCACCAGTTGTCAAGTGGTTGTAGTGAACACACACACACACACACACATACACACTTATATGGCAGGCTTCTTTCAGTTTTCCATCTACCAAATCCTCTCACAAGGTTTTATTCGGCCCGGGGCTACAATAGAAAACACTAGCTTATTCTATCAGTTTTCTTTTGTCGAACCACTAGCTTACGGGGATGTAAACAAACCAGCACCTTTGGTCAAGTGGCTGTAGTGAACACACACACACACATACACACATACACACACACACATACACACTTATACGACAGGCTTCTTTCAGTTTTCCATCTACCAAATCTACTCACAAGGTTTTATTCGGCCCGGGGCTGTAGTAGAAGACACTTGCCCAAGGTGCCACGCAGTGGGACTGAACCCGGGAAGCAAGCTTCTTACCACTCAGCAACGCTTGTGCCTTTATTCATTCAGTTTCTCAAGACAGAGCATCCAGGACAACATTATCCTAGCCCAGTGGTTCCCAGCCTGGCGTTCGCAGATCCCTGGTGGTCCGTAAAAGCAGTTCAGGGAGTCCGTGAACTAAATTCAAAATTTCATATATATATATATATATATATATATATATGTGTGTGTGTGTGTGTGTGTGTGAAGGCGCATGGCTCAATAGTTAGAGTGTCAAGCTTACGATCATGATGTTGTGAGTTTGAATCCCTGATCAGGCTGCGTGTTGTGTTCTTGAGCAAGACACTTTATTTCATGTTGATCCAGTTCACTCAGCTGTAAAAATGAGTTGCGAAGTCACAGGTGCCAAGCTGTATTGGCCTTTGCCTTTCCCTTGGATAACACTGGTGTATGGAGAGCAGAAGCCGGTACACAAGGGCGACTGCTGGTCTTCCGGTCTTCCATAAATAACCTTGCCCGGACTTGTGCCTGGGAGGGTAACTTTCTAGGTGCAATCCCATGGTCAGTCATGACCGAAGGGGGTCTCAGACATTTACTCTTTACTCTTTTACTTGTTTCAGTCATTTGACTGCAGCCACGGGACTTATTCTTTGTAAACCCAGTACTTATTCTATCGGTCTCTTTTTGCCGAACCGCTAAGTGACGGGGACGTAAACACACCAGCATCGGTTGTCAAGCAATGCTAGGAGGACAAACACAGACACACAAACACACACACGCATACATATATATACATATATACATATATACGACAAGCTTCTTTCAGTTTCCGTCTACCAAATCCACTCACAAGGCATTGGTCGGCCCGGGGCTATAGCAGGAGACACTTGCCCAAGATGCCACGCAGTGAGACTGAACCCGGAACCATGTGGTTGGTTAGCAAGCTACTTACCACACAGCCACTCCTAATATATATACTAGAAAAAAAACAATTTTATCAATTCAATAATAAAAATTATATTATACCATTTAGAAAAAATACATATTATAGAAAGATGAAATATAAGATAAAACATAACAATGATTATGTAATGTATAAAATAATAAATAAAACCAAATATATACGTTTTATTTATTATTTTGTACATTACTTAATCATCATTATATGTTTTATCTTACATTTAATCTATAAGATGTAATTTTTTTCTAAATGGTATAATTTAATTCTTCATTATTGAATTGATTAAAGGTATTTTTTTTCTAACTGATAAATATTTTTATATATACACACACAAACACACACATAGGGAAAACTCATTTAAATAAAATGATTGGGAACCATTGTTAGTAACCGCTGTGACACATCAGCTTCCATTTATAAAAACAGCAGGTTGTTATTTCGAGATTTCCTTGGGTTTTTCCTGTTCAACAGATTAGAAGTCAACGAAAACAACCGATTTAATGTTTTTGCTTCCCTGAGACTTAGAATTATGTCCCCTTTAACACTTGTTTTCTTTCGTTACGACTTATTTTCTTTCACGAATTATTTCCCTTGGCATATGAACTCGTCTTGATAACCGTCTTTTCTTTATTTTTTAATACGAGATTTTTTCATTTCTTTTTCATCAACCGTCATCGAACAGATCTAAGATCAAAGGCCCTCCAACCTTGATCATCACGTACTTCACACACACACACACACACACACACACACACACACACACACAGGGTTAAGGAGCTCGCTTCTACTGCCTAGCTTCTAGGACAAATGTAATTATTTATTGCTTCGAGTCAGTCAATCCATGCCCTGCGTGAAAAAACCTGGCTAAAGAAGCTGATCTGGTGGAATATATCTGCTATTCAAAAGGCACAGTTATATCACACACGGTGTCACGCTGATTCTATCCGTGAATTACACTGTCCTTAGTTAGTTAGTTAGTTAATTTGGCTCAAAAGCAAATAGCAAGGCCATGTAGGGGGACATGGAGTTAAGTACAGGGTGGTGTTCATGTAAAGAGTTCAGGCCACTTGAGGTCCAGGGAGGCTTTGAACAAAGCGGTCGTCGGCATCTTCACCATCTCGTCTGGCTGCTTGTTCCACGGATCCGCAACCCGGACGGAGAAAGCTCCTCTCCTTCGATTGAGATGAAATCGTCGCAGGTAGAGCTTTTCGGAATGACCCCGCAGCCGACGCTCTGGAGCAGGAGTGAAGAACAGCTCTTTCGAGAGGTTACACTTTCCGCTTATGATGTTGTGGGCGAGAATGAGATCACCACGGCGGCGGCGTTTTTCAAGAGAATAAAGGTCGAGCGTCCTCAGCCTTTCTTCGTAGGACAAATTAGCCACATATATGTTAACTCGGGAATAGGTAATGCAGTTTATCATGCAGTTGAATCCTTGTCGTCGCACGGTGAATAATAATAATAATAAAATAATAATAAAACATTGTGTACAGTGCTCAGGTGCACTACAACTCATCTAAAGTGTATGTATAATCAGGTGTAGTTTCGGCGGATTTCGGAAAGCATGAGGGCCTTAAAGGATGCAGTGTTATGGCAGTCAACAATTGGCGCAGGCAGTTTGTTCCATGCTTCAACAACTCTGAGCGTGAAGATCTGCCTACGTCACACATCGGTTTCAAATTTTGGCACAAGGCCAGCAATTTCGGGGTAGAGAGAGTAAGTCGATGACATCATCCCCAGTGATCAACTGGTACTAATTATATCGTTCCCCATAGGATGAAAGACAAAGTCGAGCTCGGCGGAATTTAAACTCAGAACGTAAAAAGACGGTCGAAATACCGCTAAACATTTTGCCTGGCGTGCGAACGATTCTTATTTCTTTATTGCCCACAAGGGGCTAAACACAGAGGGGACAAACAAGGACAGACAAAGAGATTAAGTCGATTAAGTCGTGACTGGTACTTAATTTATCGACCCCGAAAGGATGAAAGGCAAAGTCGACCTCGGCAGAATTTAAACTCAGAACGTAGCGGCAGACGAAATACCTATTTCTATTTCTTTACTACCCATAAGGGGCTAAACACAGAGGGGACGAACAAGGACAGACAAACGGATTAAGTCGATTACATCGACCCCAGTGCGTAACTGGTACTTATTTAATCGACCCCGAAAGGATGAAAAGCAAAGTCGACCTCGGTGGAATATGAACTCAGAACGTAACGGCAGACGAGATACCGCTAAGTATTTCGCCCGGTGTGCTAACGATTCTGCCAGCTCGCCGCCTTAATAATTAATTCTTTTATTAGCCGCAAGGGCTTACATAAAACAATATTAAAGGACATGCAACAACTTAAAAGGCAACACAAGACAAGACAAAAGGTTTTCAGCGTGTACACAATAAATAACAATGATATCTAAAGAATATAAAACTCCCCAAATGGGGAGGCACTTTAAAGGTCCTCGTGGAAAACCCCACAAACTCCACGGGTGTCTGATCAACAGAGTATGAGCCCTTCTCTTAACTTTCTCTGGTGTATGCTCAGAAGTGGTCCTTTCACACTGGCCATTCTTCCAACATTCACCCACCTTTAAACAAATTTGTTAGAAGGCAACACTTCTCTCTCTACCCTCACTTTTCAAGTGAAACTTGAAGAAGTTGATGAGGGTTTGGCCAAAGAAGAAAGTGTCTGACTTTAGTCCTTTCAAACGAGTCCAACATACTACCTCTTTCGCTACAGCCACCAGACAAATTAAAATTGCCTTCCCCTCTCAGCCAGAGGAGGGTGGTGGAGCAATCTTCACTATGGACTCAGCTGATAGCCGGATCCGTCCTATATGCGACGGCAGGTGCTCATCATAAACCCACAGGTCAGCAATGCCCGAGCACTGGACGAGGGCATGCAGAACGGTTTCGTCTCTCTGTGCGTATCTCGGGCAGGCCCAGCTGACGGCACTTCTATGCTTGTAAAGTTTATCCCGAACAGGAAGCACCTCTTAGTAGCACTGCCAGGCAAAGGATTTCTGGAAGTTATCCAGGCCCGAAAGTTATCTGAAACAGACCGGTTAATTGAGCTTCGTCGAGGTCCAGAGTTTCCCCGAGAACGTGGTCGCACTTTCCCTCCATTAACCTTGTATAAAACACTAGAGTGGAACTACTACCGACCACATTGCCCGCCTGGCGGAGGGCTGTGTGCGCTTGAAGGCACTCGAGGAGCCAAGCGTCCTTCCTCGGTCTACGCTTAATCCAGGTTTGCAGTTCAGTCAAAGAGACGAGCGGTGGAAAAGGAATATATATATTAAGGGAGTAAGGACGAAAACGATCTATCTCCAGCATGCTTGAAGTGCCGATACCTTAAAAAAACTATCAAAAACTCCAGATAGGCGCAGGAGTGGCTGTGTGGTAAGTAGCTTGCTAGCCAACCACATGGTTCCGGGTTCAGTCCCACTGCGTGGCATCTTGGGCAAGTGTCTTCTGCTATAGCCCCGGGCCGACCAATGCCTTGTGAGTGGATTTGATAGACGGAAACTGAAAGAAGCCTGTCGTATATATGTATATATACATATGTATGTGCGTGTGTTTGTGTGTCTGTGTTTGTCCCCCTAGCATTGCTTGACAACCGATGTTGGTGTGTTTACGTCCCCGTCACTTAGCGGTTCGGCAAAAGAGACCGATAGAATAAGTACTGGGCTTACAAAGAATAAGTCCCGGGGTCGATTTGCTCGACTAAAGGCGGTGCTCCAGCATGGCCGCAGTCAAATGACTGAAACAAGTAAAAGAGTTAAAAGAGTAATAAATATAAAACATGGTTGAAAGCGGGCTAGTGAAAATTAAAAAGAAAATTAAAAAGACTTTCACTAGCCCACTTTCAGCCATGTGTATATTCATCTGGAGTTTTTGATAGTTTTTTGAAGGCATCGGCACCTCAGGCATGTTGGAAATAGGGCGTTTTCGCCCTTGCTCCCTTAATTTAATTATATATATATGCGTACATTATTATTAATTTGATGTATAAATTGCCTATAAAATTTTATAGCATGCTGACTACTTAATAAAAATCATTAACGTGATTTTAATCCTGATATTCTCTTCTCTCTCTCTCTCTCTCTCTCTTCTCTCTCTGTATATATATATATATATATATAATATATATATTATATATATATATAATTTATATATAATGTTTCAGTCATTAACTGCTACCATGCTGGAGCATTGCCTTGCAGGGTTTTAGTCAAACAAATCGACCCTAGAACTTATTTTACAAGCTTAGTACTTAGTCTATCGGGTTTTTTTCTTTTTGCCGAACTGCTAAGCTAGGGGGATATAAACACACCAACACCGGTTGTCAAGCAGTGATGGGAGGACAAAGACAGACACACATAAGTACAGAGTGCGATGGGTAAACTGTCACCACTTTATATTTTTAATTTCACGCATGGGCAGTGCTTACTTTTGATTTTGCCGACTACACAGTATAGTAGGGTCAGTTGGGCACTGCCTGTGAG
>NC_043014.1:11730672-11740672 GCF_006345805.1 Octopus sinensis | reverse complement strand
ACATACTACATACATACATACATATACATATATATACATACATACATACATACATACATACATACATACATACATACATACATACATGCATGCATGCATACATTATACATACATACATACATACACACACATACATACATACATACATACATTCATACATACATGCATGCATGCATACATACATACATACATACATACATACATACATACATACATACATACATACATACATACATACATACATATACAGCATTCCGGATGCCAATAGGAGAAATGATACCTCCTTGTGACAATATATCTGGTCCCTAAATAAAAATAATGACTCCTACAAAATAAAGTGGAAATTTTTATTTCCTTCTCAAAACCCTTTTCTGGCAAGCATGATTCTCTTAGAATCCTAACTTCTTACTCTAATTTATTTTTAAAAATTAAGATTTAATCTCTGAATATTTACACAAAGCCCAGACACTTCAAACCTATATTGTTCGACTAAAACCCTTCAAGGCGGTGCCCCAGCATGGTCGCTATTTAATGAGCAGAACAATTAAAAGATAAACGATAAGGAATAATTTAATCCTCCTCTAATAACTTCAGTTAAATCCATTAATAACGCAAACATGAACAATGCTGTAGAATTGTTCCCACACATTCATTGCACAAGAGTTTCTTCAAATCTCTTCATCTTTAAATTAGTTTTCCAAGACACTTATCACACACACACACACCACACACACACACACATCCAAGACCAACACAACCTTGAGTAAATTGCAAATAATTTACTCTATTCCACAATCATGAACAGCTTGGCTCGGGGCGAAACTCAAATTAGACTCTTTTTACTCTTTTACTCTTTTATTTGTTTCAGTCATTTGACTGCGGCCTTGCTGGAGCACCGCCTTTATAGTTGAGCAAATCGATCTCGGGACTTATTCTTTGTAAGCCTAGTACTTATTTTATCGATCTCTTTTGCCGAACCGCTAAACTACGGGGACGTAAACACACCAGCATCGGTTGTCAAGCGATGTTGAGGGGACAAACACAGACACACATATATATACATATACATGTATACGACGGGCTTCTTTCAGTTTCCATCTACCAAATCCACTCTCAAGCCTTTGGTCGGCCCGAGGCTATAGTAGAAGACACTTGCCCAAGTTGCCACACAGTGGGACTGAACCCGGAACCATGTGGTTGGTAAGCAAACTCCTGCGCTTTCGATATAATAATTCTTTCTACTAAAAGCACAAAGCCTAAAATTTGGTGGAAGTGGACTAGTCGATTACATTGAACCCAGAGTCTTACTGGAACTTAATTTATCGACCCCGAAAGGATGAAAGGCAAATCGGCCTCAGAGAAATTTGAACTCAGAACGTAGCGATAGACGAAATACATATTTCTTTACTACCCACAAGGAGCTAAACACAGAGGGGACAAACAAGGACAGACACACGGATTAAGTCGATTTCATCGACCCCGAAAGAATGAAAGACGAAGTCGAACTCGGCGAAATTTCCGCTTCAATAACTCAGTGCCGAAATGCCACTAAACATTTCGCCCGGCTTGCTAACGATTCTGCCAGCTCACCGCCATTAACTTTTGGTATAATAATAAGCATATCTTAAGGCCGCGAGCTGGCAGAATCATTAGCACGCCGGACAGAATGTTTAGCGGCATTTCGTCTGCCGCTACGTTCTAAGTTCAAATTCTGCCGAGGTCGACTTTGCCTTTCATCCTTTCGGGGTCGATTAAATAAGTACCAGTTACGCACAGGGGTCGATATAATCGACTTAATCCGTTTGCCTGTCCTTGTTTGTCCTGTCTGTGTTTAGCCCCTTGTGGGTAGTAAAGAAACAGGTATTTCGTCTGTCTTTACTTTCTGAGTTCAAATTCCGCCGAGGTCGACTTTGCCTTTCATTCTTTCAGGATCGATATATTAAGGACCAGTTGCGTGGTGGGATCGATCTAATCGACTGGCCCCACTCCCCGAAAATTCTGGGCCTAATGCCTACAGTAGAAAAGAATCATTAGCGCGTCGGACAGAATGCTTAGTGGCATTTCGTCCGTCTTTAAGTTTTTAAGTAAAATACCGCTGGGGTTGACATTGCCTCATTCTTTCGCAAGTCGATAAAATAAGTACCAGTTGAGTACTGGGGGTTGATGTAAACGACTTATCTCCTTCCTCGAAACTACAGGCTTTGTGACAAAATTTGAGACCAATAACAAGCATATTTACCATTAGGCGAAGGTATTAAGTTCTATATGAAATATTTTTTGCCCTGCTTTTTATTCTTTTAGTTGTTTCAGACTGCAGCCATGCTGGAGCACCACCTTAAAAGTTTTTAATTGAACAAATAGACACCAGGCCTTATTGCCGAACCGCTAAGTTACGAGACGTAAACACACCAACATCGGATGTCAAGTGATGATGGACACACACTGAGCTGAGATGAGACCCCCTTCGGTCATGACTGTCCATGGGATTGCACCTAGAAAGTTATCCTCCCAGGCACAAGTCCAGGCAAGGTTGTTTATGGAAGACCAGTAGTCGCCCATGCATACCGGCCTCCCCTCTACATGCCACTAGTGTTAACCAAAGGAAAGGCAAAGGGGCCGATAGAGCTTGGCACCTGTAATGTCGCAACTCATTTCTACAGCTGAGTGAAATGGAGCAACGTGAAATAAAGTGTCTTGCTCAAGAACACAACACGCAGCCCGGTCCGGGATTCGAACTCACAACTTCAAGATCGTAGCTCGACGCGCTAACCACTGAGCCATGCACCTTCACATGGACACACACACACACACACACACATACATATATATATATATACATATATATATATATATATATATATATATATATATATATATATATATATATATATATATTTTATATTATTTTGTAAAAATATTATAATATATTATAAAATATTATAATAATCCAGGTTTCTCGGAGCACTAGGCCACTTGGTGTTGAATAGATATACTATTAAATTAGTATCTAATTCTCTCACCCTTATTAATTAATTATATATATATATATATATATAAACGACGGGCTTCTTTTCAGGTTCCATCTACCAAATCCATTCACAAGGGTTTGGGTTGCCTTGAGGCTATAGTAGAAGACACTCGCTCAAGGTACTATGTAGTGGGACTGAACCCGGAAGCATGTGGTTAGGAAACAAGCTACTTACCACACAGCCACGTAATACACCGTATTTGATGGCATATAAGACGCACTTCGCCATCAACACCATCCAATCAGAAAAAAAAAAATGTCTTCAAAAAACATCACCCCCGGGTCCTATATTCAAAGTCGGGCCTAAATTATATGCTTTATGCACTAACAAAATTTTCCCGTATATGCACTGCTGGAATTAGGGTGTGCCAAATATGACCGTGCGTCTTTTATGCCATCAAATACAGTCCTTTATAAAACTTACATCATATATATTTATATATATATATATATATATATATATATATATACACATATAATGCTCCTGGGTGTAAATGTTATTTGAATCAGTGAAGCCAAGCTATATAACTAACCAGTAGTATTTTAATCCGATATAATCTTATAGAAAACAGTTTGAAACTTGGGTGTAATTTAGCAGAGGGAAAAAATATGTTCTGACCTATTTTCTTTAACGTGACTCTAAAGTTGTCTAATATTTCAATTACTACTTGTTCTGTTACGTTTTGGCATATTTGTTATTCCATTTTTAGAGGATTGTAACACTCTGCTATCATATTTTCAATGTCTGATGTGGACTAATTAATGGACATTTTGATCGAAAACAGCTCGAAATATTCGCATTCTCTTGAGTTCAACGAATAAATAGATTCGTGGTGAGAATGCGTGACATAAAATGGTGAAACAAATGAATTTATCTTGGTTCACTTGGTATTCAAATCTATTTAGCAGCGCTTGCAATTTTAACACTTTTTTTCTTTCTTTTACTTTTTTCTGAAATGAAAAAGATAACTTCCTCTTAGTATGTTTTAGAAAAATAAAACATGATAAAGGGGAAACGAAAGATAAACCAGAAGAAAGCAAAGAAAAAGAAAATGTTTTCTCTTATCGCAGAGGCCTCCAGTCAATACCCAGCTGTACCATTCTTTGAGTATAGTGTCAGATTATGTTGTGAAGGAACTTTGTTTTTACTATGATAAATATCAGAGGCGTGCAGCATAAGTTTATTTCCGTCGGGACATTTGGGAAGATAAACAGCAGCAGGAACCAAAACCTAGAGTATAACTTAATGCTTCGAACATATTCCCTTTTTCTCTTAAATATTTTTGAAAAATTGAACAGAAGAGCTTAATAGTTAATAGTTCTGAAATTTAGCCATATTCATATTATTATTTTTAATAAAGAGAAAATTTATTTATTTATTTATTTATTTATTTATTTTGAAAAAAAAAATTTAAAAGCGAAATTCAACATTGCCTTGTTAGCAAAACGTCTGCAGTATTTTTTAAAAGTAACAAACTCCTTATATTCTTACCGAGATGCAGGCGTACCCTTATTGCGGTCGACAAGAGTCATACTAACCAGGCGAGCTGGCAGAAACGTTAGCATGCCGGGCGAAATGCTTACCGGTAATTCGTCTGCCGTTACGTTCTGAGTTCAAATTCCACCGAGGTCGACTTTGCCTTTCATCCTTTCGGAGTCGATTAAATAAGTACCAGTTACGCACTGGGGTCGATATAATCGACTTAATCCATTTGTCTGTCCTTGTTTGTTCCCTCTGTGTTTAGCCCCTTGTGGGTAGTAAAGAAATATGTATTTCGTCTGCCGTTACGTTCTGAGTTCAAATTCCGCCGAGGTCGACTTTGCCCTTCATTCTTTCAGGGTCAATAAATTAAGTACCAGTTACGCACTGGAGTCGATCTAATCGACTTAATCGGTTTGTCTGTCCTTGTTTGTCCCCTCTATGTTTAGCCCCTTGTGGGCAATAAAGAAATAAGAGCCATACTTACCAAAGTTACTTCCACTAAATGCCTAATTCCCTTACCAATAATAGTCTTCTAATAAATAAATGTAATTTCTTTTAAATATGATTTTTTTTCCCTATTATACATGTGCCATACGATCCTCTTCGTTTCCACATTCATAACATTTAACTTTGTAGCCATTGCACATTATTTCATTACATTAACAATTGCATTATTACATTACAATTGCAACCGTATTGTAAATCAATTACGACAGGATTTCATTAGAACAAAGAAAGGAAAAAATCTATTAAAAAAGTATGTCTGACTCATTCTAGGTGACACGTATTGTAAGTGGAACTGGCAGAAACGTTAGCACGCCAGGCGAAATGCTGAGTGGTATTTCGTCTGCCGTTACGTTCTGAGTTCAAATTCCGCCGAGGTCGACTTTGCCTTTCATCCTTTCGGGGTCGATAAATTAAGTACCAGTTACGCACTGGGTCGATGTAATCGACTTAATTCGTTTGTCTGTCTTTGTTTGTCCTCTCTGTGTTTAGCCCCTTGTGGGTAATAAAGAAATAGGTATTTCGTCTGCCGTTACGTTCTGAGTTCAAATTCCGCCGAGGTCGACTTTGCCTTTCATCCTTTCGGAGTCGATAAATTAAGTACCAGTTACGCACTGGGGTTGATGTAATCGACTTAATCCGTTTGTCTGTCCTTGTTTGTCCCCTCTAGGTTTAGCCCCTTGTGGGCAGTAAAGAAATAGGTATTTCATCTATCTTTATGTTCTGAGTTCAAATTCCGTCAAGGTCGACTTTGTCTTTCGTGGTCGAAAAATTAAGTACCAGTTGTTTACTGGAGTCAAGCCAATCGACTGGCCCTCTCTCCCAAAATTTCGGGCCTTGTGCCTCGATTAGGAAAGATTATTTCTAATTTTGGCACAAGATCATCAATTTTGAAGAGAAGGGCATATCGATTGCATCAACTCCAATATTTGACTGGTATTTTATTTTACTCACCACCCCTCCCACCAAAAGAACGAAAGGTAAAGTTGACCTCGGCGTCATTTGAACTCAGAACGTATTTCATGAAGAAATGCCGCTATGAATTTTTGTTCAACCTGCTAACGATACCACCAGCTCCCCCGCATTTGTACTATTCACCTTATAATTCTTTCAAATTTTGATACAAGGCGATTAGTTCTGGGAGGAGGATTTAATCGATTACATCGGCACCAGTTCGCAACTGGTACTTTATTTTAACGAAAGGCGCAGGAGTGGCTGTGTGGTAAGTAGCTTGCTTACGAACCACATGGTTCCGGGTTCAGTCCCACTGTGTGGTACCTTGGGCAAGTGTCTTCTACTATAGCCTCGGGCCGACCAAAGCCTTGTGAGTGGATTTGCTAGACGGAAACTGAAAGAAGCCAGTCGTATATATGTGTGTGTGTGTGTGTGTGTGTCGATGCTGGTGTGTTTGCGTCCCCGTCATTTAGCGGTTCGGCAAAATGACCGATAGAATAAGTACTAGGCTTACAAAGAATAAATCCGGGGATCGATTTGCTCGACTAAAGGCGGTGTTCCAGCATGGCCGCAGTCAAATGACTGATACAAGTAAAAGAGTAAAAGAGAGTAAAGAGTAAATCAAAAGGATGAAAGGCAAAATTTGAACTCAGAACGCAATGAGCCGAAAGAAATGCCATATTAAAAAATTCGCTATATACCCGTATGGTGAGATGAAGTAACCAAACCCAAATTATCAACAAACACAATGACGTACTTACAAACAACGCAATTACAAAGCAGGAAGTCAATTTATATGTTTATATCAATACACACATATGTGACGTATACAAAAATGGTATACACGGATGAAAGGCAAGTCGACCTCGGCGGAATTTGAACTCTCTGCGTTACGTTGTGAGTTCAAATTCCGCCGAGGTCGACTTTGCCTTTCATCCTTTCGGGGTCGATAAATTAGGTACCATATACAAAAATGGTATACACGGATGAAAGGCAAAGTCGACCTCGGCGGAATTTGAACTCTCTGCGTTACGTTGTGAGTTCAAATTCCGCCGAGGTCGACTTTGCCTTTCATCCTTTCGGGGTCGATAAATTAGGTACCATATACAAAAATGGTATACACGGATGAAAGGCAAAGTCGACCTCGGCGGAATTTGAACTCTCTGCGTTACGTTGTGAGTTCAAATTCCGCCGAGGTCGACTTTGCCTTTCATCCTTTCGGGGTCGATAAATTAGGTACCATATACAAAAATGGTATACACGGATGAAAGGCAAAGTCGACCTCGGCGGAATTTGAACTCTCTGCGTTACGTTGTGAGTTCAAATTCCGCCGAGGTCGACTTTGCCTTTCATCCTTTCGGGGTCGATAAATTAGGTACCATATACAAAAATGGTATACACGGATGAAAGGCAAAGTCGACCTCGGCGGAATTTGAACTCTCTGCGTTACGTTGTGAGTTCAAATTCCGCGAGGTCGACTTTGCCTTTCATCCTTTCGGGGTCGATAAATTAGGTACCATATACAAAAATGGTATACACGGATGAAAGGCAAAGTCGACCTCGCGGAATTTGAACTCTCTGCGTTACGTTGTGAGTTCAAATTCCGCCGAGGTCGACTTTGCCTTTCATCCTTTCGGGGTCGATAAATTAGGTACCATATACAAAAATGGTATACACGGATGAAAGGCAAAGTCGACCTCGACGGAATTTGAACTCTCTGCGTTTGTGAGTTCAAATTCCGCCGAGGTCGACTTTGCCATTCATCCTTTCGGGGTCGATAAATTAGGTTCCATATACAAAAATGGTATACACGGATGAAAGGCAAAGTCGACCTCGGCGGAATTTGAACTCTCTGCGTTACGTTGTGAGTTCAAATTCCGCCGAGGTCGACTTTGCCATTCATCCTTTCGGGGTCGATAAATTAGGTACCAGTTACGCACTGGGGTCGATGTAATCGACTTAATACGTTTGTCTGTCCTTGTTTGTCCCCTCTGTGTTTAGCCCCTTGTGGGTAATAAAGAAATAGGTATACACGGATATGTTACGATAAAAGAACATTGAAATCCGTTTGAGATTTTTGAGTAAAAAGTGTTTATTTTTATCGTAAACAAAAAGTGTTATTACTACTAACGACAAACAACCAGATAGTTCGAAACTAATAGTTTCTGGACTAGGTATGAAAGCAGTTGTTGTAGTGATGTTCGCTGGTCATTGTGCGTTGCGGTTACCGTCTATCCATTGTTTTTGTGTTGTCGCAGCACTCTGGCCAGCTGCTAATTTTGCTACTGTCTGATGATTGTTATGTTCTGTGGCCGATCCGAAGCCTACCATTCACCGTCTGTTGATGGTAGTGGCTAAAATGTACTGAACATAAAGGGATGGTTTGCTTCAGAAAGAGCGCGCCGAAGTTGAAATTATAGTCAGATCCGGTTCCACACGAAACCTTGAGTGGTCAGATGCTTTGATGACGCAAACAATATTCTAGTGAAATGTAATTGTATTCTTGGGTTGGTGTTTTTCTTTTTACGTCGAATATAGGGATCCTGGTTCTATTGCCAAATATTCCTGATATAGATACATAAACGGTGAACATAAAATAACTGTATACATCAGTGGTTTTCAACCAGGGTTCCGTGGAACCTTAGGGTTCCGCCAGTACAGTCCAGGGGTTCTGCAAGAAGTAACAAAACTGCTAAAATCGGCAGTAATTTTTAATTCTCCTGTGCAGATATGTGTGCATAAGACTATTAAATTATTGCACAGGGGTTCCTCGAGCCAGTGGAATGTTTCCTTGGGGTTCCGCTCCAGCAAAAAGTTTGAAAGGCACTGGTATACATAAATAAATGTCTGTAATGAATGTTCTGCGCCATGAAACCTTCTACTCTTTCCTTTTCCATCCGGTTGGGACCAACAGAAAGCTAATTCTAATATCTGTTCTGAGAAGGTTTTCGCTAAGTGTTTTTTTGGGGTTTTTTTTAATGTCTTCATTGGTTCTGTGGGTTTACCAGTACATTCTCTGAACCCTTCTCGAGCATCTTTGGTGGAACACATCTGGTTTCCTGTTGATTCCCACGTTGCCCTTCATTATTTCACCGACATAGAGAACTGCTGTTGTTATTGTTGTTGTTAAGCAACAAGACGGGTAAGGGTGATTAGGTGATGGTCTAGGGCTTAGGGGTGGGAGAACCCAGACCTTGGAGAGAAAAAACTTTGGTCGTCTTGTTGCAGTCGAGGGTTCTTCGTTGACGCCCGACACCACTGGGAGGTGGCCCTCGAAGTCGTTGGAAATGGAGATCTCCAGGTCCAAATTCTTGAACGGCTGCTGCTGCTGCTGCTGCTGCTGTTGTTGTTGTTGTTGTTGTTGTTAAGCAACAAGACGAGTAAGGGTGATTAGGTGATAGTCTAGGGCTTAGGGGTGGGGGACCCCAGACCTTGGAAAAAAAAAACTTTGGTCGTCTTGTAGTTGAGGGCTCTTCGTTGACGCCCGACACCACTGGGAGGTGGCCCTCGAAGTCGCTGGAAATGGAGATCTCCAGGTCCAAATTCTTGAACGGCATAGAGAACTACTGTTATAGAGCTACATATTTGTATGTGATGCCGGATGTGTTCGAGTGCAGAGGACGAAAGTGAGACCGAATTTGAGACATAAATACTTAAGTGGTAAACAAGTGTAGAAAATTAGAAACTATTTTGAAGCACAGACTGTTAGGTTATTTAAAATAGTGCTTTGTTTAGTGTCTACACTAGATTAAAAGAAACATGAGTTGTTTTAAAATATGTCATTGCCATTTTAATTACCATACTTGATGTAAATATATCGTCATAGGCAAAAATTACTGCGGTATTAGTCAGGAAATAGTTTCTTCTATAGATGAGCTGTGTTTTAAAACGCAATATGTATATATTGGAAGAAGTCGAAACTCGTCCCAGCAGCGGTGAATGTGAAAGATAACATCTTCCCCGTTGGGCGTTTTCATTGTGTTCGAACACTCCCAACTAACTTAGACGAAATCTATCACCACTGTTGCAAG
>NC_043014.1:11720672-11725672 GCF_006345805.1 Octopus sinensis | reverse complement strand
CAGAAAGAAACAAGGATGTATATATTCACTACACACACACACACACACACACACATGTAGTTGATGTGTGTTCTGTTAAGAATGTATAAGAGTACAAATAGAGCTCGTTCACCCTTAGAATTCCCAAATACTCGGTAGTATTCTTATGGTATGCTACCAATTCTAGTCTTAGGTATCCTCATGTGTGAAAATAAAAAGTAAAAAGTAAAAAGTATGAGCTAATGGATGAATTTATTTTGCGTAATGGTACAGTTTGGCATGTGCCGAATAACATTTTGAGACTGAATAAATAAACAGACATCGTGTACATTGCAGCTCATGATGTCGAACGTGATGACACACTCATACCGAGCGAATTGAAACCGTCAGCGTTTGTTTGTTTCAAAGAAGAAGCCATGGATGTTGTAGCATGGAAATCTAGATTTACTTATGGAGACAGCAACTGAGTATCGCCCGAGGAGATACATATAGATTTTCTTCTTACACAGTTAAATCGTTAAATAATTTAATTTAAATCCCGTATATAGGAGGATCTGTATGTATCGAAACATTTGTAAGAACTAAAAAGCAGCCTAACCATACTTACTCTTCCTTTTGACTCTTTTACTTTTTACTTTTAATATACGCACACACACACACACACACACACACACACACACACACACACATATATGACCGCAGTCGCATGGTTGAAACAAATAAAGAATATATAGACCTGTGTGTGTAGCTTTTTATTGTTTATGATCGGAAGAAAGTTTTAAGGGTTACTAAAGCGCCGAAAGTTTCATGTATGGCATTGCTAATGCGAAACCTCTTCTAAAACCCTGGAGTTTGCGAACGCTTACACACTTAAGTAACATTTATATATCATCCAGTACACCAAGTAATCATTGATTATATATATATTTTTATACTATTCCATCTGAGTCAACAAAAACGAAGAATCATTTGGTGTATCCATAA
Organism: Octopus sinensis; assembly: GCF_006345805.1. Lineage (NCBI taxonomy): Eukaryota > Metazoa > Mollusca > Cephalopoda > Octopoda > Octopodidae > Octopus > Octopus sinensis. The sequence goes on along the minus strand of NC_043014.1, from coordinate 11,724,709 downwards.
GTGAATATGGCGACACCGAATTATATATAGTCATAAGCGAATATATTCTGAATTCTTTGCTCAAAGGCTTCACAAGCTTAAGTGCAGATGAAACAGAGACAATGAGTTGATTATCAGCCATAACATGAGCGATCGTGAGCTAAATAGATTTAGTTAAGATCAAATGACATTCTTCCAGCGTATTAATTAATAATTACTGCTAATTGCTACGAGACTCAGTAATGTTAACTTAAATGTTATTTTAGATCTAGAAATTAGCGGCTTGAATCCTTACCATAAATCTATAAGGATATTCTATATAAATAAATGAGAATTCTAGCCAACCGTCTGGTGTCCTAGGTATATAATTCATATCATAAGATAACAATCCTTCTCGCTGTCAGTGGATGAGATGGCCTTCAATACGGCTTCCAACTGCATTGATGTCCTATATAGCAGCGGAGTCTCAGAACAGATTAATTATGTGGACGCTTAAAATAACCCCAGATCTTGCAGACGAGAATCGGATGAAACAGTTGTAGCTGAAGTTTTCTTATAAATGGTACTTTGGTATTTTCCAAGGAATCGGGGACAACAGAAGAACTTTAAGAGCACACTACACTAGTTACAAGAACATCGCCTCATCTAATACTTTATTATATTATTTTATTATATTTACATATATAGAAAGTGTTGTTTTGTACATTGAATACACATCGGAGCACTTGATATGCTTGAATTGGATATATGTCGTTCTATATTTAAGAGATGAGGAATTATGTACATTATTTACATTATTTACATTCGATGGATATTTGTCCTCATCTTGTTTGTTGTTAACACAACGTTTCGGCTGATATACCCTCCAACCTTCATCAGGTGTCTTGGGGGAAATTTCGAACCTGGGTTCTCATTCCTAAGGTAGTTTTCGATGTTATTATTATTATTATTATTATTATTATTATTATTATTATTATTATTATTATTATTATCGTTATCATTATTATTATTATTATTATTATTATTATTATTATTATTATTATTAATTATTATTATTATATTATGCAATTCGCATTATCATTCTGGGATTTGCTTACACAATGCCATTGCTCTTTGTAGGTCGTGATTTCCACAGAGCTCCCGATAGATCATTCTTGCCATATTCTCATGTCATCTTTTGTATCCCCTTTGTGCCAATTTCGAGCATTCGCTAACGGTGTGTCATACTGTTTCACTTCTCTCATCACACTTTCTACATTTGTGGCTGTCGGTAGCGTTGTCTATTCTGCACTTCACATAGTTGGTCCTTAACGCTTGTTCTTGAGCTGCACATATGAGTGCTTCAGTCTCTATCTTCAGATCACTCCTCCTCATCCATAACCACCGATCATCTATACCTGCCTTGGTGTTCTTATCTCTTGCAAACTGTCCGTACATTCTTTCCCTTCCATACTGTTTCTTTTTTTGTTAATAGATGAGTGTGTGTGTGTATGTGTTTTTACAAGCATTTAAAAACGTGGCTGCGTGGTAAGTAGCTTGCTTACGAACCACATGGTTCTGGGTTCAGTCCCACTGCGTGGCATCATAGGCAAGTATCTTCTACTATAGCTTCGAGCCGACCAAAGCCTTGTGAGTGGATTTGGTAGACGGAAACTGAAAAAAGGCCGTCAAAATATATTGTATATATAATATATATATATATATATATATATATTATATATATATATATATATATATATATATATATGTATGTGTGTGTGTGTGTGGTGTTGTGTGTGTGTGTATGTTTGTGTCTGTGTCGTATATTTGTATATGTATATATGTGTGTGTGTGTGTGTTTGTGCGTCTGTGTTTGTCTCCCCAACATCGCTTGACAACCGATGCTGGTGTGTTTACCTCCCCGTAACTTAGCGGTTCGGCAAAAGAGACCGATAGAATAAGTGCTAGCCTTACAAAGAGTAAGTCCTGGGATCGATTTACTCGACTAAAGGCGGTGCTGCAGCATGGCCACAGTCAAATAACTGAAACAAGTAAAAGAGTAAGAGTAAAAGAGGGTAAAGAGTATTATCAATAATAATAATAATAATAATAATAATAATAATAATAATAACAATAATAATAATAATATAATAATAATAATAATAATAATATAATAATAATAATAATAATAACAACAACAACATAGATCAGCAGACACTAGGCTATTATACATGTGTTGGAAGACAAAATTATTAATACAATAGTGTTGTTTTAAACGAAATATACCTTCATTGAAGCTGATTCTAGGTCATTTCCAGCTGAATACTGGGTATTCTGCTTGTATGTATGTGTGAGTGTATATAGTCGTGTATATATGGATGCATGATTTTTCTTTTGAGTTTTATTTAATTTCTTCTTAAACAAAAGTTTAAGCCGGTCGCTAACGATGCGACAAGACTTTTTGAATCAAGGGAGTTCCCGGTGTTTGTAAATATGTGGTCGAGTGATGTGTGTGTGTGTGTGTGTGTGTGTGTGTGTGTGTGTGTATAGCTTGCTTCATGCTTCATATTTAAGCTTTTTGAACCTTTTGAACTTTTCTTAACTCTTTTGTACTTTCTAAACTGTTTTTGTCCATGATGGATCGCTAGGCACTACACATGCTTTATTTTCTGTGTTCCTTTCTGTGGAAGAGCGTAGGCTCGAAACGTTAAAGACTTTTCCACTTCCCGAGCGTTAAACTAATACATCTGTTTGTTGTCTACACCACCTGTCTTAGTCTTTTGGGGTTTTTTTGTACATTCTCACACTAAATATATATATATATTATATATATATATATATATATATGCATATATATGTTTGTCTGTCTGTTGGTATGTATGTACATATGTATGTATGCATGCAACCATAGAAATTATCACGTAAATATAAATATAAATAAATATAAACGCACACACTTGTTCATATTTATCCATATCCACACACATATGTGTGTGTGTGTGTGTGTGTGTGTGTGTGTGTGTGTGTGTGTGTGTGTGTGCGTGTCTGTGTGCGTGCGTGTGTGTGTATGTGTGTATTCTGTGTTCTAAGAATAAAACTAGAAGCGACTATCAAATATGTAAATCAAGATGCGGTTTACTTTACGGACCGAGGATAAATATTTATTAAATTTAAATGATTCTTAACAAAGGCTTTTTGTCTCGTTCTCACGGACTTATCGAATGAATGAAATTACGGCACGGTTGAATGAATATATATACATATTGTTAAGTCTAGTATACATTAGGGGTAGGCTTTTAAGCGTTGTGTGTTTTCTAGGGTATCAAAATAATATAGAATTATTTAAAGATAATGAAATTATGTTAAGGGAGATTTTTTTTTGTTTTGGTGGTGTATTAATAGAGCGAACGAGAGAAAATAGGGAGAAAATATGGAATAGTCAAAGGGAGGTATAAATTTCGAAGGCACACACACACATAGAGATATATTGGTTTGTCCGGAAAGTTCGTGCCGATTTATAGTAGCTTGACTTTCGACTTATTTTAGAACATGGTTGAGTCCATAAAATAGGATTTCACTACATCTCCATTTAGAGCACAGTTTAAGCTATCTCTTCGAAGAAGAAGGTTTATGTTCCTATAACCTGTGTTAATTCTGTAACCCTTTAAAATGGAAGATAAGAAAGTTCATTTTCGGCACTTGATGCATTGGGAACCAAGACAAAAATTGCTGCAGCTCGGCTGGGATGTGTCACCCCACCCTCCATATACACCAGATATTGCTCCTTCGGATTTCCACATATTCAGGTCTCTGCAGAATAGTCTTAATGGTAAAAATTTCAATTCCTTGGATGATGTAAAAAGATACCTTGATGAATTCTTTGCCCTGAAACCACCTCAATTCTGGGAAGAGGGTATTTTCGAGTTAAAGGAAAAATGGAGACGCATTGTGCAACAAAATGGTTCATATTTGGTTGATTAAAAATGTAATGGCAAATATTTATTGACCTTTTTCTTTCCTTTAAAAATCGGCGCGAACTTTCCGGACAACCCAATACATGTGTGTGTGTGTGTGTGTGT
>NC_043014.1:11703172-11715672 GCF_006345805.1 Octopus sinensis | reverse complement strand
AAACCGAAAATGCTGGAAGTAAAAACTGCTGATTCTGGTTGACGGACGGAACCTTGAATGAGAGGCGGAAACACTAATTATAGCCGCTCAGGACAAGTTTTTAGAAAAGAATCTGATAAAGGCAAAGATCGACAAAGCTTAGTCAGACAACAAATGTAGACTTTTCAGGAAAGTAGACGAAAATATGAGCGTAGGCACGACTGTATAAGTAAAAGAGTGCTTTGGGGTGTCAGCTGTGTGTGTGGCTTCAAAATAACAAAGAAGTAGTATGAACGCAAACCAGCGACAAAATGCAGGATCTTATAGGGTTTTTTTCCCCATAAAGACTGACCATACTTTTGAAGCAATAAAACCGGATATGATAATAGAGGGCAAAATAAACAATATGGGATCATAGACTTAGCTTTTCCCTATGATAACAGGGACGAAGCCAAAGAGATCGAAAAAACTGAGAAATATCAGGATCTAGTTAGTGAGCTGAGGAGACCAAGACAATTATTCCTGTGCTAATTGGTGCACTTGGCACAACACCCAAAATGCTGCGTAAAAGAATGAAAGATATTGGACCTGCAGAAAAATACCATCCTAGATTCTGTAAGAATCCTAACAAAGATTTTTGAAATTTGAAGAGATTTGTTGTCATCAAATATCAAGATGACTCACAAAGTTTCATCAGCGAAGCACATTTTTGGTTTTACAACGGTCGTTTTCAGCAAACGTATGTAATTTTATATTAGGAAGTGCAGATCTATAAACACATCATAATTCAACGACACAAGGCAGAATTATCTCCACCCATAAATTTTTCGAAAAGTTCTTCGAATTTCTCCTTTAAGAAGTTCTTATTTAAAAATCTATCTGGTGTTCTTGACTGTGTGGTTAAGAAGCTCGGCTGTGTGACACCTTGGGCAAGTGATTTCCACTAGAGCTCCGGACCAACCAATGCCTTGTAAATGATTCTGATACACGGACACTGTGAAATTTCGATGGTTTTAACTCGCGGTGAGATTCCGATTCATTAATATAGTCTACTAGAAACCGCAGCCAAATCTCATTACAACGAAGACTTTCCGGACCCTCATAGTTCTGAACCTCTTATAACTTAGAATAATTTACGCCAATCTGCAGGTACCTATATTTCATTTAACTATTTAAGTAAATTTAATAGTTGCTTAATTTAGAGTATGTTGACCAAGGTGACTACCCCTACTTCGGAAAAGTCAGTAATTTTAGAAAGGTTTTATGACTAGAGGTTCCGGAAAATCTGTGTTGTACCTGTTTAGTCATACAGTTCTATTTTAAACAACACCAACGACTATATGATATAAAATATTCACATATTAAAAGACAATGCAAGCATTAAAAATGAAAAAAAATACACGCGCATACAGGCGCAGGAGTGGCTGTGTGGTAAGTAGCTTGCTTACCAGCCACATGGTTCCTGGTTCAGTCCCACTGCGTGGCACCTTGGGCAAGTGTCTTCTTCTATAACCTCGGGCCGACCAAAGCCTTGTGAGTGGACTTGGTAGACGGAAACTGAAAGAAGCCCGTCGTATATATATATATATATGTATGTATGTGTGCGTGTGTGTTTGTGTGTCTGTGTTTCTCCCACTAGCATTGCTTGACAACCGATGCTGGTGTGTTTACGTCCCCGTCACTTAGCAGTTCGGCAAAAGAGACCGATAGAATAAGTACAGGGCTTACAAAGAATAATTCCCGGGGTCGATTTGGTCGACTAAAGGCGGTGCTCCAGCATGGCCGCAGTCAAATGACTGAAACAAGTATAAGTGTAAAGAGTAAAGAGTGAAGCTTAGTTGCACATAACAAATGCAATCCGCAAGCGGAATAAGAAAAATATGCAAGACTTTTCTCAAGTTTAAAATGTGGATTTGTTTTTGTTATTTACATTCCAGCAATGGAGCTTTGTATCTTTGTCAGAAACCAGCTGCTTCCTAAAAGAAAGAATTCAAATAATCAAAAATATAAAGATAACATAACAGGCGTAGGAGTGGCTGTGTGATAAGTAGCTTGCTTACGAACCACATAGTTCCGGGTTTAGACGGAAACTGAAAGAACCCCGTCGTATATGTATGTATGTATGTATGTATGTATGTATGTATGTATGTATGTATGTATGTATGTATGCATGTATGTATATATGTATGCATGTATGTATATATGTATGCATGTATGTATGCATGTATGTATGTATGCATGTATGCATGCTGTCTGTCTGTCTGTATGTATGTATGTATGTATGTATGTGTGTGTGTATATGTTTGTGTGTCTGTTTGTACCCCCAACATTGCTTGACAACCGATGTGTTTACGTCACCGTAACTTAGCGGTTCGGCAAAAGAGACAGATAGAATAAGTACTAGGCTTACAAAGAATAAGTCCTGGAGTTGATTTGTTCGACTAAAGGCGGTGCTCCAGCATGGCCACAGTCAAATGACTGAAACAAGTAGAGGAGTAAAAAAAAGAGTGAAGCTTAGTTGCACATAACAAATGCAATCCGCAAGCGGAACAGGTAAAATATGCAAGACTTTTCTCAAGTTTAAAATATGGATTTGTTTTTGTTACCTACATTCCAACAATGGAGCTTTGCATCTTTGTTAGAAACCAGCTGCTTCCTAAAAGAAAGAATTCAAAAAATTAAAATTATAAAGATAGCATACATACATACATACATACATACATGCATACATACATACACACACACGCACATACACACACACATACATACATACATACATACATACATACATACATACATACACATACATACATACATACATACATACATATATACATACATACATACATACATACATACATACATACATTCAAAGAGCAAAATTCATGCACTGTTGTAGAGATCAGCTGCCGAACGGATATGAATGTGTCATCAAAAACAAGGGAAAAGCATTTACTATGAACTAACGAGAAATTTACAGCTCTTATATCCCGGCTATAGATTTCATTTGTACTTACTATCATAGGTACGCTGGGTTAAGTAGCAACAGATTTGCTGGGGATCTCCAAGAAAGAGCCATGGTAAACAGATTTGGCATTCTCCAAATACAATGGCACAGTGAAAAATTCTAAATGATTCTTACAGCTTTTCCTACTGAGTCAAGTACACCAACATCAAAAATCAATGGAAATTGTAGTTGTGATCCCTGTGCTGGTGGCACGTAAAAAGCACCAATCCGATCGTGACCGTTGCCAGCCTCGCTTGGCACCTGTGCTGATGGCACGTAAAAAGCACCCACTACACTCACGGAGTGGTTGGCGTTAGGAAGGGCATCCAGCTGTAGAAACACAGCCAGATCAGACTGGAGTCTGGTGCAGCCTTCTGGTTTCCCAGATCCCGGTCGAACCTTCCAACCCATGCTAGCATGGAGAACGAACGTTAAACGATGATGATGATGATGATGATCATGATCATGATGTTGATGATGAAGATGATGATTCTTACAACTTTTCGTTTGTGATTCCTGGGTTGGACCTATGCGCATTAGCATACACTTTACTCTCTCTTTACTCTTTTACTTGTTTCAGTCATTTGACTGCGGCCATGCTGGAGCACCGCCTTTAGTCGAGCAAATCAACCCCAGGACTTATTCTTTGTAAGCCTAGTACTTATTCTATCGGTCTATTTTGCCGAACCGCTAGGTTACGGGGGCGTAAACACACCAGCATCGGTTGTCAAGCGATGTTAGGCGTGGGGAGACAAACAGACACACAAACATACACACACACACACACACACACACGCACACATATATATATACATATATACGACGGGCTTCTTTCAGTTTCCGTCTACCAAATCCACTCACAAGGCTTTGGTCGGCCCGAGGTTATAGTAGAAGACACTTGCCCAAGGTGCCACGCAGTGAGACTGAACCCAGAACCATGTGGTTGGTAAGCAAGCTACTTACCACACAGCCACTCCTATCAACATATCTTTTCTCTTTACTTGTTATCCTTCATTTGGTTCTGTCATTCGACCACGGCCATGCTGCAGCACTGTCTTGAAGGGTTTAGTCGAACAAATCAGCTGTAGTGCTTACAGCAAGACTAATATTTATTCTATTGGTGTCTTTTACCGAACTGTTAAGTTATAGCGACGTATACAAAGCAACACTAGTTGTCAAGAGGTAGTAAAAGAGGTCGACTTTGCCTTTCGTGTAGTTTATTTTTTTAATTAAATATTTAATAAAGTTATTTTTATTATGCTGTTGAATTAGTTTAACTTTAATTATTAATTTTCTCTTTCAGCTTTAATTAACTTGCTTTCTGCTTTTTTTGTTTTTCCTTTTTAGTTGCTTTCCCTTTCTTTTTAGTTAATTATTTAATCAGACTAGTTCATTAATGCATTATATGCTTCAGATATATGCATCTAAATTTATTGGGGCAGGAATGTAGTAATTTTTGGTTGTGTCTCTATGGGCAGACTTAAAAGCAATGTAGTAAGGCTGTCGAGAAAAGGCACTGGTTAAAAATGCTTATATTCCAAATTTACTTTTACATTTTAAAATTAATTAAAAAGGATTTTTCACTAATCAAATTTATATCATGGCATGTATGTAATTTTAACTTGTGTGTATCAGATATGCTTTTATAATTACTGTTGTATTGAATAATTATTGATAGATCTAGATTAGCAGCAGTCAGTGTTATTATCACCAACTCAAAATCTAGGTTACTTAACGTGAGCCTGGTAACTGATGGTTTTGAGGGCTTGTTGTTTGTAATTTTTGGTGAGCCATAATGCAACCAACAAGATGGTAAAAATTCCTGCCATTAATTTGATGTGGATGAGACATATCAAATAATTCAATCACAACATATATTTAAAATAAACGTGAAAAAAAATTGAAATATTACCATCACTTACATGGAAAAATTGAAATATTCATCTTTCAGTATTTTATAAGTTAAAATCTTAAATTATTAATTGACACATTATTAATTATCTTATAATAGCAATGCCTGGAAAAATCATGGATTACATGGGAAAATGCGAGCATGAAAAGTAATATTCTTAAGATTATAAACCTGGAAAAGTACAGGACAAGTTATTACTTTTAGTAAAGTAAAGAATAAGAAACTTTTTACTTAAAGTATTGCAGCTAAAATTAAAATTTGAATATCAAAAATTATTGTATTATAGTTTACAAATAACACTATACTTATTTAAGTAGAATTTGGCTAATTTACTACCTTAAATACAGAAAAAAAGTGACTAATTAGACAAACTTACTAATTAGCTGAACAGTTTTGTACAATAAATTTAAAAGACGAGAACTGTAAAGAGTGATAAATTAGAACTGGCATTCTTTGCTGCAATATTTTAAGCAAAAAGTTTCTTATTCTTTACTTTACTAGAAGTAAGAGCTTGTCCTGAACTTTTCCAGGTTTATAATTTTAAGAATATTACTTTTCATGCTCGCATTTTTCCATGGAATAAAAAGTTGACTGTCTACGCCAGTAGTTCTCAACCGGGGTCTATATGACTCCTGGGTGTCTATGTAAGATTTTTTAGCGGGGGTGGGGGTGGATTCCACGCTAGCAAAATAGTAATTTGAGGATCACGATAGTATTTTAAGAAAAAAAAACTTACTTTTAGATGTATTTATTTTCAAGAACAACTAGTTTTCTTTCTCTGCTGTTTTACATAGTTCAACCTACACAAGAAATTGTGTGATGAGGAAATAAGAATTTTGAAAGAAGCATTTATAGAACTAGCTTTTACAACACCACTGTCTATGGGGGTCCACCAGAATAAAACAATAATCAAAGAGGGGTTCACAAATGAAAAATTGTTGAGAATCCACTGGTCTGCACCAAGACTCGCCAATAGCCGCAGGGAAGAAAAAGAGACTTATGGGAATAACTCTAAAGCCGTGGTTCTCAACCAGAGTCCATGTAGCCCCTAAGGGCCCATATAAGATTTTATGGGGTCCATGTAACAAAATAGTAAATTGGGATCTTTTCAATTGTGTGGCCAGGAGCCCAGATCTTTCTACTTAACTAAATAATTTGAAACTTCGTATGCTGGTACAGTGTTTCAAAACAAGACACAGGTTGGAACTAGTTTATTTGAGAAAAATCTATTTTATGACTTTAATCGTAGATTAAAACTGCGAATTTTAACCAATAAGATTGCTTGTTTTCATATTTAATACGTTACTGCATTCTGTTAGTGTGACGTAGAAAGCAGTTTTTGACGTAGGCAACTGTGCACATTTGAGGTAACATACATAGATACATACACACACACACACACATACATCAGATACACATACACCGAGTATTCACTCGAAAAAACTAAACACTGAATCGGCCATACATACATACATACATACACACACACATACATACACACACATACACACACATACATAGATACATACACACACACACACATGCACACACATACATACAGATACACATACACCGAGTATTCACTCGAAAAAACTAAACACCGAATCGGCCATACATACATACATACATACACACACATACATACACACACATACATACACACACATACACCACACACACACACACATACATAGATACATACACACATACATACATACATTCATACATACATACATACATTCATACATATACACATACACCGAGTAAAAAATTTCATCGTTATTGTTTTGTTTACATTTGTTTGCATACCATATGTTTACTACGTCACCAAATTGGTGGTCGAGACGGAGTAAATAATATGAAGCCGAAAGACGGCATACCATTGGTTAAAATTCTAATTATTAAACAATGTTAAACTTAGAAGTTACAATTCCGTTTTCATTCTGGTTTACAATTAAGTTTACTTTTGACACATTCTACCAGTATACGAAGTTTCAAATTGTTTGGTTCAGTAGGAAAAATTTGAAAAAACTGGCTTCACAAATGAAAAGATCCGTAAATTGGGCATTCACAATAGTATTTTAAGAGTCCATGAAAATTTTAAGTGCTCATGAAAATTTTAAGGGCCCATGAAAATTTTAAGGGCCCATGTAAATTTTTTATTGTATTGGTATTAATGGCAAGAAACAGCCAAGTTTCTTTGTTTAACATTTTACATAGTTCAACATCCGCAAGTTAATGTGTGAAAAACAAAATAGGAGTTTTGAAAGAGGTATCCTTCAAAATTAGTTTTTAAACAGAGAAATTATTAGTTCTAAATCTCTGAACGACAAACAAGCAGCAACAGTACAATAGAGTAAAGCTTATTTGCCAACATAAAGTGGAAATTCTGATTAGGACCAATGTAGCTATTATTATCGTCTCTGGAGTCGATGTTTTCCTGGGGCTAAATAACAGTGACATTGGTCCTAATCAGGACTGACCCTTTAATTTGGCAAATAAGCTTTACTCTAGTTTTTAAACAATGAATGCCTATGGGGATCCACCAGAATAAAATAGTTCTCAAAGGGTTCATAGATGAAAAAAGAATGGTTGAGAACCCCTGCTCTAAAGGTTAAGTTTGGGTGAGTGCGGGGATGGGGTAGAAGTAAATTGAAATTGGAATTTGAAATGTGGGGTGTTATAATTAGAATTCGGTATTCGCAGGTGTGTGTTACAAATATGTGTGTACGAATAGAGCCACTCCTATGTTCTTGTAATTCTATAGGAATATGTGAGAACTGAATTGAAATTGCTTTTAGGGATTAACTTTTAAGAATGACAAGTTCTGGCTGAATAGACAAATGCCCAAGTTGTTGGCTGTTATTGTCTCTGAGTGTAAAGCGATTTAGATTGATGGATATAAATGATGAGGAGTGGGAAGAAAGGAAGGAAAAAAGCGAAAAAGGAGGAATAAAAGAAAAATGATAAATGGAAGGACAGTGCTTCCAAATGTAATGTGTGGTGTGTGTGTGTGTGGTGTGTGTGGTGCATGCATGTGTGCATGTGTGTGAGTATAGATATGCGCGCGTTTATTTATATTTATATCCACTAACATAGCTAGAGGGAGCAGTTTACCCCGTGCGGCACTGAAGGACCACCCTGGGCGGCACACACTCTAGCTACGCTAATATTGGGTCGTCAGATATTTTCGTTCGTTTTTACCCCCTTTAATTCGATCTTTTATGCTTGACTACACTTTTTTAAATTTTTAAATCAAGTGAAAATTTTAAAATTTGGTGTATCGGTGTAATTTTTACGCTGAAGTCTAAGTCATTTTCTCCAGAATTTTTTTTTTTTTTTTTAAGTTACAGGGATTTAAATTTTAATAATTTTTCCCCAGTCAGAAAACAAGATTTGGAATCTGTCATTTTCTGTGTGACTGCAATTTTAAGACAACAAAACAATGATGTCAACATTGCGACGATAGTACGTGTTTTAAGTATTTAATAAGCGAAAACTGACCAAAAAACGAGTAAACAACACGTATTTTGTAGTTTTAAGCATTCAATATGCATTGAATGCGAAAAATAAGAATAGTTTTAAGAGCAGAAAAAGATGGGTACACACAGGAAATACATCGTAAAATATCACTTTGTAAACGCACGTGGTTTTTTGTAAACGTTTTCCCAACACTTGGCATGTTTCAAATATAAAGTGGAAGTATACAAAAATAAACATTATTTTCCCTTTTACTGTTTTGTTTCGTTTTGAAAAATAAAAATTTATTTTCTGGTTTGTTATTGTTTATATTTTGAATGACATAATCTTTTATGGGGGCACCAAAATCTTTTAAGGGCTTAGGGCCTCGATAGATCTTAATCTGGCCCCGCACGCACATATATATATTACCTATATATAAACACTCACACAGCACTGGATTAACCATTGAGCAAAATAAGCACGTGCTTAAGGCATCAAGGGAAGGAGGGGACACCACAGAAATGGTCAATGGTAAATAGTTTACGGCACAAATGAATGACTTTAAACTTGCTAAAATAATATTCGGAATGCCTTCATCTCTACTAAGTATAGATGCAGATGTGTTACCTAAGATTAATTTTGAGGATCTGATCAAAGACTTTGCAATTCAGAAAAGTAGGAGGAAACTTTCCAAATATAAATAAAATGGAAGTAGACAAAAATAAACATTATTTTCCCTCTTACTGTTTTGTTTCGTTTTGAAAAATAAAAAAAAATTATTTTCTGGTTTGTTATTGTTTATATTTTGAATTACATAATCTTTTATGGGGGCACCAAAATCTTCTAAGTGCTTAGGGCCTCGATGGGTCTTAATACGGCCCTGAGTGGGTGTAGTAGAAATTCCCAACAGATCTCTTGAATAGCACTTTTGGTCAACATAGAAATTCCCAACAGATCTCTTGAATAGCACTTTTTGGTCAACACTTTTGGGGCGAGTGTTGTCGAAGTGAAGAAACAAATTGTTTGGGTCTTTCCTCTTTGGCTTTATTTTTAAAGATTTAGAATTAAGAGAAAATTTTCAAATTTGGTGTATTAATATATAACTTTTTTCAGGCTGAATTTGATGTTGTTATTCACTTGTTTCGGAAATTTTTTTTTTAGAAAAATGTTACAGAGGCTTAAAGTTGGATAATTTTTTACCCAGTCAGAAAACAGGATTTGAAAGCTGGCATTTTGTGCATGATGATAACATTACAACGACAAAATATTTGTTGAACGTAAAGCTCTACATTGACTGCATGTTGTTTTAAGCATTTTGTGGTGGATCAGTCTTTCCCTCTCCTACAAAATTTTAAAGAAATAAAGTTATAATAAAGTCATACGAAATTTTAGAAGAGGCATGTAATGCGGAAAATTACCCCCCCCCCCAAAAAAAAAGAGAGAAAGAAATTGAATGTTAAGTTACGAAAAACCAAACTAGTTCAGTTCATGTAAACATAAATATTTTGTAGCGGAATTCAAAAACAAAAGTTTGCGATCAAACAGATCGGAAAATTTAAAAGCCAGTAGCATTTTAGTTGTGAAGGCGCGTGGCTTAGTGGTTAGGGTGTCAGCATCATGATCGTAAGATTGTGGTTTCGATTCCTGGACCGGACGACGCGTTGTGTTCTTGAGCAAAACATTTCATTTCACGTTGCTCCTGTCCACTCAGCTGGCAAAAATGAGTAACGCTGCGATGGACAACGTCCAGTCCAGCTGGGGAACACATACGCCATAGAAACCGGGAAACCGGGCCCATGAGACTGGCTAGGCTTGAAAAGGGCGCATTTATTTATTTTTTTTTTAAACATTTTAGTTATTAATTTATGGCAAAAAAAATTTCATTTACCTAATTAGTATACAAAACTACACCAATACACCAAATCTGAAATGGATTGGAAAAAAATTGAAGGTATTGAAAAGTTGAAGCCAAACAGGAAAGATCCGACTGTTTTGCCGGTCGGATCGTTTCAACTGGTTCCTCTCCTACAACCGGTGCATTTGCTGAATGTAAAACTCTACATTGACCCCCATGGTTATTTTAAGCATTTTTTGTAGTGTATATTAGCCCTTCCCTCTCTCACGAAGCGCAGATGGTTATAGGCGTAGGAGTGGCTGTGTGGTAAGTAGCTTTCTTACGAACCACATGGTTCTGGGTTCAGTCTCACTGCGTGGCACCTTGGGCAAGTGTCTTCTACTATAGCCTCGGGCCGACCAAAGCCTTGTGAGGGGATTTGGTAGACGGAAACTGAAAGAAGCCCGTTGTATATATGTATATATATATATGTATATGTGTGTCTGTGTTTGTACCCTCCACATCGCTTGACAACCGATGCTGGTGTGTTTACGTCCCCGTAACTTAGCGGTTCGGCAAAAGAGACCGATAGAATAAGTACTAGGCTTACAAAGAATAAGTCCTGGGGTCGATTTGCTCGATTAAAGGCGGTGCTCCAGCATGGTCACAGTCAAATGACTGAAACAAGGAAAAGAGTAAAAAAAGGAGTATGTGAAGATGCAATTCTTGCTTGGTTCGAGACGTAAACACACTACGGTTGTCAATCGGTGGTAGTAGTCAAAAACACAGACACAAAAACACGCACGCACACACACACACACACACACACACAAACACACACACACACACACTCACACATGTATATATATATATGCGCATGGCTCAGTGGTTAGAGCGTCGAGCTTACGATCGTCAGGTTGTGAGCTCGAATCCCGAACCGAGCTGCGTGTTGTGTTCTCGAGCAAGGCACTTTATTTCACACGTTGCTCCAGTTCACTCAGCTGTAGAAATTGATTTGCGACGTCACTGGTGCCAACTGTATCGCCCCTTTGCCTTTCCCTTGGATAACACTGGTGGCGTGAGAGGGTGGCCGGTATGCATGGGCGACTGCTGGTCTTCCATAAACAACCTTGCCCGGACTTGTGTCTAGGAGGTAACTTTCTAGGTGCAATCCCATGGTCATTCATGACCGAAGGGGTCTTTACCCTTACTTTATATTATATATATATATATATATATATATATATATATATATATACTATATATATATATATATACAGGCTTCTTTCAGCTTCCGTCTATCAAATCGACTTTACTTAACCCGAGACTATAGTAGAAGACACTTGCCCAAAGTGCCACGCACTAAGACTCAACCTGGAACCAGACAGCCACGCCCACGTCAATTTTGGTGCAAAGACACTCTCTTTTTCATTGCCAGTGATGATGCGTTAAAGAAACCTATGTTCACAAGCAGCCAGTTTTCGAACGAGCAATCTGGCAATGATAGAGGAACGTTGGAGTTCATCCCTCTTGTTGAGAGTATGTGGCACTGATGCACCGAGTTTTTGGACCTTACTCATCGGGTGAAGGTGAAGGGTAACGGTATCATGAGAGTATCTCTTCTGTTGGGCAAAGGTTCCCAAGTGGACTTGCAGGGATCCTCGTAGATAATCGTGTTCGATCGATCCTTATTTACCTGACTTGGTCGAACGTAAGGCATTGCATCTGTGAAGACCATTTCAATGCATTTTCTTTCTGTAGTAGCATCTTTTAAAGAACACTGGAAAGAAACGAGAGGAATTGTTTGACGACCCAGTATACTCACCCAAGCATCCATCCATCCATCCATCCATCCATCCATCCATCCATCCAACCATGCATCCATGCATCCATCTACCCATACATTTTCTTTCTCCGTCTTTCTTTCTATTGGACTTTCTTCTGTTTCCGAAGAAGAGCGTTTACTCGAAACGTTAAACGATCTTTCTTTCCTTTCCCGAGCGTCTGTACCACGTCCTCGCGTTGTTGTTGTTTTTTTTGTGTTTGTTCGTCTTTTTGGATTTACTATGTGTGTGTGTGTGTTGTGTGTGTGTGTAAGTTTGTCCCCCACGCTTGACAAACGGTATTGGTTTGTTTAATTACCCATAATTTAACGTTTCGACAAAAAGCGAACGATAGAATAAGTACCGGGCTTCAAAAAAGTAAATACCGGATTCGATTTGTTCGGCTAAAGCCTTCAAGGCGATGCCCCAGCATGGCCGCAATCCAAGGACTGAAAGAAGTAAAGGAATAAAAGAACGAAAGAA
>NC_043014.1:11698154-11703072 GCF_006345805.1 Octopus sinensis | reverse complement strand
AAGATGCCACGCAGTGGGACTGAACCCGGAACCATGTGGTTGGTAAGCTAGCTACTTACCACACAGCCACTCCTGCGCCTATGTGTCTATGTGTGTGTCTTCTAGGATCTCGGGCATCCTCCATCCAATTGCGCTCAAATTTGAAATGTAGATACTGACGGTATCAGGGCGTGTATAAGTTTTGAAAAAATTACAAAACTCGATTCCAGGTGAGAATGCGATCAATAAAGCCGTTTTTGTCCTGCTTTTCTTCCGTCAACCAGTACATAACGGCATCTTCCATTTTTGTTGTTTTTGCACTGCTTAAAGGCACATTTCTTTCCTGCCAAGCTTACTATTTAAACTATGTTTGTGTTCTCCCAGTCAACAGTCTTATCATTACTGGTACTTTAAACTCTTCGGTTGCATATTTGTGTGAATAAAATCGTTTTTCTTTGGAATAGAAAAAAGGTCTACCTTTATTTCTTCTTTTGCTGGTGTCTCAAATTTAGGTTAAATCAGTGTTTCTCAAAGGGGAGGCCTATGGGACGGTCGGACAATTTGTTTTGAGAAAATTTGGTTTAAATGTTTGTCAACTCAGCACCGTCCATTGGACGGGAGGGGGGCGTTTTGCTCGTGTGTGTATATATTTTTATTCACACAAATATGCAACCGAAGAGTTTAAAGTACCAGTAATGATAAGGCTGTTGACTGGGAGAAACACAAACATGGTTTAAATAGTAAACTTGGTAGGAAAGAAACGTGCCTTTAAGCAGTACAAAAACAATAAAAAATGGAAATATATATATATAATATATATATATATATATATATATACACACACACACAGTTTGGCAAGACTCGACAAAGACATTTAATTTATCTGTATAATAAAAATAACTAAATTAAATGTCCTTGTCAAGTATTGCTAAACCGTTTGCCTTTGCATTTCTGCTTTAATCTAGACCTACCGGCTCAAGGGGAGGCCACTTCTAGCCGTTTCAAAAAGGGCAGTCACAAGAAACCGATAGAATAAGTAGTACGCTTACAAAGAATAAGTTCTGGGGTCGATTACTTCTACTAAAGGCGGTGTGTTCCAGCATGGCCGCAGTCAAATGGACTGAAACAAGTAAAGGAGTAAAGGAATATACTATATATTATATAGATAATAATATATATATATATAATATATATAATATATATATATATATATATTATATATATATATATATATAATATATATAATATATATATATATATATATGACGGGTTTCTGCCTACCATAGTCACTCGCAAGGCACTAGTCGGCCAGGGGTTATAGTGAAAGACATCTGTAGAAGGTGCTGCACAGTGGGACTGAACCCAAGCCACGTAGTTGCAAAGAAAGCTTTTTAACCACACAGCCATGCCTACGCCTTTGTGTGTGTAGATGAAGTATTTATTACAGCACCAGGCAGAGGCAGCATTGAGTAATCACTATTTCAGCTGGTCGACTATACCCGTACTTTTCAAGCGGGGAGGCCCCCTGGGGTGATGGTTGGGAGGAGTGAAAAATATGTGGTAAACAGTGATGTTTAAAAAAAAAATTGAGGCTTGCTTATGAACCATATGGCTCCAAGTTCAGTCTAGTGGCGTTGGCGCCTTGGCCATAGCCTCGGGTCGACCAAACGCTTTGTGAGTGGATTTGGTAGGTGGGAAATTGAAGAAACCCATCGTATATATTGTGTGTGTGGTGTGTTTGTCCCCAGCCCGGGTTGAAACCGGTGTCGGTGTGGTTTACGTCCCTGTAACTTAGCGTTTCAGCAAAAAAGAGTTCGATAGAACAAGCACCAGGATGATTAAGGAAATAAGTGCTGGGGTTCGATTCATTCAACTAGAGATTCTTCAAGGTGGTGCCCCAGCATGGCCGCAGTCTAATGGCTGAAACAAATTAAGATAAAAGATGGCTTCCAACTTTTTAAAATGGTTAAATTCTTTGATGAATTTCAAGTTTGTTACTTGCTTCGGTTATTCGACTGAAGTGATGTTAGGCTATCGCCTTGAAGGGTATAGTTGAACAAATCGACCCTAATAATAATATTTTAAGACTGGTTGCTTATTCTGTCTTGTTCTTCTGCTGAACCGCTACGCTATGGAGACGTAAACAAACCAATTCCGATGGCATGGAACAAACACAAGGACACACTTACATACAAACATACATGCCTATATATATATATATATATATATGTATATATATATATATATATATATATATATATATATATATGTGTGTGTGGGTGGTGTGTGTGTGTGTGTGTGTGTGTGTTGTTAGCGCTAGCGTTGAGAAGAGTCATCGGGGATCTAGTCTTCTCATTCGCAAAATGAGACCCCCCCGCAAAAAAAAAAAAACGCAAAAAATCTCGGTCTCACTATCGGCTAAAAATAGCCAGTTTTTTCGATTTTTAAACCTCTATAACTTTTTCTCTCCAATTTTTCCCTCCACAACATCATACCTTCAAAGCAATGAGACTAGAAGGCTACATTATTATAGCCGATTTTCAGATTTTTTACTCCCTTTAAAAATGTTTGTTTTGCAAATGAAAAAAAAAACTAGATTCAATATCGGCGCAGTTTCCGCCCATCAAATTCATTCACAAAGCCCGGGACTATAGCTGAAGACACATGCCCAAGATGGGACTGAACCTGAAATCAGGTGATTACAAAGCGTACTACTTAACCAGACAGCCATGCCTACTCTTAGAAGGCTACGAAATCTATATTTCATCATCTTGTTAAATACACAAGTATGGAGTAGAAAAGCATTTCAGTTACATTGGGATGAGGTGGAGTGGGATTATGTGTCAGCATGAAAACTGTGGATTACACGGTTGAAAACAGCTTGAAAACCGTGGATTACAAACCAGTGGATTACACGGTTCATTATGTTTGTGATCCGCGCAAGTCAACCAAGAAATGTTGACGGGTGGCAAGTGATAAGTCTGCTGTGAACCATCAGAATAAAGTCTATAGAAAATAGTAAAGATGTCGCAAGAAGAAAGAGAGAGTGGCTGTGTGGTAAGTAGCTTGCTAACCAACACATGGTTCGGGTTCAGTCCCACTGCGTGGCATCTTGGGCAGTGTCTTCTGCTATAGCCCGGGCCGACCAATGCCTTGTGAGTGGTTTGGTAGACGGAAACTGAAAGAAGCCTGTCGTATATTGTATATATATATATATATATATATATATATATATATTATATATATATATATATATATAGGTGCGTGGTGTGTGTGTGTTTGTCCCCTTAGCATTGCCTGACAACAAATGCTGGTGTGTTTATGTCCCCGTTACTTAGCAGTTCGGCAAAAAGAGACCGATAGAATAAGTACTGGGCCTTACAAAGAATAGTCCCGTGGTTGAGTTGCTCGACTAAAGGTGGTGCTCCAGCATGGCCGCAGTCAAATGACTGAAACAAGTAAAAGAGAGAAAGAGGTAGAGTTAGCATAATTATAAGTTAATGCTACTTCGCATTGAGAGGTCACGACTCTGCTATTACGGACATGTGATTAGAATGGCGCAAGAAAGAATCGCGAGGCAGTTTCTTTATGGCACCCGGCAGGGGATCTAGGGGTAGATCGAGAATTGAATGGTTGGGTAATATCCATAGTCTCAGTTGATTGCACTTGAAAATTCATTTGGAAAGAATAATGGGGTTTGCTTCTGATAGGACCCTATGAAGGATGTGCATGAGGGCTCTACACTCGTGACCCTCCCAGGAAGAGTAAGCGGAAATGAGGGAGGGAGGGAAGGGGGGATTGCAACTGATAGGCAAAAATAGCCTTTAACTATTTTTTCGGTATGGTACCCGAGTTATGTTGTGACTGCTTAGACGCCGGTTTGTAGACGCGAGCGCGCGAAAGCCGATAGCATACCTAGTGTGTATTACACGTGGCCGCCTCTGAGTTCACACACACACACACACACACACACACACACACACACCACACACTCATACATCATGCTGTTGAGCCTATACAAGCTCGAACAGCCGACCCAAAAGCGCCCAGGGCTATACTCCTGGCGAAAACCGTTCGGCAGGTCGGTAAGCAAAAACGCAACTTGGTAACAAAGCCACAATTAAATCTTTAACAGGCCATTTCGGGTATGTGTTATTCGGTTCTAGTTTTATATCATAATGTCGCAGCTTTTCAGCGGCACAATTCGGGAGCGCTTAGGGACAGGCATGCCGTTCAGATAGGGTGAGTGGTTGTGAATAAGGAAAATCACCTGTTTTGGATGGTCAAGCTTTATGGAGTCATGCCAAATCTATTTCTTCTCTTTTGGCAACAGACTAGAAACATTCCAAACTAGCACTAGGGTATCTTAAATGTTGTCTGGTGCTCGTAGACCAAAATGATAGGAACTTGGTAAAAGCCACACCAGTTAAAGATTTGGGTTATTTTTACTTCTTTCTATACTTAGCGAATATCATGGATGCCACTCTCCGTTCTTTCACTCTCTCGTACACTTATACACATTCTCTGTATATATCTTTATAGTGGTTTGTATGTAAATATGGGTGTATATGAACGTATACATACATATATATATATATATATACATATGCATACATATATATAATAATAATAATAATAATAATAATATAATATAGTATAATAATAAAATAATAATAATAATAATAATAATAATAATAAAATATAGGGAATATCATTTCAAACTTCCGGGAAAAATTCAATTAAGTAATACAAAATCAAATTTCACAATATATAATATATGTATATAAATTAGAGAAGAACCACCTTTTGTCGATTCAACAATGAAATAATAATGATAATTAAATTATACCATATATACTTTTTTATTTATTATTTTGTACTTTACTTAATTATTGGTATATGTTTTATCGTATATTTAATTTTTTTTCTTTTTGGTATA
>NC_043014.1:11668154-11695654 GCF_006345805.1 Octopus sinensis | reverse complement strand
GATTGAACCTGGAACCACGTGGTTGTAAAGCGAGTGTCTTAACCACACACAGACACACCCATGCATCGTCTTTTTTTCCATCATGACTGTTATTTTCTTCTTTCTCTCTTTCCTTTTTTTTCTGTTTTAATTTAGTTATTTATATTTTTTTTTAATTCTTTTTTTTTCTCTCTCGTATTCAAGATGTTGATGTTTTGAATTGCTGAGATTGTCTGCATCTCTGTCTTTCTACATAACCTACGAGAGAGTTATTGCAGATGTTTCTACTTTGCTTTTGAAGATGATTCATCCGTGACATTGGAGAACAACTTAGTCGAGTTCTTTCTCTTACTTTCTGCAAAAAAAAAAAAAAAAATACCACCGTCCACATTCTAACTTGTTTTGACATTGTTAAACAGTATGAAGCGAGAAAACCAGAAAGCTTTACAGCTGCAAAGCTACGTTTATTGGGAGAAGCATCTCTTTATACATTTTCGTGTGGATAAAAGATATTTTTCTTCCTTGACAAAGAGCATAAGTTTAAAATATACAAATATGTACCATGCTTTCAAATTTATGACCTTGTAACTATGAAAGCCATAGGCGCATGTTTTATAAATTCGCTTTGTCAGATATGATGGATTGAACAAGCCTAACGCAAATCTAGTACTTGTTTCATTGATGTCAGAAGAAAACTCTAAGCCGGCTTAACTTCAATCTTTTAATCTCTTTTATTTGTTCCAGTCATTAAACTGCGGCTAGGCTGAGGCACTGGCTTTAATTTTTAGTCGAATGAATCGATCCCAGTATTTTATTTATTATGTGTTTTTTTTTTTTAAGAGTTGTACTTATTCTGTCGGTCTCTTTTGCCGAACCGCTAAGTTACGGGGACGTAAACACACAAAAACCGGTTGTTAATCGGTTGTGAGGGACAGACACAAACACACACACACATACACATATATATACGACGGGCTTCTTTTAGTTTCTGTCTACCAAATCCACTCATAAGGCTTTTGGGGGGAAGGGAACCAGTCGATTAGATCGACCCCAGTACGCAACTGGTACTTAATTTATGGACTTCGAAAGGATGAAAGGCAAAGTCGACCTCGGCGGAATTTGAACTCAGAATGTAAAGACAGATGAAATATCTATTTCTTTACTACCCACAAGGGGCTAAACACAGAGGGGACAAACAAGGACAGACAACGAATTAAGTCGATTACATCGACCCCAATGCGTAACTGGTACTTAATTTATCGACCCCAATAGGATGAAAGGCAAAGTCGACCTCTGCGGAATTTGAACTCAGAACTTAACGGCAGACGAAATGCGGCTACGCATTTCGTCCGGCGTGTTAACGTTTCTGCCAGCTCGCCGCCTTTTTTTTTTTTTACTAAAAATTAAGGTCTATAGTTTTAGTCAAGGTAGGTAATGTGTACTCGGTCTATCTAGACGACATCCCTGGTATGTTGGTTTTAATGCTTTAGCTTTTACCTGTTTTGGTCATTGGAATGTGGCCATGCTGGGGCTTTGAAGGATTTTAGTCAAACAAATCTAACCCGTTCTATATTTAACCACTACGCCATATGCCCGTGGGCATATGGCGTAGTGGTTAAGAGCAGAGGCTACTAATCCCAAGATTCCGAGTTCGATTCCAAGCAGTGACCTGAACAACAACAACAACAATAATAATAATAATAATAATAATATCGAAAAATACCTTAGGAATAAGAAACCAGGTTCGAAATTTCCCCAAGATACCTGAAGAAGGCTGGTGGGTATATCAGTAGAAACGTTCTAACAACAAACAAGATGAGGACAAATATCCGTCGAATGTAAATAATGTAAATAAAATCTAAGCCTATACTCTTTTTTTTTCTTTTGTCTGCGACCTATTCTTTCTGTTTCTTTTGCCGATTTTCTAAGCTACTGAACATCGCTTGTAAAGCTGTGGAAGCAGGGAAAACATACACATACATACATACATACATACAAACATACATACATACATACACATATATAGATCGATACGTAGATAGATAAAGAGAGAGGGAGAGAGTGGAGAGGGCGACGACAAAAACGAGTTTGCACAATGTCTCCATCTAACAAATTCACTTGCAATGCTTTTTGGTCGACTCAAAAGAAGTAGGGAAATCACCAACGAATGGAGACTGTAGCGACGCACGGTAAATGCGCTTTCTGCCAAACAACAACAACTACTACTACTACTACTACTACTACTACTACTACTACTACTACTACTGCTACTACTGCTGCTGCTACTACTACTACTACTACTACTACTACTACTACTACTACTACTACTACTTTTGTGAAAACTAGCTTCTCAACATCACCTGCTGGGTAATTGATTTCTTCGGCTGAACACAATTGCTATTCTCCATCAAAAACTATTACGGTTGTTTTGAAATGCTCGCGTGTTATTGAGTTCTTCACAAGGAATACTCTTCTAGCACTCTTTCATACGAGTGATTATAATAACCTCCACGTTTCTAATCTCTTGTATCTTTATCCTCGGTATTATCCTTTTGTCGGATTTCCTAATAGATGCTTCAGTCACATCATTCTTTGTAGGTTGATAATACAGGAATGACAAATTTCAAGCAGTTGCTTATGATAAAAAATTTTTTTAAATGCGCCCTTTTTTAAAGCCTAGCCAAGCTCATGGGCCCGGTTTTCCGGTTTCTATGGCGTATGTGTTCCCCACCTGGACGGGACGCCTGTCCATCGCAGCATTACTCATTTTTGCCAGCAGAGTGTACTGGAGCAACATGAAATAAAGTGTCTTTCTCAAGAACACAACGCGTCGCCCGGTCCAGGAATCGAAAGCACAATCTTACGATCATGGTGCTAACACCCTAACCACTAAGCCACGCGCCTCCACAGTTGCTTATGATAAGGGGATGTTAATTCCATAAAGTCTGCACAGGTTCTCGCATCTAAGTGGTAAACCAATCTCTTTTGTGCATCAAGTGTTTAGTTATTTTGGGCCTCATACTTGTCCTGGTATTTTAGTTACCAGAGTTCGACGTGCAGCTGTCTGGTACATCAAGTTCAGTGTTCATTACTCTTTTGAACAGGTTAACGAGGGCTGCTTATGAGCATTCTGTGCCAGTAACCGACTACCAGGTCTCTCTCAGGTGAGCTTCTGTGCAGTAGTTTTGTTATAACCGCCAGGAGAGTTTAATTATTGAAATTATCAGTTTCAGAAGATGATTTTACATAGTATTCAGTCCGTACTTCAGGAATGACTTTGTGAAGGGAAAAACTTCATTGTCGTAAGAAACTGTTAGTTTGTACAAAACCCAAAGCCACACCATCAAGGTCGTAAAAGCTCCTCGCACGAGTAAGATAGAGTCATTTTAGGGAGGGATCTGGAATAGTCATTTGACTGCGGCTATGCTGGAGCACCGACTTTCGTCGAGCAAATCGACCCCAGGACTTGTTCTTTGTAAGCCTACTACTTATTCTATCGGCCTCTTTTGCCGAACCGTTAAGTGTTACGGGGTCGTAAACACACCAGCATCGGTTATCAAGCGATGTTGGGGGCGACAAACACAGACACACAAGCACACACACACACATATATATATACATATATACGACAGGCTTCATTCAGTTTCCGTCTACCAAATCCACTCACAAGGCTTTGGTTGGCCCGAGGCTATAGTAGAATGCACTTGCCAAGGTGCCATGCAGTGGGACTGAACCCGGAACCATGTGGTTTGTAAGTAAGCTACTTACCACACAGCCACTCCTGCGCCTATATATAATATATATATATATATATATATATATATGGGGGCGGGTCAAAACTCTGTCGCTTACGACGACGACGATGGTCCCATCTGATACGATCGATGAACAGCTTGCTCGTGAGATTAATGTGCAAGTGGCTGAGCACTCCACAGACACGTGTATCCCTAACGTAGTTCTCAGGGAGATTCAGCATGACACCGAGTGTGACAAGGCTGGCCCTTTGAAATACAGGTACAACTCATTTTTGCCAGCTGAGTAGACTAGAATAACGTGAAATAAAGTGTATTGCTCAAAGACACAACGCGTCGCGGGGAATTGAACTCACGACCTAACTATCGTGAGCTGAATGCCCTAACAACTAAGTCACGCGTCTTCACATACCCAAACACACTATATATACATACATATAAATATATATATACATATAATATATATATGTATATATATATATGTGTATATGTATGTATGTATGTATGTATATATATATATATATATATTATTTTTTATAATTATATATATATAATATATATATAATATATTATATATATATATATCAAGCACTGTCATAATGAAATATAATATCACCAGATTATTCCATCATCTAAAGCAAATAATGCAACGTACACGCGTATATTTTTCATTCTGCGATGACACTGAGCGATCGGCAGAAATCCTTCGGAATTTATGAATGATACCTAAGATTTAGAAGCACAATGACTGCATATCGGTAATATAGTCATGCGTTAGTATACGTGCCTAAACATATATATATATATACATACACTTCATATTATTATAAAGATTACAATATATATACTTATATAGAGATATAATATATATATATATATATATAGATTATATAGATATATAGATATATATATATATATATATATAAAATAACTTATATTTAGAGGGCCTTCCAAATCTTTGGTGTGCACTAATCAGATGGATATGTATACACACATATACACGCACACATATATGTCTGCTTTTATGTATGCTTATATATGTGTATAGATATGTACATATGTATATATATATATACGCTTGTGTTTGTCCATATATATATGTATATATATATATACACTCACACACACACACAAATAGATATATGTATATATACATGCATATGTAGACATATATGCACATACATACAAAGAGGCATGTAGGCACATACATAGACACACACACACACACACACACACACACAGATAGAAAATTAGAATGATGCAATTAACATAAAATGCTAATACGACGTGTAATCAAATTAATACATACATAGATTCATACATACATACATACATACATACATACATACATGCACACACACGTACATGCCTGCATGCGTGCATGCATACATACATACATGCATACATACACACATACATACATGTCTGCATGCAGGCAGGCAGGCGGGAATTGTTGGCACTCCGGATAAAACGATTAGTGACATTTTGTCTGTCTTTACGGTTTAAGTTCAAATTCTGCCGAGGTCCACTTTGCCTTTTGTGGAGATAAAATAAGTACCAGTTGCGCCTGGGGTCGAGGTTATCGGCTTACCCTTCCCCGCGAAATAGCTGGCTTTCTGCTAGCATTTGAAACCAACGTATTTACATATATATATCATATATATTACTCTTTACTCTTTTACTCTTTTACTTGTTTCAGTCATTTTGACTGCGGCCATGCTGGAGCACTGCCTTTAGTCGAGCAAATCGACCCCGGGACTTATTCTTTGTTAGCCGAGTACTTATTTTATCGGTCTCTTTGCCGAACCGCTAAGTGAAAGGGATGTACACACCAGCATCGGTTGTCAAGCAATGCTAGGGGGACAAACACAAACACACACCACACATATATATATATATATATATATTATATATATATATATATACGACAGGCTTCTTTCAGTTTCCGTCTACCAAATCCACTCACAAGGCATTGGTCGGCCCAGGGCTATAGCAGAAGACACTTGCCCAAGATGCCACGCAGTGGGACTGAACCCGGAACCATGTGGTTGGTTAGCAAGCTACTTACCACACAGCCACTCCTGTATTTATATATTTGTGTGTATGTATGTATATGTATCCATACATGTTTTTGTTGATGTGTATGTGTGTGTGTGTGTGAATATATATGTTAATATATATTTATAAGAAGAGATGTGACAAAGAAACAAACGATTAACTTATGAAAAATAAGTAAATGAGTGGAAATCAAACCAGTGTGTGTGTGTTACGTAATAAGGCACTAAAAGAGACTGACTCTCCCGAGACAATGAAATTATGAAATATATATATATATATATATATATATTGCTCGAAATGAGGAATAGATAGATAGCCGACAACTGATGAAGGGTCGTTCTTTGTGTTATTTGTCCTGTTTTCCATTTGTTTCTCTCGCTGTTTGCGTATTGAACTCATTTGTTTTCGTATTCCATGTTGTTTAACGTTGGTGACGTCCTGTACTCATATATGTATATGTGTGTGTGTATATATATATATATATATGTATGTATGTATGTATGCGTGTGTGTGTTGTATCATTATTATTATTATTAATATATTATATATATATATATATATATATATATATATATATATATATACATAATAGTGCAATACAGTAGTATTGCTTCCCAGTCAAACAAAGCATCATCAGGTTAAAATATAAATATAGGATAGTGGTACAACAATGCACCAATATTCACTAGAAATAGCAGACAATAATATACGACACTATAGTAAAGCTTCACTGTATATATATATATATATATATATACATATGTATGTATGTATGTATGTATGTATGTATGTATGTACACTGGCAAAGACGTTTGCGGGCGGCGAACATAAAATATTTCATCTTATCTGTAAGAACATTAAATAAATGTACAACCCAGATGTGGATAATCTAGGGGCTAGGTTTCGGACTTTCTAAATTACGTTTGTTAACGCAAATTTAATTAGTTCTCTTCGTATATTATCGTCTGCTATTTCCAGTAAATATGGTGCATTATCTTTTATATATATAAAGATATTATATATATATAAAGATATATATATATATATATATATATAATATATATATATATATATAATAAGAATAAGAAGAAAATGGAGAGGTAATTAATAAAAATTATTTACTAATTATAAAATATGACATCTCTGACAGCTGTTTCGATTCAGGAATCTTTAGGTAATTAATTTATAAAATTAAAATCATCATAAGATGAATCTCTTCGGAGGTAGCAGAGACATACCGATTAGAAATACAAGTTGAACTAATGGCTATAAACCGTTAATTCATAGCATACATACAAAAATAGCCGGTTATAGCAGGCCTCAGTCCAACATAGAGAGAGAAGGTAGTGTATATTTTGCGTCTTAAAGAAAGAAAAGAAGAGATTAATGTAATATCAAAGGGTATTGAGAAGGAGAAAAAGAAAAAGGAAAAAAGGAAGCAGAAGAACGCATGTATATATAAATATATAATAACGCCATATAATACCATAGTTATCTATGATACTGCAATACAAAGAAGTTATAAAATTTAAGTCAAGCAGAAGCAAACAGTGGCAATTACGTATCAACCGGAGTTATCCGAAAGGGATAAATAATTTCTAAATAAATAATAATATTGTATATGTTTATAATAATAATGAAATAAAATGTAATATAAGTAAATAAATAAATAGCAAATCCAGAATAATATGGAAAGAGAAAAATATCAAATACGTAATATATCCTACATCCTTTAAGAACATTTATTTCAAGCCTTTAAGGTAAACAACAACAATAATAAAAATGAACTATTATATATGTATAAGTATATATATTGATAAAAATGGTAAGACAACAAAGGAAAGAAAGAGACGTCGATATTATGTAAATAGAGGAATTTATCTGTAAATGTAATGTGACAATTATTCGGTAGCATTTTTCCGATGGCCGGATAACTGAAGAGATGGCGGCGTAGATTTCCACCCCGACATCCGAAACTCGGAGTTTTATCATGGCTACCGAATAATTATCATATACTACAGTTACACACACACACACACACCACATATATAGGTATGGTGAAGCGAATAGGAAAAATAGAACTTAATTTTTGAGTATATGTACATTTTTATTAATATTTAGCAAGAAGTAACAGAGTGACTCAAGGTCCGATAGTTTCATGAGTTGGTAGTATGTATGTATCTATATTTATTGCATGCCACTTGGTTATATATCTTATTATCATTGTCGATAATGAATTGTATATCCGTTTTATATAATATTTCCTTCATATGCAATAAATATTTAACATTTATAGTTTTAGTGAGGTCCACAACTCCTTCCGTCGTCTACGTTAAAGATGTCTACCTTCAACGTATGCGATCTATATATAAGTTCTTTTGGGTGTTTAAGCCATGATAAGGCTTGAATGTTTGGTTTACCTTTAGCATTCAGATTATTCTCTCAAATATTATGCTTATTTCTTCCCATTGTTTTAAATTCATTATCATTCATTATCTCATAGCTTCGAAATTTCGATGATGCGATTGTTTATTTTTGTAATGATATTATTGTACTGTAGATGTAAGAGACCGGACGTGGCCTGTTTCCCCATAAAACAAGCAGAGAATATTTTTGGCAATGTATAGCTGGCTTAACCCTTTAGAATTCGGATAACCCTGTCCAATGTAACGCTTATTAAGTCATATTGTCTCGAATTAATCAGGCATTATCTCGTAGCTTCGAGATTTCGATGATGTGATTACGCTTTTACTCTTTTACTTGTTTCAGTCATTTGACTGCGGCCACGCTGGAGCACCGCCTTTAATCGAGCAACTCGACCCCGGGACTTATTCTTTTGTAAGCCCAGTACTTATTCTATCGGTCTCTTTTGCCGAACCGCTAAGTAACGGGGACATAAACACACCAGCATCGGTTGTCAAGCAATGCTAGGGAGACAAACACAGACACACAAACACACACGCATATATATATATATATATATATATATACACACATATATACGACGGGCTTCTTTCAGTTTCCGTCTACCAAATCCACTCACAAGGCTTTGGTCGGCCCGAGGCTATAGTAGAAGACACTTGCCCAAGGTGCCACGCAGTGGGACTGAACCCGGAACCATGTGGCTGGTAAACAAGCTTATTTTTATAATGATATTGTACTTATTTCTTTATTGCCCACAAGGGGCTAAACATAGAGGGGACAAACAAGGACAGACAAAAAGATTAAGTCGACTACATCGACCCCAGTGCGTAACTGGTACTTAATTTATCGACCCCGAAAGGATGAAAGGCAAAGTCAAAGTCAAACTCGGTGAAATTTGAACTCAGAACGTAACGGTTAAGCATTTCGTCCGGCGCGATAACGCTTCTGCCAGCTCGCCGCCTTTTATTTTTACAATGATATTGTACTGTCGATGTGAAGTACCAGATCTGGTTTGGTTGAGCATTTTAAACAGGGAGATTATTTGACCCATATACGACCAGTTTAAATGCTGAATGTTGAAAGTCATAATCCCCGGATTTGCGAATATGTTGAATGTATGTTAATGCGTGCACATAGATGTAGATATATATGTCTGTGTACTCACGTAATGTATGAACAGGCTGTTCTGCGAATACGTTTGTGTGTGATAGCTTTTTATGCAACAAGGGAACGGAAACTGTACATGAATTAAGCTTCTTCCAACACAACTGGGATCTTCAAAGCGAAGTAACCCCGTCTCTCCGAGGAGGAGTTTACTCACCGAAAAATATTTCCTTTTGTGTGACTTTCCCCACCACCACCACCACCACCATTAAGCTGACCAAGACTATATTTTTACCTCCATTAGTAAAGAGGTTATGTACCTCAGGCCAGCAAGTTTTATGAGTCGCCTATTTTGCTGAGTGCAAGAATAGAACCAATGGTAATCTTCTGCCCAGCCACAACCAACGACGACATGAACTATGTGTGTGCGTGTGAGCGAGTGTGGAGGTGCGTGGCTTAGTGGTTAGGGCGTTGTACTCAAGATCGTAAAATTGTGATTTCGATTCCTGGACCGAGAGATGCATTGTATTCTTGTGCCAAGAGGGATGTAATGTGTCCAGGGGACGATACACTTCCTGTTAACGTTGTTAGTATATATATATATATATATATATATAGTATATCTAGATATATATATATATATATAATATATATATATATATTATATCTACATACAAACATACATCCATATAACATATTATATATATATATATATATATATATATAATATATATATATATATATATATTATATATATATATCGTGACATCCACCTTGCGAACGACACACCGGTCTCTCGCCATTTCCGCTCCACCGGTCACTCCTTGCAACACCTATCTTGTGTTCGGTTTGTCCTTACACAGAGGCCATCCGGATTCCCGTTTGCGCCGTGAACAGGAATTAATCTTCTCTCTTCGCTCTTATACGCCATTTGGTCTCAACTCTCCCCCCCTCCTCATCTACCCCCCTCTCCCCCCTCCTCACCTACCGTTCCCCCGACCCCTACTCTTCTCAGTCCTTCATCCTTTCACCCCTACTCCCCTTCCCTTCTTCCCTCTTTCTCCCTCCCTCCTTCCCTCTTCCCCTTCCCTCTGCTCCCTCACTCCCCTTCTCTCTCCCCTCTCCCTCTTTCCTCCTTCCTCCCCTCCTCCTCCTCCCCTTCCTTGTCCCCCTCCTCTCTCTCCCCCCCTCTTCTCCTCTCTCCACACTACACCACACGACTTTACACATCACATCATATATGATGTGCCATACTAATACATACACCAACTAATACATACTAATACATACTAATACATACACCAACCCTATACATACACACGTCCAGACCTCTCATACGCACTAATACTCTCTCATACACACAACACAACACCCTTATACATACTAATACGTACTAATACATACTAATACATACACCAACCCTATACATACACACGTCCAGACCTCTCATACGCACTAATACTCTCTCATACACACACACACACACCCTTATACATACTAATACATACACCAACCCTATACATACACACGTCCAGACCTCTCATACGCACTAATACTCTCTCATACACACACACACACACACACACACACACACACACACCCTTATGTTGGAGCTGGTCACTCAACCCTATTATCTCCCCTAATTTCGCTCTCGCGTCTCATGTTTGATCTTTGACTTCTGGCCGAAATCAGATCGCCATGTTGGTTCGTTAGTTACTGCACGCATTTTTTTCTCTCCTTCTTTCTGTGTTTTTTTCTCTCTGTGTATCTTTCTGTTGAAGAGCGTAGGCTTGAAACGTTAAAGACTTGTTTTATTTATATTTCCTGAGCGCCATACTAATACAATTGTTTGTTTGTTTTCCACCTGCCTTCGTCTTTTGTCTATTTTCATAAAGCTTCCCGTTATATATATATATATATATATATATATATATATATATATATTGTATATATATGTATATCACTGCACTGCTGCTAGAAGGCGAGCAGTAGAGTCCCTTGCACACAGTATGCGGACACAGATCATGTGTCGGTAGCCAACTGGAAAAGATGTGTAGCATCGTTCTGTATAGGACTGCCACGTTGTGTTGGCAAATAGACTTTACTTTATATATATATATGTGTGTGTGTGTGTGTGTATGTATTGAAACAAATGAACATAGAAAACATATCCCGTATTCATGCTTTAGATAATGTACACGAGTTTCAGTAAGCCGGTTTCCGTTATTACATAATCTGGATAGCCTGTTACGCAACACAGTAAATTCGTTTACTTCCTCGGTATTATTCCTATTATTGCCATTTTACTATTTCATTAATATTTGTATTATTGTTTTGTTTGGACTCCGTTTCTTCCTCCCTCCTTCGTGTTAGTTACTGTATATATACATGTTGGTATATGCGAGTACATGTGAGTGCGTGCGTCCACTGGAGCGTATATGGGTGTAGGCGTGGCCTTGATACTCTTTCATCTCCACCCTATCACTCTGCTTTCACAAATTCTTACCCTCTTGTTTCCTACATTCTATTTTACTGCAATAACCAGATGGTACTTAATGTGCATACCGATGCATATAACGCCTTGTACATTTCTTTATATTGTATCATCGCTGAAAATAATGAGGAAGTATTTTGTTTCGTAATAGGGTCAACCGGCTTATGTAAAAATGGCAATCGGCTTAATGAAACATGTGTACATTATATAAAGCATAAAGTACCGGTTACCTTTTCTGTGTTCATTTGTTTTTATATGGTGACTCGGATTCTGCATACATGCCTTTTGTATTTATGATGGTTGTTATCTAACCGCGTAGAGCATGAATAGAATGAGGAACACTTCTATTATGCCCTTCCTATGTGAAGTTTGTGTGTATGTGTGTGTGTGCTTGCGTACATTTTAACACACACACACATACATAAAGAGTGCAGTGAACTGACGATGGAAATTTCAACGTTTCAGACAAGGTCCTTCTTCAGAAGAAGTTGACAGAGAGGAAATTATTGAAAGACAGCAGAGTTTTACATCCTATGTCTGAAACACTGGAGTTTTCACTCTCCACGACATGTTCACTGTACTCTTTATATCTATTCTACTTAATAATTCAAATCTTGCCGTCTCCGACCAACAGTAGTCTCTTTAGATTCTGTTTTACGTGTGTGTGTTAATTGCTGGCAGGGACACTGTATTTCGTTTTGCAATCATAATATACAACTAAGTATGTTAAAGGTTTTTAAGTCGATACTGTGTCCTACGGTGGGTAGTTAATGGGTTGGATGTGGTACTGATGAAGAGGCAATAACTCCTGAAATGTGCATGTATACCCTTTACATATTTTCCTATCTTCGGCTATATTGTTTACAGAGACGTATTCATTTACGATATATCGTAACTTTCGGTGTTGGCTCTAAATTATATAGAAAATCTGTATTTTACTATTTTCAGTCATTAGACTGCGGCCACGTTGTGGCACTGCTTTTACTGGTATATATATTACATATGTGGGAGATTATGTCTGTGGGTGTGTTTGTGGAGTTGTTAGCTAACTCCTTCTACATCGTTTTATCGATTTTGATGAAACTTGACACATGAGTAGAACTCATGTCTGGAAGCCTCATGGCATACTCATAATAGGGCCCCTTGGAGGGATCCTTATATATATCTAATATATTTTATTTTAACAGCGAAGGGAAATAACCCATTCGCCCAAATTTTAAAAGCCAAAGGAAATAACCCAATCATTTGGTATAAATGAAATTGAATATGCTTCTTTATTAGTATATGAACTGTTAGAGTTATTTTCGCAATTTATCCTGTACAACCCTTAAATAAGTAAATAGTATTTTCCTAAATAATAGATCCACTTATTTCGGTTAGTGACTTATTCATGAATGTACCAATACTAGCGCCACAGAGTGTAATATTCTCTGGGAACGCACAAAAGCCCTTTTCGGAGTAGTTTACTTTGAATTGTTATTATCTCATACCTGATTAGTCTGTTATTACGTAACATGTTTCACGATATTAGTATACATACCTTATTGGGAATCATAAAAATAAGATCCTGTGTAAGACAGTTCGGTATTCTCCGTAAATGCACAAAAACCGTTTAAAGGTTATATACTATTGTTGTTAATGGATTAGCGAAGCAATTATGAGAACGGAACCAAGGTATAAGCCCCGCTTTCCCGGGAATTACAGGGTACGTCAGCTAGTATACACACACACACACATACATACATACATACATACATACATACATACATATATATATATATATATATATATATATATATATTATATATATATATATATATATATATATATATATATATATATATATACACACTCACCTTTATAACAACGCTCTGGCTTTGGTCACAAAGCGTTGTACGTAAAGATATGATATACGCTTCCATTAGAAAGTAGGTCAGCACACAACGAAACGCCGTGTCATTTAATTTTTTACCGACCAAAATCTCTTTCGAGAAGCGTTATGACGTGCGGGGAACATTTTTCTTACGACTTCTCATGTCGCGCCAATTATCTCTATTCGAATAACATCTGTATACTTCTTATAAAGACAAAGTGACGTTCGGGATATTTCGTGTTACTTTCAGCTATTTTAATTGGAAACACAATGATATTTCTTACTAAAAAGACAAAAAAAAAATGACAGAAAAAATATTTATGTCTTGAAGTGCAATAGTCGTAGCTTAAAAAAATTTTGGTCGTTGAAACAAAACTGGCATTACTCTCATTTGAGCGTAACTGAGAAAGGAAGGGAAATAATATGATGTATGAATCAGAAGTATTTTGTGATATATCGCTTTAGTGGTGCCTTACTATTGCTTTTGGTTATTATGTCTTAGTTGAAAATCTATATATTCTTTAAGTAAGTTTCAATAAAAACGACTTGCTGTTACAGTTAATTACGTTTCTTTTCTCGCACAATAATATTAATGTAGTTAACATATGCTTTGCATACCAGGTTATAGAAGCACACAGAGAGGCAAGATCTTTTAAATATCCAGAGCAAAGACACACGCACACACACACACGTACATACGCTCTCATATGCGCGCACATACACACGAAAATGCACCATGCTGTAGCTATAGAGTGAATGCCTTTGTCAAGGATGAACGACAGCGTTACAACAATTTTTGTTCAGATACCATCTCTTCTCTTTTGTTTGTTTTATTGATGATCCATCAACTATCATCTATCTTTTACTTGTTTCAGTCATTAGACTGCGACCATGCTGGGGCACCGCTTTTAAGGGTTTGGGCCGAACAAACTGACACCCGTTCTAATTTTTTATTTATTTGGATCTTTTCGGTTTGAACGGCAGTTTTTTTCAATATGAAATTGTCACCCATAATTATGACCCTAGTATCGATCTATTGCATATCAATCTGTTTTAGGGTTAGGGTTAGGGGTGGGGGGAAGGGTATCTTTTTTTCTTCACTAATGTAAATATACCCAATCTGTTTCTTAAACGAGGGACATATTCATACGGCACAGAATGTTTTCACCTCAATAGACGTCATTGATTGGTTGAAATTGCAGAAATTGAAGAAAAAAAACAACAAATATCTTACAAACTATAGAATTTTCTGAATAAAGCCAAGAGAAAAATATGTATTATAAACACATTCTACCAGTATACGAAGTTTAAAAGTGTTTAGTTACGTGGAAATGATTTTTAAAAACTGCCGTTCAAACCGAAAAGATCCATTTGTTTTACTTTGCCTTAAATCTGGTGCTTAACCTATCTGTCATATTTGCCGAACCGCTAAGTTACGGGGATGTAAACGGGACAAAAGCAGCTGTCAGCTCGTGGTGTGGAAAAAAATTACAAATGCTAAGATATACACACAACTTGATGGTTTGATACACGTGCGTTTCTATTTGTCGATTTTTGACTTCTCCATTCTATTTTCCCCATGTCTATCGTTTCTTGCAGAAGAAGCGTGAATACTCGAAACGGAAAAGCAACGAACGTGAGTACGTGCATAAGAAGTATATTAGCTTGACGCTCGGTTCTACAGGCTTCCACACAGATTCCATCTACCAAATGCATTCACAATACATTGGTTGGTCGGCCTGGGGCTATAGTATAAATCACTTGCCCAAAGGTGGCGAGCTGGCAGAATCGTTAGCACGCCGGGCGAAATGCTTAGCGGTATTTCGTCTGCGTTACGTTGTGAGTTCGAATTCCGCCGAGGTCGACTTTGCCTTTCATCTTTTCAGGGTCGATAAATTAAGTACCAGTTACGCACTGGGGTCGATGTAATCGACTTAATCCCTTTGTCTTTCCGTCCTTGTTTGTCCTCTCTGTGTTTAGCTCCTTGTGGGTAGTAAAGAAATAGGTATTTCGTCTTTCTTTATGTTCTGAGTTCAAATTCGGCCGAGGTTGACTTTGCCTTTCGTCCTCTCGGGGTCGATAAATAAAGTACCAGTTACACTCTGGAGTCGATGTAATTGACTTAATCCCCTTGTCCTTGTTTGTCCCCTCTATGCTTAGCCCCTTGTGAGCAATAAAGAAATAAGAAACGTTAGCACGCCGGGCGAAATGCTTAGCGGTATTTCATCTGCCGTTACGTTCTGAGTTCAAATTCCGCCGACGTCAACTTTACCCCTTTCAACCTTTCGGGGTCGATAAATTAAGTACCAGTTACGCACTGGGATCGATGTAATCGGCTTAATCCCTTTGTTTGTCCTCTCTGTGTTTAGCCCCTTGTGGGTAATAAAGAAATAGGTATTTCGTCTGCCGTTACGTTCTGAGTTCAAATTCCGCCGACGTCAACTTTACCCTTTTCATCCTTTCGGGGTCGATGAAATTAAGTACCAGTTACGCACTGGGGTCGATGTAATCGGCTTAATCCCTTTGTCTGTCCTTGTTTGTCCTCTCTGTGTTTAGTCCCTTGTAGGTAGTAAAGAAATAGGTATTTCGTCTGCCGTTACGTTCTGAGTTCAAATTCCGCCGACGTCAACTTTACCCTTTTCATCCTTTCGGGGTCGATGAAATTAAGTACCAGTTACGCACTGGGATCGATGTAATCGGCTTAATCCCTTTGTTCTTGTTTGTCCCCTCTATGTTTAGCCCATTGTGGGCAATAAAGAAATAAGAAAACTTAGCACATCGGGCGAAATGCTTAGCGGTATTTTGTCTGCCGTTACGTTCTGAGTTCAAATTCCGCCGACGTCAACTTTGCCCCTTTCACCCTTTTGGGGTCGATCAATTAAGTACCAGTTACGCACTGGGGGGTCGATGTAATCGACTTAATCCCTTTGTCTTTCCTTGTTTGTCCCCTCTATGCTTAGCCCCTTGTGAGCAATAAAGAAATAAGAAACGTTAGCACGCCGGGCGAAATGCTTAGCGGTATTTTGTCTGCCGTTACGTTCTGAGTTCAAATTCCGCCGACGTCAACTTTGCCCCTTTCACCCTTTTGGGGTCGATCAATTAAGTACCAGTTACGCACTGGGGGGTCGATGTAATCGACTTAATCCCTTTGTCTGTCTTTTTTTGTCCTCTCTATGTTTAGCCCCTTGTAGGTAGTAAAGAAATAGGTATTTCGTCTGCCGTTACGTTCTGAGTTCAAATTCCGCTGACGTCAACTTTACCCTTTTCATCCTTTCGGGGTCGATAAATTAAGTACCAGTTACGCACTGGGGCCGATGTAATCGGCTTAATCCGTGTGTCTGTCCTTGTTTGTCCTCTCTGTGTTTAGTCCCTTGTAGGTAGTAAAGAAATAGGTATTTTGTCTGCCGTTACGTTCTGAGTTCAAATTCCGCCGACGTCAACTTTACCCCTTTCATTCTTTCGGGGTCGATGAATTAAGTATCAGTTACGTACTGGGGTCGATGTAATTGACTTGATCCCTTTGTCTGTCCTTGTTTGTCCCCTCTATGTTTAGCCCCTTGTGGGCAATAAAGAAATAAGAAACGTTAGCACGCTGGGCGAAATGCTTAGCGGTATTTTGTCTGCCGTTACGTTCTGAGTTCAAATTCCGCCGACGTCAACTTTGCCCCTTTCACCCTTTCGGGGTCGATCAATTAAGTACCAGTTACGCACTGGGGTCGATGTAATCGACTTAATCCCATTGTCTGTCCTTGTTTGTCTCCTCTATGTTTAGCCCCTTGTGGGCAAAAAAGGAATAAGAAATCACTTGCCCAAGAAGCCATGCAGTAGGACTGAACCTGAAATCACGTGGCTGCAAAAGCGAGCTTCTTAACAACACGGCCAAACACGGCCATGCTTGCACCTATAATGAAATTCATTTACAAACACGATGTTTGAGAAATCAAAGCTAACATCAAAACCTTAAGAATAGCGATTAGGAATTCTTGTAATGTCGTTATGTGTCAGAACGTCTGAAAAAATCAAAAACCGTGCAGTCATAATGATGTAGTTTTGCCCAGAACGACATTCCCGAGTGGCGACTGAGGTTCGTACTGATCTACTTTGGCGGTTTACATTCAGATACCCGACATTCATCACAGTTGTCGCTTTCTACTTAAAAGTTAAGCAAACATCTTTTCTTATAAGGTATGCGGTGCCAGATTTAGCTTTTCCTGTGAACAGGGGTATCTCAAAACAAGAGTGAAAGTCCGACAACATTACCCCTCACCTTTCTTTCTCTCTCTCTCTCTCAGACGAAGGGTAAAGGAAGGATAAATTAGGTTAGTTGAGAATTGCAAATTAGATTACAATAATAAAACAAAGTGCTTGATAGCAGCGAAAAGGATTTTATTCATGTCTTCTGCTGGTCAGTAAAGCAATTTATCTATGACTAACAACATTAGTAACGAGACCGCAAAGAAAAACATACATAACTGCATGAGTTTTTGTTTCCATTTTTTTTTTTTTTACCGACTTGAAAATTAATAACAGCAGATGCATGTTACAGACATTTCCGAAAGTACTAGAATTACAGATATGCTCAAAAAAAAGAGTGAATGTTATAGAAATAAACCTGGCATATTTTCCTAACTTTGTTGATGTATTATACATCCATGTGTGTATATGTGTACATACG
This sequence comes from Octopus sinensis, assembly GCF_006345805.1. Classification (NCBI taxonomy): domain Eukaryota; kingdom Metazoa; phylum Mollusca; class Cephalopoda; order Octopoda; family Octopodidae; genus Octopus; species Octopus sinensis. Next base: position 11,677,295 of record NC_043014.1, on the reverse strand, counting down.
TGCCTGTATGTGTGTGTGAGTGTGTGAGTGAGTGTGTGTGTGTGTGTGTGTGTGTGTGTGTGTGTGTGTGTGTTCTGTGGTAGGTTGTGGTAGGTTGTGGGGTTTTTTTTTAGCCAGATGCAAAAAACTATATAAATATTACTAAGGGTGTACACATAGTTTAATTATGATCATACTAAAAAAAGACGATAGTCATTATTCCATATTTCGTGTAAATATGATACCAATTCCGGAACAACCATACCACCACCATACCAAAAAACAGGAAACAGGAACAAATTCATTCAAAACTTTAGCAACCAAATTCATTGTTGGATTACATGAATCAAAGATTTTCTGAAAACAATATGCAAACAAAATTGAGTATTTTCAACAATCTCAAATTCGACCTACCACCAAGATCCCAAAATTTAACAGACTAATTGGAAGAGTCTTACGGAAGCCAAGAGATTAAATTCCTATGTGTTGTTGGAAGTTTTTGTAAGAGGGTGGACAAAAAACTTTTAGACAGGGTTGTCGTGGGACTTCGCTCAACTGCTGAGAAAACAGAACTGAAGCCTTCTACAAAGTCAAGATAAATAACCTTTCCAGCTCTCTTTTGTCAGCCCAACATGGATTGGGGTAGAAGAGGCGCAACTCGGCATATAGCCACAGTTCGCTATTTGACAGAGCAGGATAGGCGTGTACTTTACAATTTTAATCACAAGTCCGTGGTTTTTTTAGCGACATTATGCTCAACAGTTCGGAGTGAGCGGCAGGACGGACATAATAGCATACTTTATTGATCCATTTCAACAGCTTGTCGCAACCCCTGTCGGAAGATAAGGAGTGTTGTAAAATGTCGATAGCCGCAGCTGAAATGCAGTATACGACAAGTGGTTGTGCATGGCATAGATCGGCTGTTTTGGATGGGCCTACTCCATGAGACTTACATAGGCGTAGGAGTGGCTGTGTGGTAAGTAGCTTGCTTACCAACCACATCGTTCCGAGTTCAGTTCCATTGCGTGGCACCTTGGGCGTCTTCTACTATATCTCGGGCATACCAAAGCCTTGTGAGTGAAAGAAGTCCGTTGAATATATGTATATATATGTATATATATGCGTGTGTATATGTTTGTGTATCTGTGTTTGTCCCCCCAACATCGCTTGACAACCGATGCTGGTGTGTTTACGTCCCCGTAACTTAGCGGTTCGGCAAAACAGACCGATTGAATAAGTACTAGGCTTACAAAGAATAGGTCCTGGGGTCGTTTTGCTCGACTAAAGGCGATGCTCCAGTCAAATGACTGAACAAGTAAAAGAGTATATTGTAAGACCTGAATGCCAACGTCTTGGCAGAGTTTTACTGTAATTAGCACCAGAACAGAAGTATACTCAGTTTAGTAAGCGAGGAAGAGGGCGTACATGGAAAATGTAATCGATAGTTTCTGGCCCATAACCCTGCATTTTAAGTTCAAGATTTTAACCAAGGTTTTAACAAAAAGTTTGGCACTTGTTGAAGAGCAGTCGGATGTGAACAATACCAGATCTATCCTCGACAACTTCCACTTTATGCGATGCATCGTAGGGGAGTGGGGAAGTAAACCTGGTTTTGGTTGGGATCCAATCAACTTGGATCTTTTAAAAGCTGTCGAAAATGTCGACTCTCTTTGCTTTGTAACTGTTCTCCAAGCAGCCGGTTTCGGTTTCGTCTTCAAGGAGTGGGTTGTTTCAATAAACAGCGATGTTTACCTGGTGGTCAGGGTAAATGACCACCGGTCAGAACCGTTGTAGATCGCACGATCGCTCTATCGAGGGTGTTCTCTTTCATCCCTTCTGTATGTACTGACTCTCGAGCCTCTAGTTCGGACTAAAACCGGATAGCGGGGATGGGGAACTTCTCGTTCAAACTTGCATGCGCAAGATCCGTATCTGCCAATGCGGACGATGTCACCTTAATGGTTTCATAGACTACTGAAATCGAGGTGGTTTCTAAAGAAATACGAGGCTTTGATACCAGCAAAAGGAAACCAGGAGAAGTTAGTGGGCTTGCAATCTAAAACGTGAAGAGATACATCTCATGACCACCTCATACCGCTTGTATTTTAATCATTTAATAAGCAAAAAATGACCGCGTAAGTAAACAGCTTGGTAACAGCTTAGCTTGTTACTATGGAAGCAGATTTGTTACTATGTCTGTGGCTTTCGATTAGAAAGAATTATCCGAAATTTACAAGCTTTAAAAGCTATTAACTCTTTATTTGTTGACTTATGGCGAAAATGAATTTCATGTGAATGATTACCATACAAAACTGCTTGAATACACCAGATATGAAATCAATTGAAACAAAAATTGAAGAAAATGTGAAGTGGCAGCTAAACAGAAAAGATTCCCGAACTGTCCAAAATCCAGTGAGTTTAATCATTAATTAGTGTTCTATCTGAGAAAATATATTGTTTCTAAAGGCATCTGTAAGCCCGAGATTTATTATTTTTCTTATTAACACCGAGAGATTGAAAAGAAATAACGAAATTAATACGCAACAGCAGCCGATACACGTTTCAATACATTCACGCTTGCATACGACAATAACTGAGAGGCAGCAGCCGACACATATCCAACATTCTCACTGTTGCATGCGACAATAATTTAGAGACTCTATAATTACTTCCTGCCAAGCATATATTAGCTTGGAAAGTTACCTGCTTCGTTCTTTAGTTTAGGACAAATGTATACGGGTAATTATAGTAGTTTGAACATAATCGTGATACATGTAAAGTGAATATAATTCAATACTTTTCGTCTCATCTTTGAAATAACTTGACTTACAGAATTCACGTCGACAATAATAGAACAGAACATTGCTGTGGAGACAAAGATGGCAGTCATACACTTGATTACTTTTATTTATATTCTTTGTATTTTTTTTATTATTTTTATTCTTGTAAAAGAAATAATTTCAAAGACAGTTATTGTTATCAGATACAGAATGCAGCAGGAACACAGTCGGTGTGACTCATTCTAAAGCTGTCTACGAAAACTGTTTGAATTAGTAAAAACGTTGCAGTTTTACTTTCATTTATTCAATAATCGACTGGATTCTGGTGATTAATCGAAGGAAAACAATAAAAAAAAGCGTTTCTTTCTGTAGACATACTTGCTAGACTTCAGATCGTTATATTTTCAAATCAGACACTTGAATTTTGTTATTTGTATTTTCTTTCTGTAAGTTTGTTTCAAAAAGCAACGTGATCTAAACCTGCAATTGTAGTGCAACTTCGTTAGCAAAATTCACATCAAAATGAGAGCCGTGAATCACAAACAAAATAAAGTGGTCTCTATGACTAATTTGAATTAAGAGAGCCTGAAATAGTTTTATCTTCTGGGACTTCATACTATATGCAAATGAAATATTCAGGGGAAAGATTAACTTCAATACATCTCACACCATTAGAATCTATTATATATTTCAGAATGTATGTGAGCAAGTAGTGGTAGTCGTGGTAGGGGAGTCCGTTTTTCTCCTCCTACTTTCTTTTGTATGTACTGCTATCGCCTACCACTCTGCTACCACCACAGTACTGAATCACTGTTTCACACACCCTTACCCTGCTCCAATTTCTCTCTCTCTCTCTCACTCGCTCTCTCTTTCTCTTTCTCTCTCTCTCTCTCTCTCTCTCTCACTCGCTCTCTCTCTCTCTTTCTCTCCCTTTGTCCCCTTACATTCAAGTTCTTTTATCATCCTTTCGTTGTCATTTATTGCTCCTTATCTCTGCTACCAAACACTACCAACACCTCGTTCTCTCTTTCCCACTTGGTGTTTTTAATTTTCTCACCCCACCCCCCACTCTCTCTCACTCTTTTCTTCCGTTATTCTAATCTTTTTAATTTCTCTTACTCCCATTTTCTGTCCCCCTTCCCTTCCCTACCCTCATATTATTGCCAGTTCTTACAGCTAGGGTTCCTCCACTTCATGCTAAGAAAGATTAGGATTGGATTACTAAATGCCAAATATCTGAACGAACAGATGTCACTTGTATATCGTAGAGTGGTAAAACAGGGCCTGCCGCATGCACAATCAAATTGATTCTTTCGTATCAGCAAACTTTCAAGAAAGCATTCTTTAATTTTATCGGCGCAGGCATGGCTGTGCGATTAAAAAATTCGCTTTGTAACCAAATAATTTCAGATTCAGACTCACTACGCGGCACCTTTTGCTACTATAACCTTACCCCCACCATGCCCATGAATGCCTTGTGAGTGGATTTGGCAGACGGGAACTGTGTTGAAACCCGTCGTATATATAATATATATATATATATATATATTTTTTTATTATTAGAAGGAGCTTCTACAGGACTAGAACTGTTTCATTCAAGAGAAATCTTGAGTACCTTATTTACTGTGGTTAACCCCGAATCAACCCGGGACCTACATATATATATAATATATATATATATATATATATATATTATATATATATATATACTCTTTACTCTTTACTCTTTTACTTGTTTCAGTCATTTGACTGCGGCCATGCTGGAGCACCGCCTTTAATCGAGCAACTCGACCCCGGGACTTATTCTTTTGTAAGCCCAGTACTTATTCTATCGGTCTCTTTTGCCGAACCGCTAAGTAACGGGGACATAAACACACCAGCATCGGTTGTCAAGCAATGCTAGGGGGACACACACATATATATATATATATACATATATACGACGGGCTTCTTTCAGTTTCCGTCTACCAAATCCACTCACAAGGCTTTGGTCGGCCCGAGGCTATAGTAGAAGACATTTGCCCAAGGTGCCACGCAGTGGGACTGAACCCATGTGGTTCGTAAGCAAGCTACTTACAACACAGGCTTCAGTCATTTTGACTTTGGCTATGCTGGAGCACCGCCTTTAGTCGAGCAAATCGACCCCTGGACTTATTCTTCGTAAGCCACTAGGCTTATTCAATCGGCTTCTTTAGGTGAACTGCTAAGTTACGGGGACGTAAACACACCAGCAACGGCTGTCAAGCGATGGTAGGGGGACAAACACAGACACGGCCTAACGGCCCTCCATGTTTGTTTTCGTTTGGTTTGTTGTACGTCTCCACTGCCCTGTTTTTGTTACCAACTTTGACCCTCCGCAAATCCCAAATGTTATTTTGGTTCCGAAGCCTCATATAGTCGTCAACTGCTCGAAATGTGGAGTAGATGAACAGCCGACAACTGATGAAGGGTCGTTCTTTATGTTACTTGTCTTGCTTTCCATTTGTTTCTCTCGTCATTTGCATACACAAATTTGCCTTGTATTTCATGTTGTTTCCGTCTTTCATCTTGTTTCCGTTTTGTGACGTCCTGTTCCCATATATGCAATATATATATATATATATATATATATATATATATATATATATATATATATATGAAAGTATGTACATATATGTATGTATATATGCATTAATCAGCCGAAATTGCGAAGATGATCCGGTTCTTGACTGAAGATTGAAGGCTTCGAATGTCCCGTCCGTGTTTTTTGTGTCGTCTTCTAAATGTTTCACGTTCTTGTCCCAGTTTGTATATTTTCTTACTTTTACATATATATATATATATATATATATACGACGTGCTTCTTTCAGTTTCTGTCTATCAAATCCACTCACAGGGCTTTGATCGGCCCGAGGCTATAGTAGAAGACACTTGCCCAAGGTGCCACACAATGGGAATGAACCCGGAACCATGTGGTTGGTAAGCAAGCTACTTACCCCACAGCCACTCTTGCTGTAGGGAGGTGTATGTGTATATAAAGGAGTGTGCGTTTGTGTTTGTCCACCTCCACCATTTGAAAAAGATTCAAATAGAATAAATACTAGTCTCAAAATAATAATAATAATAATAATAATAATAATAATAAAAGAAGAAAATGCAAGAACTGAGGTTGATTTGTTTGACTAAACCCTTCAAGGCAGTGCCCCAGCATAGCCACAGTCCAGTGACCGAAACAAATAAAGGATGAAAAAAAAAACAGATTTGTGTGTGTGTGTCCCTCAAGAAATGCAGAACTTTCTCGGAAACGCTCGGGGATTGCCTAGTCCGTATTTTCCTTTTCTATATCTTTTTCTCGCTCTACTTCTCTTTTTACCTAACTCTCCCTCACTCTTCCTCTCAAGCTCTTCCTCTTTCTCTTTCTCCCCCTTCTCTCTCTCTCTTTCTCTCCCTATTTCTCTCTTCTTTTTCTGTTTCTTTCGTCAACGAAGAGCAAATAAATCCCAAATGTCAAACGTTTCGTTTATTGTGTGTGTGTGTGTGTGTGTGTGTGTGTGTGTGTGCGTATGTGTGTGCGTGTGTAAGCGTGCATCTGTGTGTGCTTGTTGTCTTTGTTGAAGTGAGTGGTGTTTATATTATAGTGTGTGTAACTGAAAACAGCAGACGTGTATTTGTACGTCAATAGCATATTATATATATATATATATTATATATATATATAATATATATATATATATATATATATATATACATATATATAACTGTTAAATTGTAATGCATTAATGTAAGTGTATGTTTTCTTAAATGAGCCTATGTATATTTGAAAAAGCGGCTGAGGTTCCCAAAAGGAATATAAAAATCCTGTTTATTTTGGCGGAAGCTTGGAGACCCAACGTGTAAGGTAAGGTAAAACAAAAAGAAAAAAGAGAGAGAGAGGGTTGCTGGGTGGTATGATCCGCCGAGAGTAAATGACGAGCGACAGGTGATCCCTCGTCGATCTAGATGTCTCTTGGGTACTTCGTGAATTTGTTGGTTAAACTTCGCTTAGTTTATCCAATGTAAGCCGATCCGCATAATAGTAACTTTAGGCAGTGTATGAGGTTCTTGGAGGTGCAGTAAGAGGACTGTTTGATGTAAGGAAGTAGCGATTATGAGGACCGGGAAGGGTAATGGTGTTGATGTATGTTTGGCAGCGAAGACATGAGCTGGGGTGGGGGAGATTTGGTTTGATTTGTGTGAAGTGTTTAGACGGTCTACAGACTAATAAGTTTCGTTGATTTTGCGAGTTCTTAAAAGAGGGGAAAAGAAGATTGAATGGAAAGTGTGACGTAACTTGTTGCATTTGATAAACCGGAAGTGTGGTAGGATGAAACGTAAGACAGGTGAGACGAAGGGATGATAAATGGAGGGAGGTAGGGCGGTTGGTTGTGAACTGAACATGTGTGAGAGAGGACGATGGTGCAGTCGACTTTATGAGTGCGGGTGAATGAAGCTTGGTCAAAAATGGTGGGAATACTCGTCGTATAAGAAACTAGAACGGAACATAAACGGCACCGTTCATGTCGACCAATTTAATGACTAGTCATCTCTACAGATTTTCTATAGAAATTATAGCTAGCACTAATTTGTAATAACAATGAGATCGATGATGAGAAAATGAGTAATAGGCGTATAAAATATATTTCAGGAGTGTTTGCTCCTTCGACAGCACCCATTCGACCCATTAATCACCCACGAACTCAGGTCTTAAATAGACATTAAAACATAACGGTGTAACACTATTGGCTATACCAATTTTACATGTTAAACACATTCCCGAAAGTTGGTAGGTAAATATTCCTTTCTACTCTAGGCACAAGGCGCGAAATTTTGCGGGGAAGGGGCCAGTCGATTAGATCGACTCCAGTACGCAACTAGTACTTAATCTATCGACCCCGAAAGGGTGAAAGGCAAAGTTGACCTCGGCGGAATTCGAACTCAGAACGTAAAGACGGGCGAAATACCCATTTCTTTACTACCTACAAGGGTCTAAACACAGAGAGGACAAACAAGGACAGACAAACGGATTAAGTCGATTATATCGACCCCAGTGTGTAAACTGGTACTTAATTTATCGACCCCGAAAGGATGAAAAGCGGCAGACGAAATACCGCTATGCATTTCGCCCGGCGTGATAACGTCTCTGCCATCGGAATCAGCGGAGTGCGTGGAGAGTTCAATCCAGTCTGTGTGATGTTCAGAAGTTGAGTACATCCTCCAAGTGGCTGTGAGGTAAGTAGCTTGCTTACCAACCACATGGTTCCAAGTTCAGTCCCACTGCGTGGCTCCTTGGGCAAGTGTCTTCTACTATAGCCTCGGGCCGACCAAAGCCTTGTGAGTGGATTTGGTAGACGGAAACTGAAAGAAGCCTGTCGTATATATATATATATGTGTGTGTGTGTTTGTGCGTCTGTGTTTGTCCCCTCCAACATCGCTTGAAAACCGATGCCGGTGTGTTTACGTCCCCGTAACTTAGCGGTTCGGCAAGAGGGACCGATACTAGGCTTACAAATAATAAGTTCTGGGGTCGATTTGCTCGACTAAAGGTGGTGCTCCAGCATGGCCGCAGTCAAATGACTGAAACATGTAAAAGAGTAAAGAGTTATATTGATGCAAATACAGCTAACAGAGAAATCATCACACACCACATCAAATTCACATATACATACATGGACACCTTTGGCGCAGAAAGTAGCAGGAAGATACATTGGCCTGCTATATACAGGCACATGTATAATGTGTTATTGTTCCCATACTTCATCAATAAACTCGAAGTAAAGAGTTCACCGAGAAGCTGCATAAATTTATTCTGCAAACAAGTCTGACACTGTAAGCGAACGAAGAGGGCCAGGCGTCCATTGCGATGGTTGGCGAAGAAGGGCCGTGAAGCCGAGGTGCTTGACGCTGCTGGAGAGTCATGGAAATTAGCGCACAGTTTGGGGGCCAATACAGCAATCGTTCGACATCGGCACGGATTTGAAACCCGTTGCTGGAAGACATCAAAGTCATGAAAGAAGGTCTCCTGCAGAGGGAGAAGAGTTCAGGTTTGTGAAGGAGTGGGTCGGGATGGGGTAACAACAGTGGGTCGTGTTATGGGAGGTAGGTTTGGATGTGGGGCGTGAAAATAGAAGGGGTCGGGTTTTTTTGTTTTTTTTAGGAAGATGGAATAATTGGAGTGTGTTCGTGTGTATTTGTACACGCACACATGTTTTTCATACAAACGCAAAGCACACACACGATGCGTACACACATGCAAACACACACACAATCGTGCACATGATGCGAACACATACACACGCTTCATACACATAGAGTACACATATTTGTACACAATCCGTAGACACTCATGCTTTATACAAACACACAC